>NC_085058.1:20738922-21066422 GCF_963662255.1 Cinclus cinclus
CCCCAGGATCTCGCAATTCCTTGTTTTTTATGCTTGGTTTTCCTTACAGACTTTCAGCTGAACATCCTTGTGTGCTCTTCCACCTCTGGTTGGTCAGCCTGGACAGTCCCCCCCACCCTCCAAATCCATATCAATATATCTCTCTCCCGCTTTTTAATTTTTTAAAATTTACCATTATTTTTTATTTTTTAAAAAAATATTTTTATATTATTATTTTTTAAAATTTATCATTATTTTTAATTTTTTATTTTATTATTATTATTATTTTTAACGGCACTGTTTTAATCCCTGAGCTGGATTTAACGCATCACAACAACTTCTGGTGGACTGCCCTGGCTGGACGTTCCCTCCTGGAACAGCCCCAACTCCAGAAAAATGGATTTTTTTCCTCGTTCGGTGCCGTTTTTGGTGGCGGTGCTGGTCGCTCACCGATCCTGTGCAGCTGCAGGTGTCTCTGCACCTCTCCGGAGTGGGGCTGGCTCCCAGGCACCTCATCACCGCCAGCAGGTCCGAGCCTTGGATCTTCCCTTTTTGCTTCTTGTCGTACAGGGAAAAACATTCCTTGAACTCTAATTAAAAACCAAAAACTCGGTACGCCGCCGGAGCTCCCATTGAGCTCCGCTCCCTGCCCTGGAAAAATTCCAGCCGGGATCTGGGTCGGGCTCGGGGGTGTCGCGTTCCAGGGGCTCTAAATGGGGCCCTCCGGCCCGAGGAACGCGCCCGAATCGGAGGAGTTTGTTTAAAAGTGTTTGTCCTGCCTCGGTGGGGGTGGGAGAGGGAGCGAGGGTGATGAGGGAAAGGCTGGAGGAAGGAGGGGGAGGATGCTGAAGGATTTTGCAGGCGGAGAATGATGGAGAGGGAAGATTTTGGAGGCGGAAGATTCTGGAAGATTTTTGGAGGTGGAAGAAGACTTTTGGAGGTGGAAGATGATGGACGTGGAAGGTTTTGGAGGTGGAAGATTTTGGAGGATTCTGGATGTGGAGAACCCCGAGTTCTCCCCCATCTCCCCCTCTCTCTCCACGCAGCAAATCCCGGCTGGCCGCTGACCCAGATCCTGCCGGGAGCTCTTCCTCCTCTCCCCCCTCTTCCTCCTCTTCCTCCTCTTCCCCCTCTCCCTCCTCTTCCTCCTCTCCCTCCTCTTCCTCCTCTTCCCCCTCTCCCTCCTCTTCCTCCTCTCCCTCCTCTTCCTCCTCTCCCTCCTCTTCCTCCTCTCCCCCCTCTTCCTCTTCTTCCTCCTCTCCCTCCTCTTCCTCTTTTTCCCACCCCACTCCCGGCTCCCTCCTGCTCCTGCCGGGCGAGAAAACTCAGCCTGGATCAGATCCTGGGTCTGAGCCTGGATCTGAGCCTGGCTCGGGGCCGCCCCGTCCTTGTCCCCTCTGTCCCCAGCCCTCTCTGCCGGGGACACCCGGGAGATGCTCCGGGATGTTCCCGGTGTTGTCCCGGTGTTGTCCCGGTGTTGTCCCGGTGTTGTCCCGGGCTGTCCGTGGGCTCTGTGTCCTCCCGTGCCCCCGGCCGCCTCCTCCTCCTCCTCCTCCTCCTCCTCCTCCCCTCGCCAATCCCTGGATTATCAGATTTGCAATAATTCTCTTATTAATTCTCTTATTTCTGCTTCCTTCTGCCATTCCCGGAGCACTCCCTGGACTCCCCTTTCCCAAGGGGGGCTCGCAGTGGGAATTCGGATCCCCTGCGGCTCCTTCCTCCTCCTCCTCCTCCTCCTCCTCCTCCTCTTCCTCCTCCAGAATCGGGATTGGGGCACCTGGAATTTCTGCTGCGGGACTGGGAGGGGGATGCTCGCCCTCTGCTCCTCGCTTTTTCCAGTTTAAAATTTTAATGGAACTGGGGAGATTTCCTCGTTTTCCCAGGCAGCAGCTCCCGGCAGAGCTGGGAGGAGAGGGACTGAGGGAGAACAAGCCCAGAACGAGACACTTCGGGAGAGGAAAAATACCCCCAAATTATATATTTTTTAATATAAACATAAATATAAATTTAATCTGGGGTTTAATGAACTCCCGGAGCAGAACAAACCCGGACCTACCATTAATTTGATCCTGGGATAGAAACTTCGCCTGGAGCGGGAAGGCAGAGAGAAAAATAAAATACAAAATTAAATTAAAATCTAAAAAAAAAAAAAAAAAAAAAAAAGCAGGACAGCTTTAAAATCGGATTTCTGGGCGCAGATCCGGGGTCGTGTCGGGATTCACTCACCATGATTTTGGGGGAAATCCGGGGGTTTTTTGGTTTCCTGGCAGGAGAGGAGGCGGCTGCTGCCGCTTTTGTCTGAGCTCGGGGTTAAAGTGCGGCTGTAAATCAATCAATGTAATAAAATCCTGTAAATCCACGTAATAAAATCCCGTAAATCCACGTCATGAAAGCTCGCTGCTATGGCTACGGGAGCTGAGCCGGGAAAGGGAATTTCGGCCAAGGTTTGATCATCCCAAAGGACGGCGACTCGCACTGAGGTCGGGAGATGGGAGAGGAGGAGGGAAATCCCCCCAAAATAATCCCAAAATTCAAAAGTACCCAAATGCAAAATCCCTCCCCCACCCCCCCCCAAAAAAAAAAAAAAAAATCCCTTCCCCCCCAAAAAAAAAATCCCCACGAAAAAAAATCCCCCCCAAAAAATAATAATTTAAAAATTTCAACCTCCAAAAATAATAATTTAAAAATTCCCCCCCCCCCAAAAAACCTAATAATGTAAAAATTCCCCAAAAATCCCCCAAAAGAAAAAAAAAAAAATCCCCCCCAAAAAAAATTATTTGGGGAATTCTCAGGAATTTTCAATGAGAGCTGAAGGTGCTGGTGCAGAAATCCCTGGAATTCTCCCCATTCCTGATGGATTTTGGGGAGATTTTTTGGGAATTCTCAGGAATTCTCAGGTCTGAATGAGAGCTGAAGGTGCTGGTGCAGAAACCCCAGGAATTTACCCCATTCCTGGTGGATTTTTGGGACATTTTTTGGGGAATTCTCAGGAATTCTCAGTGAGAGCTGAAGGTGCTGGTGCAGAAATCCCTGGAATTCTCCCCATTCCTGGTGGATTTTGGGGACGTTTTTTGGGATTTTCCCCATTTGTGAGAGCAGAAACCCCAGGAATTCTCCCCATTCCTGGTGGATTTTTGGGAGATTTTTTTGGGAATTCTCAGGAATTCTCAGGTCTGAGTGAAAGCAGAATGTGCTGGTGCAGAAACCCCAGGAATTCTCCCCATTCCTGGTGGAATTTGGGGACCATTTTTAGGGAATTGCCCTCTCCCGCCCCATCCCTGCGCTCAGCACCCAGAGCCGAGCACGGGGAGAACTCCCAGGCAATTAATTAATTAATTAATTAATTAATTTTAATTAAGCTCCCCCCTCCCTGACCAGGTACAACCATCACACATCCACCACCGCTCAGCAATTTATTCGAAATACGTGAATCTACATTAGAAAAAAAAAAACTAAATTTGTTTTTCCTTCTCCTCCTTTTTTTTTTCCCTTTTTTTTTTTTTTTTAATTTTATTTTCGTTTTTGTTGTTTTTTGTTTTTTTTTTTTCTCCCCCCCCTTCCCACTTTCCTCTCAAAAATATCAAAACTCACAAAGTGCCCTTGGCCTCGTGCAGGTTGTTCATGTGCAGGGTGTAGAAGGCCCAGGGCTCTGGGATGTAAATCACCCCGGGATATTTTTTCCGCAGGATTCTGTCGTTCCAGAGCCAGCCCACCCAGAGGGCGATGAGGAGGAGGGTGATGATGAAGGAGTGGAAGAGGAAGAGCCCGTTGCTGTCCAGCACCAGCCCCTTGCGCCTCTGGTGCATCACCAGAGCCATCATGGCGAAGAAGGTGAAGATGAAGAGGATGAAGATCTGTCCCTCTGTCACCAGGTACCTGCCAGGGAAAAAATTCCTGCTGAGCCCGGGAGGGCGGGGACAGCGTTCCCAAATTTGATGGGATCACAGGCGAGTGCAGGGAGAGAGTTCCCAAATTTGATGGGATCACAGGCGAGTGCAGGGAGAAAATTCCCAGATTTGATGGGATCACAGGTGAGTGCAGGGAGAGAATTCCCAGATTTGATGGGATCACAGGCGAGTGCAGGGAGAGAATTCCCAGATTTGATGGGATCACAGGTGAGTGCAGGGAGAGAATTCCCAGATTTGATGGGATCACAGGCGAGTGCAGGGAGAGAATTCCCAGATTTGATGGGATCACAGGTGAGTGCAGGGAGAGAATTCCCAAATTTGATGGGATCACAGGTGAGTGCAGGGAGAGAATTCCCAGATTTTCTGGGATCAGTGGTGATCCTGGGAATGCAGGGAAAACATGGGATTGTCCTGGATGTCCCTGGGATTGTCCTGGGTGTCCCTGGGATTCTCCTGGGTATCCCTGGGATTCTCCTGGGTGTCCCTGGGATTCTCCTGGGTGTCCCTGGGATTCTCCTGGATGTCCCTGGGATTCTCCTGGATGTCCCTGGGATTGTCCTGGGTATCCCTGGGATTCTCCTGGGTGTCCCTGGGATTCTCCTGGGTATCCCTGGGATTCTCCTGGGTGTCCCTGGGATTCTCCTGGGTGTCCCTGGGATTCTCCTGGGTGTCCCTGGGTCTGTCCCAGCTCCCAGAGATTCAAGTGGCTGCAAATTCCCACGAGGTTTAATTGGATTTTCCAGCCCTGCGGAGCCCTGGGGAACCCTGGGGAAGGGAGAAGCTCTTCCTGGAATATTCCTGTGGAATTCCAGAGGGAGGGAAGGCACTCACCAGTAGTAGAGGCTGCTGGGCCCCACCAGGAGCAGGGCAGCCAGGGGCATCCTGCTCTGCTCCAAAACGGGAGTGAAGCACCCGGTGAAGTAAATGAACAGGATCAGGAAAAACGGGATGTACCTGCAATAAAAAACAATTCCCAGAGCTGGGATGAGCCTGGAAGGGGCTGGAACTCCCCCAAAATCCATCCCAGACACGGAGCTGGTCCCGTGGGTTCAGCTGGGGATGGAGCAGCTCTGGAATTCCCTGCTTGGAGATTCCTGCACCTCTGGAATTCCCTGTTCTGAGATTCCTGCACCTCTGGAATTCCCTGCACCTGTGGAATTCCCTGTTCTGGGGTGTTTGGGGCGTTTTGAGGGTGTTTGGCATCTTTGGGGCATTCTGGATCTTTGGGGCTGGGGTCGGGGTGTTCAGGTTGTTCAGGATGTTTGGGGTGTTTGGGTTATTTGGGATGTTTTGGGGTGTTCAGGGTGTTTGGGATGTTTGGGGTGTTTGGGTTATTTGGGGTTCTTTGGGGTGCTCAGGGTGTTTGGGTTATTCAGGATGTTTGGGTTATTTGGGGTATTGGGGGCATTTTGGGGTGTTCTGGGTGTCTGGGTTATTCAGGATGTTTGGGGTGTTTGGGTTATTTGGGGTTCTTTGGGGTGCTCAGGGTGTTTGGGTTATTCAGGATGTTTGGGTTATTTGGGGCATTTGGGGCGTTTTGGGGTGTTCAGGGTGTTTGAGTTATTCAGGATGTTTGGGTTATTTGGGGCATTTGGGGCGTTTTGGGGTGTTCAGGGTGTTTGAGGGTGCTGGCGGCGAGGAGGAACCTTCTGGAAGGACAAATTGTTCCCCTGTCCATCCAACAACTGCCACATCTCAGAAATATCCCTGAGCAGAGGGGATTTCCCAGAGACTTCCAGATCCACCCTCATCACCCTGCCCAGCAGAACGTTATCCCCCCGCCAGCTCTGCCGCAGCGTCTTTTATTTTTTTCCCCCCACTTTAATCTCTGCCCTTGCCCCTCTCCTCCCCGAGCCATCCCATAACCTCTGGACTCCCCGGGAATCCCTCACTCACCACATGGAGTGCCCCAAATACTCATCGTAGTAGTAGAGCAGCTCGAAGGAATCGATCTGCGGCAGGAACAGGAACAGGGTGGTGAAAATCCCAGCCAACGGCACAAAAGCTCGGCAAGGTTCACGAACGGAGGTTTTAGAAACGTTTGGAGGCAGCTCAGGATCTTACCAGGGTCTCTGGTTTGAGGTTCCTGATGATGGGGTTCTCCCTGACGGACAGGTGGTGCTGGTAGCCACTGAAGATCAGCCGGTGGTTCACCGAGTCTCCCACCAGGTGGATGCTGGCCCCCATCACGAAGGTGATGATGCTGACGTAGACCATGGACCTGGGCAGGGTCTTGGGGGACCTCTCGATGAGCTGCAGGCACAGGGAGGGAGTGAGGAGAGAGGGATTGAGTTTTGGGGTTTGTGTTTTTCAGATTCTGCACGGCGTCGACGCGTAACTGTGAATTTATTAAATGTTATCGCGTTCTGCTCGCGGCTCAGGCACACAAAACAATCCTGGTCCAGCCCCACAGCCGAGGACAGCGCTGCAGCTTCACCCCAAAAGTGCAAACAGAGAGAACTGAGGGGAGAATCTGGGAGGGTGGCACTGCAGAGCCTGGAGCTGGGATGGGACAGTGAACCCCAATGTGGGAATGGAGCAAAACTGATAAAAGTGTGAGAACTCCTGACTCGGATCCACTCTGTGTCCACCCTGTGTCCATCCCGTGTCCATCCCCGTGTCCACCCCCGTGTCCATCCCCGTGTCCATCCCGTGTCCATCCCCGTGTCCATCCTGTGCCCACCCTGTGTCCATCCACTGTCCACCCCGTGTCCATCCTTGTGTCCATCCAGTGTCCATCCAGTGTCCATCCCGCATCCACCCTGTGTCCATCCTGTGTCCATCCAGTGTCCATCCAGTGTCCATCCCGTGTCCACCCTGTGTCCATCCCTGTGTCCATCCAGTGTCCATCCAGTGTCCATCCCGTGTCCACCCTGTGTCCATCCCTGTGTCCATCCCGTGTCCATCCAGTGTCCATCCTGTGTCCATCCCTGTGTCCATCCCGTGTCCATCCCGTGTTCATCCCATGTCCACCCCGTGTCCATCCCGTGTCCATCCCGTGTCCATCCTGTGTCCACCCTGTGTCCATCCCGTGTCCATCCCTGTGTCCATCCCTGTGTCCATCCCGTGTCCATCCAGTGTCCATCCTGTGTCCATCCCTGTGTCCATCCAGTGTCCATCCAGTGTCCATCCTGTGTCCATCCCATGTCCACCCTGTGTCCATCCCGTGTCCATCCCGTGTCCATCCTGTGTCCACCCTGTGTCCATCCCGTGTCCATCCCTGTGTCCATCCCGTGTCCATCCCGTGTTCATCCCATGTCCACCCCGTGTCCATCCTGTGTCCATCCCGTGTCCACCCTGTGTCCATCCCGTGTCCATCCCGTGTCCACCCTGTGTCCATCCCTGTGTCCATCCCGTGTCCATCCAGTGTCCATCCCGTGTCCATCCCTGTGTCCATCCCGTGTCCATCCCGTGTTCATCCCATGTCCACCCCGTGTCCATCCTGTGTCCATCCCGTGTCCACCCTGTGTCCATCCCGTGTCCATCCCGTGTCCACCCTGTGTCCATCCCTGTGTCCATCCCGTGTCCATCCAGTGTCCATCCCGTGTCCATCCCTGTGTCCATCCCGTGTCCATCCCGTGTTCATCCCATGTCCACCCCGTGTCCATCCTGTGTCCATCCCGTGGCTGGGCTCTTGCACTTCCCACGGTGAATCCTTTGAAGACATTTTAACAAATCTCTATTTTATTCCTTTAACTCTGCCCCTCCTCTGTTCCAGCCTCTCGAGGAGGAAGAAGCTCCTGCCCTTGCTGGGTTTTGGAGTACCCAGAAATTTCACCAAAAATGAGCAAAGCTCGTTGACCAGGGAGGAAAGACCGTGGTTTCCCACTGTTTTCCATGGTTTCTCCATGGTTTTCCTGCCTCTGGAGAGGATTGGAAGGTTGGATGTGCCCTCCAGTGGCAGCAGAGCCTCCAGCACAGAGCTCCTCACGCTCCCCTCCCTGGCCAGACACTTCAGGATTCTCCAAGTGAACCTTTTGGGGCTCTTTTCCCTTTTTTTTCCCGATGGAATGGGACTCAGCTCCCTCTGACGCCACAGCCAGGAGGAGCTGAGTGCCACAAAACCACTCGGGACAACTTTTTGGGCTCTGCTTTCAGTGCTGGGCTCTCCCTGCACCTGAGGATGCCTCAGGGCCTGGGACAAGCCTTGGAATAGGAGCAGGAATTCTGGGAAGCAGCAGAATTTTTTTTTTTTTTTTTTTTTTTTTTTTTTTTTTTTTTTTTTTTTTTTTTTTTTTTTGCAAAAGTAGGGAAGACCTCCAAAGCCAGATCCCAGCTCCAGGAGTTCTCCAGCTTTGGCTGGATCACGAGTGTCCCAGTTTTGGGATCAACCAGGCCCTCCCCTCTCCCTAAATCAGCTTTACAGCCCTCCCCAAGCAGGGAAAAGCTCCTTACTTGTGTTTAATTTTAATTTAACTTCCCCTTTCCCTGGAACTGCGGCACGAACGTCACAGGAGGACAAGGAGAGCACAAGGTCCTGGAGGGTGGGACAAACCCTGGGCCTGGGAAATGCATCCTGGATAACAGCTGGAATTTTTCTGGGGATGAACCCTCGGTGCTGAGCACCACCCCCCCCACCCCCAGCCTGCAGAAATCACCTGGGAAGGGTCAGCTCTCACATCCTGGATATTCCCTTTTTGCCTCCCAGCGTTTAAATCCACCCGGAATATCGAGAGAGAATCATTTCCATCTCAGGCCATAACTCCCAGCTAATGGAGGTCAAAATTGATTTGTAATTGCTTTCTTAATAGGGAAAGATTCCTGATGATCTGACAGAATTTCGACCTCATGAATGGTTTATGGGATCCAGAGGTTGGCAGCTGGAGCCGGATAAATTCCAGCTCCAGCCACAGTCCCAAGGTCATCAAAGAGCAAGTGGAATTAAGCTCTGAGCAATTTAGAAAATCCACCCTGCTTCCAGCTGTCCTTTAAGCCAAGGATGGATGTTGTCCTGAAAATATCATTTGGGAAAAGGGCTCTGACTCCTCCTGGAGCCAGAATTCCAGGGGGAAGCAGGAAATGGAGGTGCTCTTTAAAAGGAGGCATCACAAACCCTCTTAACTCTTCCTTGTGGCAGGAATTTGGGAATAACCAACACCTTAAAAACCTCTGAAACTTTACAAAACCAAGAATGGCAAAACCCCTGGACATTCCCAGGTTTACCTTCAGCAGCAGGAAGGGGGTGATAACGTTGTAAGCCATGTGGAAATAATCTCCAGCGCTGGGTTTGTTCAGAGGAAACCATTCCAGAGGGAGGATGATCTGAGGGGAGAGGGAGAGGGAAAATGTTGGGATTGCTTGGGAATGCTCAGTTGGACTTCAGGAGGGTTGGGTAGGGCTTTTCTTGGAGCAAACTCCCAAAAATCACCCTCTGGAAGTTTTCCCTCCCAGCCCTGCCTGCTGCTAGCAAGTTGTGGGGTCAAGGAAGGCACTTGGGATCCTGCATCTTCCCGAACCTTCTGCCAGCTTCCAGCTCTAAAAAAAATTCCATTTCAACGGAATGGCCACTTCTGGAAGCAGCAGCCCCAGGTAATACAGGTGAGAAACGGGCAAGAGCAGGAGGAACCTCCCAGATCCCTTTTTGGTGTGAAAACAAAGGTGTGGGAGAGGAAACAGGGAGCAGCTTTCCCAGGAGACTGAAGCTGGCCCCAGTGACACCAGAGCAGGTCCCAGCTCCTCGAGGCCACCCCTCTGGTGCAGGGGACAGCGCTGGGGGACCCCCTGGCCCTGTCCCCTCACTCACCATGGCGATGGGGCGCCCGAAATCCAGCACCCAGTTCTGCAGGGTGAAGTAGAACCACAGGTCCAGGTGGAACGGGGTCGTCTTGAAGGTGTCCTCGGCCTTCACAGCGCCGTGCCTGGAGGGGACAGAGGGACACAGAGCCATGGAGCAGCTCCGGGAGGAGGCACAGCCGTTCTCCCGCACCAAAGCCGCGTTTCCCTGGGATCTGTGGGATAACAGAGCTGAGGAGCAGGCAGAGCAGGAGAGCACGGAGCCGTCGCCATCCCTGACCCTCCCTCTCTCTTCAGCAAGGTGAAAAGTGCTGAATTAAGCGCAACTATTTTTAACTTTTGCACGATGGAAGCAAGATCCAAACTCCCAGGAGTTGAGCTGAGAGCTAAAAATGCGGCGGTGCCCGGCGGAATTCCACACTGGGACGCTCTGGATGCAGCATCACCTTCAGCTCCTGCTGCCAACACCCCCTGCCTCTGCAGAGGATCCAGCCCCGATGGAGCCTTTCCATGAAATGCCTCTCCAGCACCTCTGGATCCTCCCTGCAGGAAAAGTGGATCCATGCCTCTCCTGGCGCTGAGACCAGCTGGATCAGCCCCGAGCTTGGGCTGCCTGAGCCCAGGGCCCGAAGTCCACGCCAGGTGTCCCTGCCCAGGGACTGAGAGGATCTTAAAGGTCCCTTCCACCCCAAAGCGCTCTGGGATGATTCAGTGAAGCCCGAGAGCTGGAGGGTGAGGATGGGGCACCCTGGATGAGCTGGGAATGCTGCGGCTCCCTGGAAGAGTCTGTCAAACCCTGGACTGGCTGGGAGAACACAGGTACGCCGGGGTGCCCCAGAGGAAGCAGAGTGGGGGAACTTTGGGAGGACCCCGATCCTGAGGATGCCCCGATCCTGATCCCGGGGACGCCCCGGACCCGACCCTTGGGAGATCCTGGACCCCGATCCTGGGGATGTCCCGGATCTCGACCCTGGGGATGTATCGGATCCCAACCCTCGGGATGCCCCAGACCCCGACCCTGGGGATGCCGCGGACTCGACCCTTGGGATGTCCCGGATCCCGACCCTGGGCATGCCCCGAGCCCCGCAGCATCCGGGGGTGGTACCCGGGAAGGGGCCGGGCAGTCCCGGGAAGCGCAGAGCAGGCTGAGCCGGGGGGATTGGATGGGGTGAGGATCCCAAGGAATGAGGGGCGGCTTTTCCCACCCCCTCCCAGCCCCGGCCGCGCTCACCTGCCCGGGTAGAGCGGCCCGGCGGGCGGGGGTGAGCCCGGGGCCGCGGCCGGGAACGGCCGGCGCCGTGCCGAGCCCTGCATGAGCCCGGCCCGGGGTCCCGGAGCCGCTCCCGGAGCCGCTCCCGGAGCCGCTGCCTGTCCCGGTGCCTGTCCCGGTGCCTGTCCCGGTGCCGGTGTCCGCTCCCGGCCCGGCCCGCGGAGCAGCGGCGGCTGCGCGGGGGCGGCCCCGGGACCGCCCCGGTGGGGCGGGGGAACGGCCGGGCCCGCTCCCGGCACGGCTCCGCTCCCGGCACGGCTCCGCTCCCGCTCCCGGCTCCGCTCCCGCTCCCGGCACGGCTCCGCTCCCGGCTCCGCTCCCGCTCCCGGCTCCGCTCCCGCTCCCGCTCCCGCTCCCGGCTCCGCTCCCGCTCCCGGCTCCGCTCCCGCTCCCGCTCCCGGCCCCGCTCCCGGCACGGCTCCGCTCCCGCTCCCGGCTCCGCTCCCGCTCCCGGCTCCGCTCCCGCTCCCGGCACGGCTCTGCTCCCGCTCCCGCTCCCGGCTCCGCTCCCGCTCCCCGCACGGCCCCGCTCCCCGCACCGCTCACCAATTTTCCCTCCGCTCCCCGCTCCCCCCAACACCGGGAAAGTGGCCGGGATCGCCCCTAACCCCCGCAGTGCCGGGCAGCGAGGAGCTCCTGGCTGGGATGGGCACACCGGGATGCTCCAGGCTGGGATGAGTGCGGGGAGAGGCTGGCGGGGAACACTCGGGGCATTCCATGCAAATCCATCACTGCGAGTGACATATTCCCTATATTCCTTTATAGGGAATGAGGAGCGGGAGCTCCCCGTGAATCTGGCCACGAGCAAACGCTGCTTTTCCCGAGTTTCCATTTCCCTGGATCACGGCACAGCGCGGCCTCGCTGAGCCGGGAGATGAGGATGTCCCTGCTCTGTTCCCTGCTCTCGGTTTTGGCTGGATAAATCCATTGGGATTCGGTCGGTCAGGGAGGGATTCGCAGCCCTCGGGGATAAATTCACACTCTGCTGGGGTTTGGAATTTTGGGGTCTAAATCGGAAGGTGCATTCTGCCAGGGGCAGGGATATTTTCCCAGGATTATCCCAGGTTTTTCCAAGCCCTGTCTGGCCTGGCCTTGGGATCCAGGGATGTGGCAGCCACAGCCAGAGCCTCACCTTCCTCACAAGGAAGAAAGTTGGAGGCACCAAAACCCTCCTGGAGGGCTTGGTTTGGGCATGGAGGCTCCATCATCCCTGGGCTGGGAGCTCTGTGTATCCCACCCTGTCCCCACTCCCTCGCAGTGGTAACAGGACAATCCCTGGGAGCTGTGGCACAGCCTTCCACCAAGGAATTCTGGCCTGGAATTCTGAAGTTGAGGGGGCTCCCAGAAGCAGCAGAAGGGAATAGGGGATCCTCCCCAGGCCATCCCTGTTCCCCCAGCAGGACACCTGGAAAAATATCCCCGAAAATTCGAGATCATTGAGATAACGGAGCCACTTAATCTTACCAGGACCCTGCTTGTCACCCTGTGCCTGACACGGGGACGTGGCTCTGAACAGGGCTGGCCATGGCCTGCCTCGTGTCCCCCGGTGTCCCCTGGGCTCTCCAGGCTCCGGCTGCTGCTCCATGAATAATGCACATCCCGCAAGGAACCGCGGCTCTGGCGGCAGAACTCCAAATTCATAATTAATGGGGCTGAGACCCGATCCCCCACAGCACAATGGTGTGGCAGACGGGGCCCGGGGTGGTGTCCCCTTACTGCTGGTGGCTCGTGTGGCACAGGGTGGCTCATGTCACCAGGGAGGTGGCCTGGCAGGGGGCTGAGGTGGCAGGTGTGTGACAAGGCCGGTGACGGTGTCCCCAAAACCAGGGGTGAAGGTCCTGTGCGTGCTGGGGTGGATGGGGCATGGCTGAGGTGATGGGAGCTGCTGGTTCTGGTTTAAAAAAAAAAACAAATTGACCCAAACCCAGCCCAACAAACCCAGCCCAGCTGAACCCAACTGAGACCGATTCAGTCTAAGTCAACCCAAGCAACCCAGCTCAACTAAACCCAGCCTAGCTAGCTCAGCCCGACCCAGTCCAGCTGAACCCAGCCCAGCCAAGCCCAATCCAACTGAACAAATTCCAACCCAGTCCAACCAACACAGCCTAACCCAATCCAATCCAGTCTAACCAACCCAACTCAGTCCAACCCAACCCAACCCAATCTCACTCTCCACAGCTCCCTGACAAGAGGGAGCAGCCAGGGAGTGTCGGGCTCTGCTCCCAGGGAACAAGGGCTGGGATTAGGAGACATTTTCTTAAACTGCACCAGTTGAGGTTTAGGTTGGATTTAGGATTAATTTCTCCATGGAAAGGGTGGTCAGGCCTTGGCAGGGGCTGCCCAGGAAGATTTGGAGTCCAAGGAAGGGCTGGACGTGTTGTTGGGGACAAGGTGGGCATCAGGCACAGCTGGGACTCTATGACCTTGGAGGTCTTTTCCAACCTCAGTGATCGTGCAGTGGAAATGAGGATTAAAAGCTGAGCTGGTGGCACGTGTGGCCTAGCAGGTGTCTGTGTTATTGCATTTTATTGCTTGGGGATGTCAGGAAAATTAATTCACAAACACCAGAGGTTTATGTTCAAAAAGGAGACAGAGATGTCCTGTAACTTTATTTCAAGAAAGGGAGAGGCCATGGCTAAAAGCTGAGGTGGTGACAGTGCAGCTGAGCAGTTTCTGTGTTACTGTGTTTTGAACTTGGTCGTGCCCTGGCGGTTCTGCTGATGCCTTAAGTTTTGGCTTTCATATTTTCCAGATTCTGCACTGCACTGGTATATAACTCTGAACTTCATATTAAATATCATCACATTCTTCTCACAGCTCAGTCACACAAAACAATCCTTTTCCAGCCCCACAACCAAGGACACCGCTGCAGCTCCAGCCCCAAAAAGTGCAAACAGCAGAGAATTGAGGAGAGCTGTCTGGGAGGATGGGACTGCAGAACCTGGAGCTGGGCTTGGACAATGAACCCAGTATAGAAATGGAGCAAGACTGCTAAAACTGTGAAAACTCCTGACTCGGATCCATCTTGAGTGGAACCATGGCCAGGCTCTTGCACTGCCCAAGGTTTATCCTTTGAAGGCCTTTTAATAAATCCCTACTTTATTCCTCTAACACTGACTAGCCTCTGTTCTAGGTAGTCCCTCAAAGCATCACTGCCTCCAACCTCTACACTGTGGAGCGCTTCTCCAGCCTCGTTCTTTGGGATCGTGGAACAGCAGAGCTTGGCCTCCGTGCTCTGGAAGCTGTTTGGGATCCGGGAATGGCAGAGCTTGGCCTGCGCTCCCTGGAGGCTGTTTGGGATCTGGGAACGCCCTGGCTCGGCCTGCACACTCTGGAGAGCTCTTCCTACCTCGTTCTTTGGGATCCTGGAATGGCACAGCTGGGGCTGCACGCTCTGAGGGCTGTTTAGATCCCGGAACGGCCCAGCTGGGCCTGCACGGTCCGGGGCCTGTTTAGATCCCGGAACGGCCCCGCTCCGCCGCTGTTGCCGGCCGGCCCCGCCTTGGCTGCCGGGCGCTGCCGAGCGGTTCCGGGGCGGAGCGCGGCGGTGCCGGCCGGGCCCGCGCTGCGGGCGGGGGGGCCGCGCCTTGGCTGCCGGGCGGCGGCTGCGCTCCCGCCGGGGCCGGGACTGGGGCCGGGATCAGGGGGCGGCGAGCCTGGGGCCGGGGCCGGGGGGCGGCGAGCCCCGGGGCGGCCGCATGTGCGCCCCGCGGGGCGCCGCGCCAGGACGGAGCGGGCCGGGGCAGAGCCGGGCCGGCCCGAGCGGGGCCGTTGCGGGCGGCGGGGCCGCGCTGAGGCGGAGGCGGCCATGGAGGGGCTGGCGGGGTACGTGTACAAGGCGGCCAGCGAGGGCCGCGTGCTCACCTTGGCCGCGCTGCTGCTGAACCGCTCCGAGAGCGACATCAAGTACCTGCTGGGCTACGTGAGCCAGCACGGCGGGCAGCGCTCCACGCCGCTCATCATCGCCGCCCGCAACGGGCACGCCAAGGTGGTGCGGCTGCTGCTCGAGCATTACCGCGTCCACACGCAGCAGACCGGCACCGTCCGCTTCGACGGGTACGTGAGGCCCGGCCGGGACAGCCCCGGGTGCGGCCACGGCGGGGCGGGCACGGCCTGGGCTGAGCGAGAGAGCGCGGCTGGGAGGGCCTTGTGGGCCTCCGGCTGTTCGGGAGTTTGCCGGGGCTTGGGAGGCCTCTGCTGCCCGGAGTGTTCCGTGATCTGATGGTCCTTGTGGGGCTCTTGCTGCTCTGGGTTTTGTGATTTCATAGTGCTTGTGGGTTCTTGTCAATTCGGGCTCTTCTGTAGCCTGGTGGTGCTTGTGGGCCCTTGTCAGCTCTGGATTCTGTCACTTGGTGGTGCTTGTGGGTTCTTTTCAGATAGGACTGTTCCGTGACCTGGTGGTCCTTGTGGTCCCAGCTCGGATTATTCCCTGCCTTGGTAGTTCTTGTGGGCCCTTCCAGCTCTGTTTTCTGTCACTTGATGTCCTTGTGGACCCCTTCCACCCCAGGCTGTTGTTTCATTCTGTGCCTTGCTGGCCCTTGTGGGCCTCTTGGTGCTCAGACTTTTCTGTGACTTCATGGCCCTTGAGAGCCCTTTCCAGCCCAGATTATTCCGTGACTTGGTGGTGCTTGTGTGTCCCTTCCATCTTGGGATATTCTGGGACTTGGTGGCCCTGGTAGGACCTGTCCAGCTCACTCTTCTGTCACTTGATGGCCCTTGTGTGTCCCTTCAACCCAGATTATTCTGGGATTTGATGGCCCTTGTGGGTCCCTTCCATCCCAGATTATTCTGGGATTTGAGGCCACAGTGAGGCCACAGCTTGGTGATTTTCTAATAAAAATTGCTATGTGCTTGGAGATCCCACCTGATGCTTTATGAACCAAGAATACCTTTTCCATTTGGGAATTCCCCATTTGAAGCTGTGGACGGGACAATATTCCCATCCCAGAACTTCTGCTGGGTCAGAGTGGTCTCTCTGGGACATTTTTGGCCCTGCAGGTGGCAGTGCCATCTCAGGGAAGGATTCTCACACCGTTCAGTTTTCACTTCCCTACGTGGTTTGATTTTTATTCCTTCCTTTTCCCTTCCAGCTGTTTTTTCTCCAGTCAGAAGCAGGTTGAGAGTTCCTGGAGGAATTCTCCTCCTGGCAGACAGCACATGCTGGATTTTTTGCCTGGCTGGGCTGAGGATGTTTTTTTTCCAGAGGCTGTGCCTGGCACGGATTGAAGGAGGAGTTGTCTGAGGCACAAAGGATGCAGAGAGAGGAGCAGAGCCCACGTGATCCCCGGGGATTGTTGTGCCTCACATAAAGTGGCTCGGGAGCTCCTCTCCTTCGGGTTTTCCACTTGGAACCTGAAAACACCGACAAATTGTAAAAAAATCCTCTTCATGAAAACATCCCCCCTGCCACCTCGCTACAGAAATATTTTAATGGATTTATTTGAAAAATCAGGAACATCTCACTGGGAATTCTCTCTGAGATCTTAAAGAGCCTCTGGAGGTGGTGGATTTACAAACAGTTGCTGTGGAACTATGAGGGCTTCACCAAATGATTAAAAATCGCTGTGAGAGTGAAATTTAAGATGATTTGAGGTTATTTTAACTTTGGGGAATGTGGCTATTTGGAAATATTTGTCCTTCCTGTATGTTTGGGACACGCCTTGAAGGGTGTGTGAATCCTGCCTGTTTCTTCATTTAAATCCTTCAAAAAACAGGTAGTGGGAAATACAAATCCCTTCTTTCGTGTGCTGGGTTAAGGGAATGAAAACATCTTAAAAAGAGGGATCTGTCCTCTCATTTCCCCATTATCTGCAGGGCCACCATGTGGCACAGATCTGTGGAACAGCCTGGCTCAGAACTTCTGCTTTTTTGGGTTTTATTTTCTTCCTGAGGTTCCATTTGTGTCACCAGGGCTGGTTCAGGGCACGGGATCTCGAATAGGGAAGCGCTGGCGGATCTGCAGCTCGGAGAGGAGGGACAGGGGAAGTGATCAGGAATTTTGAAGCCAGTTTTGCTGCTGGTACCTAAATCTGGGGGGGGGGGGGGGGGGGTGGGGGTTGTGTCAAAATGTCCATTTTAAGGTTTTTCTTGGTCTTTAATGTGTCACTTCGTGGCACTGAAGGGATAATTTTAGAACTCTTCTTCCCAGTCCTCTCTAAACTGAGGCTGGAGTTTGTAAGTGGGATCTTCAAGGTGGCCAAACCCCTTTGGCCACTTTGAAGCTCCCAACTTCCAAAGCTCCGTGTGTTCCGTTGGCCTCATTCCTTGCCCGTGGCGATCCCGGCGAGTTCCTTGAAATCCAGGGATGGGCTGGCTGTGAAATCCAGGCTGATGACTGAGTGTGAGCTGCTTTTAGAAGAGCGTCAACCTAATTCCCTGTGCTCCTGTTCACAGCTTTGTCATCGACGGGGCCACCGCGCTGTGGTGCGCGGCCGGTGCCGGCCACTTCGAGGTGGTCAAGCTGTTGGTGAGCCACGGCGCCAACGTCAACCACACCACAGTGACCAACTCGACGCCGCTGCGGGCGGCCTGCTTTGATGGCCGGCTCGACATTGTGAAGTACCTGGTGGAGAACAACGCCAACATCAGCATCGCCAACAAGTACGACAACACCTGCCTGATGATCGCGGCCTACAAGGGCCACACGGACGTGGTGCGGTATCTGCTGGAGCAGCACGCCGACCCCAACGCCAAGGCCCACTGTGGGGCCACCGCCCTGCACTTCGCCGCTGAGGCCGGCCACCTGGAGATCGTCAGGGAGCTGGTCAAGTGGAAGGCGGCCATGATGGTCAACGGTCACGGCATGACGCCGCTCAAAGTGGCCGCCGAGAGCTGCAAGGCCGACGTGGTGGAGCTGCTGCTGGCTCACGCTGACTGTGACAGGAGGAGCAGGATTGAAGCTCTGGAGCTGCTGGGGGCCTCGTTTGCCAACGACAGGGAGAACTATGACATTTTGAAGACTTACCACTATTTATATTTAGCCATGCTGGAGAGGTACCGCGACAGCGAGAATGTCATCGAGAAGGAGGTGCTTCCCCAGATCGAGGCTTACGGGAACAGGTCGGAATGCAGGACCCCTCAGGAATTAGAGTCCATTAGGCAGGACAGAGATGCCCTTCACATGGAAGGCCTCATAGTGCGGGAGAGGATCCTGGGCTCGGACAATATCGACGTCTCCCACCCCATCATTTACCGGGGCGCCGTCTACGCGGACAACATGGAGTTCGAGCAGTGCATCAAGCTCTGGCTGCACGCCCTGCACCTGCGGCAGAAAGGCAACAGGAACACCCACAAGGACCTGCTGAGGTTCGCTCAGGTCTTCTCACAGATGATCCACCTGAACGAGCCCGTGAAGGCCAAGGACATCGAGAGCGTCCTGCGCTGCAGCGTGCTGGAGATCGAGCAGGGCATGGCACGCATCAAAACCACGCCGGACACCGACATCCACACGGCCATGGACAACTACGAGTGCAACATCTTCACCTTCCTCTACCTGGTGTGCATCTCCACCAAGACGCAGTGCAGCGAGGAGGACCAGTCCCGCATCAACAAGCAGATCTACAACCTGATCCACCTGGACCCGCGCACGCGCGACGGCTCCAGCCTGCTGCACCACGCCGTCAACTCCGGCACGCCCGTGGACGATTTCCACACCAACGACGTGTGCAGCTTCCCCAACGCCCTGGTCACCAAGCTGCTGCTGGACTGCGGCGCCGACGTCAACGCCGTGGACAACGAGGGGAACAGCCCCCTGCACATCATTGTGCAGTACCACCGGCCCATCAGCGACTTCTTGACGTTGCACTCCATCATCATTAGCCTGGTGGAGGCCGGCGCCCACACGGACATGACCAACAAGCAGAAGAAAACCCCTCTGGATAAAAGTACCACCGGGGTATCCGAAATCCTCCTTAAAACTCAAATGAAGCTGAGTCTCAAGTGCCTGGCTGCCCGCGCCGTGCGGATCTACAACATCAGCTACCAAAACCAGATCCCCAGAACTCTGGAGGAGTTTGTCCAGTTCCACTAGGCCGTGTCCAACCTTTCGTGGTGGTGCTATCCCGGGACGACACCAGACAGCAGAATACACCCGTGTCCATGAAGTTGTTTTTCTCTGTTCCTTTGGGTTCCTCTGGATTCCGTCTGTGGCCTCAGTTCTTGGGTGGAGATGGAGGAGGGTGGGGGCAGAAAAAGCCACATTGTTGTCCTGTAGTCAAATCTGATGTTTGAGATTTTTGGTCCTTTTTTTTTTTTTTATTTTTTTGTTTTTGTTTTTGTTTTGTTTTGTTTTTAAATCCCTTTGTTATCCCTTGGTTTTCTAAACACCATGACAAGAATCCCCCACGTAGCTTCCGTTGATCGTTTCGTGTCCGACGCTATTCGCGAAATTGGAATTTCAAACTCCTCGCGGTGAGGTGGGAAAAGAAAAATTGGGAATTCTGTGGTAGTTGGGTTAAAAGTGGAGTGTCCACCCCCAGAGCAGTGTGTTGCTCTTGCACCTCACCGTGGTTTTTACACCTTTCAGCTCATGCTGAAGAAGTTGGTAACGTTTCAAAAGTCATGTTTTACATCAAAATTCCCTTTCGAGCAGCAGTTCTCAACGGCTACAGACGCGAGGGATGCTCTGTTAGGAAATGCAGGTGGAAATTTCAGCTCTGAGGGGCTGAATTCCTTGGTGAGGCTCTTCATTGACACTGCTCCAGTAAGTATTGGATAAACCCATGGACAAAAAAAACCCCAAAAACTTCCAAAATCACCGGAATCATCGTTTCTTTTTCTGTAGCGCCATCACTCCTATCCAAACATCATGCATGGATCCCTAGACACTGGGTAGGAAATTTGTGTTTGTGTGTGTCCCAACATTTCAAGCTGCTTTTAACTTGGGGTTTTTTCTCTGTTGTTTCAATGCTCAACACGCACCTTGATTTTATTTTATTTTATTTTATTCTTTTTTTTTTTTTTTTTTTTGACTCAAAGTCTGTCCAGCTGCACTCTTGGGATTCCAGATGCTGTATCTTCCTAATGGAGCCGTCTGCCGCCAAAGAGAGTCTTCCTTGAACCTGGCTTTTCCAAGAAGCGTTGGAGTCCGTGCCTCCCTGAATTGGACTCGAGGAATTTTTCATGGTTTTTACTCCTTTCAGTCGGAAAAAAAATCTCTTCGTAAAACTGATTTTTACAAAAAAAAAATTGAAAAAAAACAAAAACTTCTCCTCTCATCAACCTCTTGGCTGATGAGTGAGTGATTGTATACGGGAACGTCGAGAACTTTTGGGGAGAAGAGGCAGATGCTCCCAACAGGAAAATGTCACTTGTTGGGGACAAGGCTCCTGAACCCTCTGTTCCTTTCCCACGCAGCTTTTTAACTGTCAGGATGAACGAATGTTCCATGGGGTTTTTGGTTTTGTTTTTGTTTTTTTTTTTTTTAAAGAAAAAAACAAAAAACAACAATCCAGGTAGAACTTTCAGGCGAGATTTGGGGCACACGTTTCTATTTGTATGACAAAGAAATAAACGTTGAATGTGGAATTACCTTGGAATTCCCTTTTTTTTTTTTTTTTTTTTTTCCCAGGGTTCGTGTCCTTTGAGGGAAAAGCTTTAGGATCAGGTTTAGGTTCTCCAAAAAATCTGTGACTTCCACATCCCTGGAATTGTCCAGGGCCAGGTTGGAGCAGCCTGGGATGGTGGAAGGTGTCATTTTCCTGAGGAGAGGATTCCAGAGCAGCAAGAAAAATTCCTGGGAGTTGATTCCAAAATATTCCCAAGAGGGGGAAGGTCTTTGCTGTGGAAGAGCTGCTCCTGCCTCGGGCGTATTCCTGGTTTTTATCCTGCTTCCCAAGGAATTCCTGCTGCCTCGTGTCATGGAATGCTGTCCTGCTACCTTGGCAAAGGATAGGGAATACCTCTGGATATTATGGGTTTTTTATTGTTTTTATTTTTTTTCTTGTTAGGTTTGGGACTGATTAAGTGTACAAAAATATCTGAATAGATTTATATATTGAATTTTTAATATAGAAATATCAATAATATAAAAATAAATATAAATAATATATAATTTATAAACATATATATAATTATATATGATATGTAAAATATATCCAATTATATAGAACAAGATATATTTATATTTATATTTATATTTATATTTATATTTATATTTATATTTATATTTTTTATATTTATATTTTTTATATTTATATATTTTATATTTTTATTTTTACTGAAATAATCCTGAAGGATCCTGCCCATTCCTGGCTGCTCTCCACCTGTTTTCCTCCATGCGCTGGGATCCAAATCCTGGGAATGTGGGAGGGAAGGAGGGAAGGATCCTGTGGGATCAGGGCTGAGCTCACGGATCCTTCCTGGACAGGAATCCCAGGATTTGGGCTCTCCGGGAGATCCCTGAACCCCAACCCGACCCCTGAGCTCCCAATCCATCAGAAATTGGAAAATGCAGAATTACCGCTCCAGCTGAGCATGGAAAATCTGATTTGGGAATTTTAAAATCCCTTTTTATACCAAATTTGGGTCTCCCAAGGGCTGCTCATCCCTCTCAAACATCCTGGGAAAACCTCACATCCCATGGAAATAACAAATAATTATTATCCTGTAATAAATCAGGATATTTATATATCCTGATAATTCCAGGATCCATCCCCCTCCCAATCCCAGAGGAATGGGAGCAGCCCCTCCCATATCCATGAAAAAAGGGAACACGCACCAGGAATTTTTAAAATTACCATATTTTTAATCCTTAAAAAATACCAGGAATATTTCCCGAACCTCCTCCTTCATTCAGAAAACTTCCACTTCCCTCTTCTCCATAAAATTAATATTAGCATAAATAATTCCGCTATGCCAAGGGCGAATTCCCGCCCCTCAAAATTCCATGATTTCCATGGCACCAGCTATGTACAGGTATGATACAGGTGGGCTCCCCAAACTGCTCTGCTGCCACAAAACTCATCAAACTGCTTTTTAATTAATTTCTCAAAATTAATTTTAAATTTTTAGAAATTATTTTTCAATTTATTTTTTTTTTTGTAACTATTTTAAATTTTTAAAAAATCCATTCTAATTTTTTTTTTTTGTTTGTTTTCTGGCATGATATTTTTTTTTTTTTCCCCCTCTCCTTCCTATTTTTTCGAAGAATTATGTACAGCTGGAGATTTGGCATTTAAGGTGCTTGAAATCACAAGAATTTCATTCAGTGCATTCAGACTAATTAACGCCTCCACTTAATTACTCCACTTAACGAAGGCAGTTTGAGAGCTGTGGCCAGCAGAGCCCGGGATTTGCCACAGCTCCGCCACGGGAAGGAGCAATCCATGTTTTTTGGGGTTTTTTTTTTGGATATTAATTATCATTATTATTATTATTATTATTATTTTAAGGAGTTTTCCAGCCCCACATCAGGGACCCCTCACGTCGGTGTCCCCTCGTCCCTGCT
Source organism: Cinclus cinclus (assembly GCF_963662255.1). Lineage (NCBI taxonomy): Eukaryota > Metazoa > Chordata > Aves > Passeriformes > Cinclidae > Cinclus > Cinclus cinclus. Next base: position 20,761,259 of record NC_085058.1, read on the forward strand.
GCTGCCACCTCGGTGAAATCCCGGTTGGAAGCACCTCCGAGGAGATTTTTTGGGAATTTTCAGTTGGCTTGAGGTGTTTTTAATGGAACATTCAGTTGGTTCGAGGCTTTTTTTTTTTTTTATGGAATTCCAGTTGAAAGCTCCTCTGAGGAGACTTTTTGGAGAATTTTCAGTTGGTTTGAGGGGTTTCTTTTTTATGGAATTCAAGTTGGAAGCACCTCCAAGGAGATTTTTTAAAATTTTCGATTGGTTTGAGGTGTTTTTTCAATTGAATTCCAGTTGGAAGCTCCTTGGAGGAGATTTTTGGGGAATTTTTGGTTGGTTTGAGGTGTTTTTTTTGGGAATCCCAGTTGGAAGCTCCTCCGAGGAGACTTTTGGGGAATTTTTGGTTGGTTTGCGGTGGTTTTTATGGAATCCTGATTGGAAATTCCTCCAAGGAGATTTCTGGGGAATTTTTGATTGGTTTGAAGTGTATTTTTTTTTTTTTTATGGAATCCAAGTTGGTAGCTCTTCCAAAGAGACTTTTGGTGAATCTTTGGTTGGTTTGAGGTGCTTTTTATGGAATCCCAGTTGGCGCTCCTCCGAGGAGAATTTTTGGAGAATTTTCTGTAGGTTTGAGGGGTTTTTATGGCTTTTAAGTGCTGTTCCACAAGGGGTGTTCTCTCATCCCGCTGCAAAGCCAAGCTCAGCCCCCAAATCCCTCGGGATCCCGGGAATCTCTGGAGCTGGGAGGGGGCTCCAGGCCCCAGCAGATTCACTCCATCCCTTGGGAATTCTGCTCCCTCTCCGCCGCTCGCCGGCGGCTCCCGCTCTTGAAAAACCCGAGCTGTGGGTAGGGAAGAGAAAAAAAATCCCATTGTTATTCCGGGAGCTTTTAATGGGATATCAGCTGGAAGTTGGTCCTGGATATATTTTATGTGGAAAAGGGGATTTTGAGGATTCTTGGTGGTGTTGAGGAGCTCGTGGGGCACTGGACATGGATCCCTCCATGCATGGGAATTTCCAAAAATCCTACAAAATGTTCAGCTCACCTTCCAGAGCACCAGGACGAGCAGGGCCAGGAGCAGGAGACCTCCAAAGGTGCTCCCAAGGATGATCCAGATGGGAATCTGTGATTCCTCGGGCTTGGAGATATCAAATGTGATCTGGAGGAGAGAAAACGCTGCAGATTCCGGGCAGGAATGGCGAGGAAAAGGGGATGGTGGGAATGCTGAGCACCCCTTCCTTTGGGAATTCTCTGCCAAGGATTTGGCTCGGTTTGCCCTGCGGAATGAGGAGATTCCTCTGGACCTGGGTCCCTCCCAAAGGGATTTTGCCAGTGGGATCAGGGCAGGGTGTGTCAGAATCCCAAAATTCTGGATCCACCCCGTCCCAAGGCTCACCTGGCGGCTGGGATCTTCCTCCTGGAAAACGAAGGGACTCCGGAAGCGCCGCTGGAGCGCGGCGATCGTGGTGAGCTTCAGTGTCTTGAACTTCAGCTGCACCCAGAGAATCCCACATGGAAAAGGAACCCCCATTCCCAATGGGATCCATCCCATCCCATCCCATCCCATCCCATCCCATCCCATCCCATCCCATCCCATCCCATCCCATCCCATCCCATCCCATTATCCCATTCCCATGGGTTTGTATCCCCAGGGATTCTGTTTACATCCATGAGGATGCAGGGCAGGCAAGGAGTGGGGCAGAACATCAGCAAAAAGGAGATTATAAATTAATTAAATTTGCATTAATTAATTAGTTATGGAATTAAACAATCCATGACGAGGTGCTGTGGATTCACAATCCAATAGGATGGGTGGCTTTGGGAACAAAAATCACCCTACGCCCACCTGGGCTTCCTGGGGAAAGGAAAAAAATCCCACGTTTTTGGGGGAGGAGGGGGGGGGCGAGGGTTCCCTTGGGGGATTTTCCCTGGAAATCCTCATTTTCTGTGGAGCACTCACTGCTTTCAGAGACTTCATCCAGAGATTTCCACGCAAGTGCAAGTTCAGCTCCTCGTTGGGAGCCAACTTCACCTCGCAGTCGATGGAAACCACGTCGGAGTTGCTGTGGTTCTGCAAAGGGAAATGTGGGATCATGGCTGGTAAAGGAGGGAAAATCCCACTGGGATTCATCCCTGGCTTGCACCGAGGGAAGGAGAATCCCACGCATCCCTTCTCCTGTGTGGCCAAATCCCCACATGCTTTCAATTTTCTCCCCCTTTTTTTTTTTCACCCCAAACTTCAACAATTTTGCTGGTTTTTGTGCTGTTCTTTCCCTCCAAGTTTTCCCTCGGAAAAAAAACGATCCTGATTTTGTGAGCTGGAGAATTCCTCACTCCCTGTAAATCCTGAGTATTAACAGGGTTTTATTTGCAGTGGCTGAGAGGAAAAATCAAAATAAAACATCCAAAGGGCTTAAAAATCCCCTAAAAATTCCAGTGTCCTCCCCTGCCATGTCCACGGGCCATCCCTATTCCAGGTTTTTTTCCTGTTTTGGGATATCCTGGAGCCAGGATCAGCCCTGGGGAGGTGAGTACCAGGTGTGGGGTGCGGGTCAGATCCTCCTGTGCCGGGGTTCTCCGGTAGTCAGTGGTGTTCCCCCAGATGGTGCAGGTGGTGTTTTCCTGTGGGAGAAGCCGATGGAATTCTGGCACGGACACAGGGATCATGGCACTCACTTCCCTGTGCTCCCATCCCAATGGAAGTGGGGGTCCCCAGCACCCCCCAGGATTTGATGGAGCTTGGGATGGAGTTTGGCTGGCTGGGGGATGTGGCTGGAGGGCTGGAATCCCCTCCTAAACTGGGACAGAATCCCATCCTAAACGGGGCTGGAATCCCATCCTAAACTGGGACAGAATCCAATCCTAAATGGGGCTGGAATCCTATCCTAAACGGGGATGGAATCCTATCCTAAAGGGGGCTGGAATCCCATCCTAAACGGGACTGGAATCCCATCCTATACTGGGACAGCATCCCATCCCAAACAGGACTGGAGTCCCATCCTAAACTGGGACAGAATCCAATCCTAAGCGGGGCTGGAATCCTATCCTAAACGGGGCTGAAATCCCATCCTATACTGGAACGGAATCCCATCCTAAACCGGGCTGGGATTCCATCCTAAACTGGGATGGATTCCCATCCTGAACAGGGCTGGAATCCCATCCTAAACTGGGATGGAATCCCACCCTAAATGGGGCTTGAATCCCATCCTAAACTGGGACAGAATCCCATCCTAAACCGGGATCCCGTCCTAAACGGGGATCCCATCCTAAACCGGGATCCCGTCCTGAATTGGGATCCTGTCCTAAACTGGGACAGAATCCCGTCCTAAACTGGGATCCCATCCTAAACTGGGATCCCATCCTAAACCGGGATCCCGTCCTACCTGGTCCGCCTGGAATTCTGCGGGCAGCAGGAGCCGGTTGCCCGCACGGGTGGCCACGGGCACGGTGATCTTTAGGGTCACCCCTTGCACCGGGAAGAATCCCAGGTTCTGCAGCTGCCAGGGAAGAGCACAGGGACGTGTTGGGATTGTGGGACAAGGATCCCGGCTCCCGGGGCAGATCCCAAATCCAGGAAAACTCCGGGATCCAATCCCTGCTCACCGTGAAGGTGCAGTGGAAGGGGGGCCCGATGGGATTGGATCCATCCAGGGAATTGTTGGATCTGATCTCAAAATAGTCCAGGCTCGATGTCCTGTGGGACAAAGGGTGACAAAGGGGTTTTTAAGATTTTCTCCTTTCCTTATAGGATTTTCCCCTTTTTTTTTGCAGGATTTCCCCCCTTTCTTTGCAGAATTTTCACCTTTCTTTGCAGCATTTCCCCCTTTCTTTGCAGAATTTCCCCCTTTTTTTTGCAGGATTTTCCCCTTTCTTTGCAGAATTTTCTCATTCTTTGTAGGACTTTCCCTTTCTTTAGTAAAGCAGACTCATCCCAGGCCTTGGATGAGGTTTTGGTGTCACAGGAGCTAAATCAATCCCTGCTTTGCAGCTGGAGAGGTGGGAAAAGAGCCAGGAATATCCTGTGGGAACCCATTTGGGAACACATGTGATGGCCCCAAACCCCCACATTCTTTAAAATTCTCTCCCTTCTTTTTCACTCCAAAATTCCCAAATTTGATATTTTCTGTTCTCTTCTTTCCCTTCATTCCGAACTGGAGAATCCCCTCGCTCCCCATAAATCCTGAACATTAAAGGAATTTCATTTACGGCATCTGTGTAAAAAATATAAAATTACCCAAGGGCTGAAAAATCCCCTAAAAATTCCAGCAAGCAACGCCAGGGAATGCGCTTTGGGATCCCTGATTTTCCCATCAGCAGCTTCCTTAATTATCTCTGCCTTCATCCCTGGCTCTACCAGATTTTTAATTCCACGCTCATCCCACAGCTGAGCTTCCCTCCGATGGTTTTGTGGGATGGACACTGGCCCAGACACCAGGAGCACCTGTTATGTCCATTATTACCTCCAAGAATTCCCTTTTTTCCCCCCCCATAAAAACTCACCCTCACACCTCTTTAATAAAATTTATACCTTTAAACATGGGGAAAATCCAGCGCGGCAATTTTATAAAAACCTCTCCCCGATTTTTTTTATTTTTACGGCTCCTGCTTTTCTTCAATAAATTTCCCAAATTAAACCTCGGTTTGAAGGCTGCTCCCCAGCTGGTTTTCCCAAGGGATTTTCCCAATCCCAGGAACAGAATCCCATCCCAAACCCCCTCACCTGGTGAAGAGCAGGTCGGCCTCGTACTTGAGCTGGAAGTTGAGGTGGACAGTGTTGTCCTCCTTGGTGCTCTCCTTCTCCTCGCTGTCACTGGAACAGCAGCAGGACCAGGGCGGGTCAGGCAGGACCCAAATCCCCTTGGGAATTTTTTTTTTTTTTTTTTTTTTTGGGGAAATGCTGAAATTTTCTGCTTTTTCAGTCAAAGCAGGGTTTGATTCCGGGATTTTTTTTGGTGAAGAAAATTATTTTGGTGGAGGTGGAGGTGTCACCCCCATCCGGTAGATTGAAGTGGTGAAGGGGAATCCTCCTCTGCTCTAATAATTGGGAATTTTATTGAAAAATAATCAATATTAATAATTTAGTCAATTCATAATTTATTCATTAATAATTTAATAAATATCAAATTGGTTTAATTTTTCCATTCTTTGCAAGATTTTCCCTTTCCTCATAGAATTTTTCCCTTTCTTTGCTGGATTTTCCCCCTTTCCTTGCAGGATTTTCCCACATTTCCCAGTGAGAAATCTTTACCCGTGCAGGAACGGGGAGTAAGGATAACTTTGTAAAATTATTGGGAGACTTTTTCCTGGGGAAATATTTGGGATGGGAGCATGGATGAGAAAACAGCAGTGGCTGGAGATCCAGCAGAGCCTGGCAGCTTCCACAGGCACGGAAAAATCATGGATGTAAATCCCCAGATAAATAAAAATAGCCAAGTTTGGGAGCACAGGGTTTGGGTAAACAGCCAAGTTTGGGAACAACTGGATCTCCATGGGGTTATTCCATGGAAAACCTCTGGCTCTGGAGGAGGGAATCCCAAGGGAAGCCCAGAGAAGCTGTGGGATCCCTGGAATTGTCCAAGGTTGGGATCAGGGAAGGGGTGGGACTGGATGGGCTTTTTATCCAGCCTGAGCCATTCCATGATTCTGTGATTCCAGAGGGACAAAGCATCCCCAGACCTGCTGGCGACCATGTGGACCTCCATGTTCTGCAGGAAGACAGACTTGCTGAATTCAAAATCCAGGCGGAAAGCGACCTGCGGAGAAGGGAAAAACACCGGGAAAAAACATCGGGGGGGATAAAATCCCAAATGCTGAGCAGGGACCCTGCGGGAGACACAATTCCCAATCCCACTGGAATCCAGCAGAGCCTTTTCAGGCAGAGAGGAGTTGCAGGAATTCTCAGAGCCCCTGTGATGGGAGCAGCAAGCGGCTCCCTCTGGAAGCAGATCCCTGCAGAGGCCCGGGATGGGCGGGAAGCGGAGGCAGCTGGAGCGAGCCAACACCAATAAAACGGGATAGATGTGATCAATGTCCCGTCTGCAGCGACCTCAATCCGTCTGGGCCAGCACAGCTGACTGGAATATTAAAGCTCTCGCAGCTCCGAAGCCAAAATTCCATCTCCAGCCCAGTCGTTGTTTTGGCAGGAGCGGCGCTACCTGATGGCCCACGGAAACATTCCCGACCCTGTAGGTCATGGGTAGCCAGCTCCTCGTGCAGCCACAGGCATCCCACTGGGATTTTTGGGAGCTTTAAAGACGAGCCTGGTGCCTGAGGCTCATCCATCATAATCAAGGAAAGGTTTCAGTCAGATTCGGGAAGATGGGGAGATTTTCCTCTCCAGATCCTGCTTGTGTTGGTCCCTTTTCCCACGGGTAGCAGGTGGGATTCCGTGTGGATTTCCCCATTGTTCCTTTCCCACCTTATCCCGGAATTTGATGTTTCCTGAGGGTTTATGGCTCGTAAAAATGATAAACTGGAGCTGGGCTCATCCCAAATGCTGGGAACACCAGTTTGGAGGATGCCACCACCCACTGGCTCTGAGCTAGATCCAGAGGAACCTCAAAGCAAGGAAAACCTCTCAGGCAGAGAAGGAGCCTCCTCCTGCAGGGAATCAGCTCGGTGAAGTTCCCATCCATGGTTTGAAGCCAACATTAATTTTTTCCAGAGAACTGGAGGTGAATTCTGTCACCCGGAGGAGCTGGGTTGGATTCTGGGGCTCTCCTGGGCAGGATCCCAACCACCCCAGCTTCCCTAAGATCCCTTTCAAACTCCAAGAGGGAAGAAACCAGAAGCTGATTGGTAAAATCCTGCTCAGGGCTGCCCAGATGTGGCAGATGTGACCCCAGGGGCAGAAGGTCCATGTTGGGAATGTCCTACCTTGGCCTTGGCACGGAAGAAGGGGTAGCTGACGTTGCACACCCTCCTGGTGGGGTGTCGGTCGTCACTGGCACAGTCGATGTTGATGTCGGTGTCATCCTGAAACGGAACATGGAGTGTCCGGGACACCGGGAATGAGCCCCGGGAACCAGCTCTTCAGGAAACTGGGAACACCCGAAGGGCTCAAAATGGGCCTTGGTTTTGGGAGAACAAAGAACCAATGTCCAACCAACCAACAGCCAATCAACAACCAATGTCCAACAAATCAACAACCAATCAACAACCAACCAATGATCAATGACCAACCAAAAACCAACAAACCAACCAGTGGCCAACCAATCACCAGCCAATGGCTGACCAACCAATCACCAACCAACCAATGACCAACCAACCAGGCAATGACCAACCAATCACCAACTAATGGCAAAGTAATGACCAACCAACCAATGACCAATGATCAACTAACCAAAAAAGACCAACCAAACCGATGCTTTGGCCAACCAATGAGCAACTAATGGCCAACCATCTAATGGCCAATGATCAATGAACCAATGACCAACTGACAAATTACCAACCAACCAATGACTAATCAACCAATCAATGGCCAACAACCAAAACCCAACCAACAACCAACCAATCAACAACAAGAGCCATGGACCAACCAACCAAGGACCAAGACCCAAACAACCAAGGACCAACCAACCAAGGACCGAATCCCAACCAACCAATGGCCAACAAACCAATGAATGAAGGAAGGATGCAACCTACAACCAACCACGAACCAAAACTCAACCACCAACCAAAACCCAGCCAAAGGACCGTGCAACCAACCAGCCAGTCTTCCAACCCACCCTGCTCGCTGCAGCTGGGAATCCTTCCCGCGCATCCATTGATATTCCTGGAAAGGGGCATCACTAGGAAGTGACTTTCAGTCCCCTGATTTAATCCTTGTTATGAATTTAATTACAGCAGTGAATGAATTTAACAGCGGTGAATAAATTCACCTGAGCATTCCTGGCATTCCTGATTTTCCTCACCGTGACAGGATGAGCTATTCCAGCTTCTATCCCACAGGCGGTCAGTTTGAGATGCTGCCTCTGGAAAAGTCCTACCCAGGAGATGGAATATCCCAGCACCAGCCTGGAGTTTCCTCCCACTCATCTGCTGAAATTATGGACTTTTTGGGGCCACAGCCACTTTTTATTTATAAGACCCAGACATCCATCCTCTCTGGATGCTCCTTTATAAGGAAGGACAGCCAGGAGCTCGTTATCCATGACTCCTCCATGACCAGCTGCAAATATTCCCTACAACCACTGCTGCCTGGTGCTTTCTGTTCCCCTCCATCCTGAGGATTTTCCCTGCTCCCCTCACATCATATGGAATAATCTCCAAAAAATGCATTTTTCTTATTTTGTGGGCAGCGAGCCCCACAATTTTTCCTTGGCACGGCTTGGAGAAAAACAAAGGAGATGGGATCTGCGGGCAGGGATGAAGTCATGGGGGGGTGAGGGAAGGCTCAGCAGCATCAGCACATTCCCAAACCTCGCTGGGAGCAGGGTGGAACCGCACCAAGATAGAGTGAGTGGGGGAATCACATTTTTTGGGACACTCTGGGATTATCCAGGGAGAGCCATGGAGAGATGCTGAGCTGTGGCCACATTCCCATAACCAGCTCCTACTTCCAGGAGTTATTTCTCAGCTGCAAAAACTCGTTCCTGACAGGAACTTGGCCATGTGCGGGGAGTATTTTTAAACAACTGCAGGAGAAAAATAGAGGGAAATAATTTCCTCTGTGTTTGACCTTCGCTCAGGCTCTTAAAACTCAAACGCTTTTGTATTTCCAAAATAAAGAGCTGGAAGTGCTTAGAAACGGAGCCCATAAACAGCTCTGATTTACGAGGGATGGGGACAGATTTGGGCTCTGCTTTAGGCTGCATCTTTCTCATCCAGCTGGGATTAGCAGTGCCTCTGGAAAAGCCTGGATCTCCCCTGGGAGCTCACCTTGGGGATCAAGCTGGCGAACTGGAGGTTCCTGGAGAAGGAGATGTTGAGGACGGCGCTGTAGGCGTTTTCCCCGCGGTTTTCCAGCATCGCTTCCACAGCCACCCTTCTCCTGCTGCTCTCGATGACGAAGACGGAGGCATCGAAGGAGAGGCTGAAAGCTGAGCAGTCCCCCCTCCGCAGCGCCCTCCGGCAGAATTCCCTGCAAGAAGGGAATTCCCTGCATTCCTGGGATTTTACCATGGGTAGTGCATGGAAATCCCTGCTCTCCCTCTGTCCTGCCGTGCCGAAAGAGGAATTACGGATTCCTCCCGTTGTCCGTAATTTTGGGATTTTTGGCCAGTGGTGTGACCCTCTCTCAAGTTAATAGGAATGCTCGGCACAGCTGGGAAGTAGGGAAAAACCAGATCCTGTGCCAATAGCAAAGGGGGCTCCAGGCCCCATCCAGCCTGGTGTTGGACATTCCAGGGATCCAGGGGCAGCCACAGCTTCTCTGGGAATTCCATCCCAGCCTGTCTGCCCCTTCCCAATATCCCATCAATCCCTGTTTTACCTAAAGCCATTCCCTGAGTTCTGTCCCTCCATCCCTTATCCCAAATCCCTTTCCAGCTCTCCTGGAGCTCCTGCAAGGGGCTCTGAGGATTCCCTGGATCCTTCCCTTCTCCAGGTGGACATTCCCAGCTCTCCCAGCCCAGCTCCAGAGCAGAGGGGCTCCAGCCCTTGGAGCAGCTGTGGGGCCTCCCATGGATTCAGGGATAACCTTTAATAGTTCTTTAACCATGGAGCTGCAATGGGGAATTATTTCCATGAGTCAAACCCATAATTGGCAGGTAGGTAATGCCAGCCTTGCCGTTATTCCCTGGTATTTCCTGATTTGTATCCCTGGAACTCATCACCATGGCACCAAGTATTAGCTGGTTTGTGGATTCCCTGAAAAACCATGGATTCCTTCCAGCCAGGGAGAAGGGAGAGGCTCAGAAATGCCAAGGAGCACCTCGTGAAGGGCTTGGATGAGCCTCGTGGTGACACTGGGTGAAGGAGCAGCAATGTCAGAATTTATGGAATGCAGCTCGGGGCTGGATTTTGGAGTCTTCCCCCGTTGGTGACACTTTTGGAGGATGCTCTGTGTCACCTACTCACATGGCACTGGGAATGTCACTTCGGGCATCCAGCACCAGGTCGGGGACACAGTGCTCGTCCTCATTGCAGCCGTTCCAGAAAGGGACCTGAGGGGACAACGAGAGCAGCTCGGTGACAATTATTCCAAAGATAAACCTGCCCTGGTGCCCTGGGAGGTGGCACTTGGGAGGTGGCACTTTGGGAGGTGACACTTTGAGAGGTGGCAGCTGGGAGGGGGAACTTGGAAGGTAATACCCAGGAGGTGACACCACGGGAGGTGACACCTGGGAGTGTCACCTGCTACCTACAGAGACCCTGAGCGAGGTGGGCCACCCATCGTCCAGCATGGGGCCGTGCTCGGGATGCTCCAGCTCGTAGTCGATGGAGAACGTCACCGGCTTCACGTAATCCGCCGTGTCCTGCGGCACACGGAACACGTGGGAGAGCGGCCCAGGGCTGTCTGGGGTGGGGCAGCACCTCAGGGTGTCCCCCAGAGGTCCCAGATCTGCCCTGCAGACCCAGCCTGGGGCCGGGATGTAATCAAAAAACAGATCCCATCTCCAAGGTTGCTCCAAGACCCATCCAACCCGGCTTTGGACAATTCCAGGGATCCAGGGGCAGCCACAACTCCTCTGGCAATTCCATTCCAGCCATGAATTCCTTCCTGATATCCCCCCTGCCCTCTGTAATCCCCAGGGACCTCCTCCCGTGCCTTGCGCCGAGGTGCAGAGGGATGCTCTGAAGGGAGATTTTTCTGGGGCTAAATCATGAGCTCCAGCTCCATCTCCAGCCTCAAATTTCCCAAAAGTTCATGGCAGTTCAGGCTGGGGCTTGGGGCCAGGCCAGTCTGGCAGCTCGGGGCTTCCTGGCTTCTATAAGATCCTCCTCATTCCCTGGGAATGTTCGTGTTTGGCCAGGTTTGTGCATCAGCTGCTCCTTGCAAGCGAGGGATCCACCAGCTCTGCACCCCGGGGTGGGACCCTGCTGCTCCAGAGGGGGACGCCCCCAGGGACTGGCATTCCCGATGGGATAAAAAAAGCAGCATTCCTGATTTTGGAGCAGGAAAAGCAGCCTGACCCTGGGATGAGGACGCGGCTCGTGGAACTGAGCACATGGAAGCCGCGGTGATGTCACTGCCTGGGGACCCGGCAGCTGCCACGTGCTGGCAGCTCCATCCCTGACCACATCAAAGGAAGGGAAGGGATCCAGTGGGATGGATCCAGCGGGACAAGGCTCATTCCCACCAAGGAATGCTGAAGAGAACATCCCAGCCCCTCCTGCTCCACACTCACCAGGACGTGGAAGGGGAGGGTGTGGCAGAGCTCCTGCCCGGCGAGCAGCACCAGCCCCCTCGGTGCCACCCGGTCACCGCCGTCATCCAGGTGTGCCCGGGGCGAGTAGCGGCGCTCGTCGATGGTCGTGTTGTACCTGAGCCCTGCGAGGACAGGCCCAGCTCAGCCCTTTGTTCAGGGCCACACACAAACCCCAAACCCCGGGCGAAGAGCGGCCCCGTTCCCTGCGGAGGGAAATCCCAGACAGTTCTGGGAAAAGCTTCCCCTGCTCCAAATGAGGAGTTTTAGAAATGAATTCTTGCAAGACCCGGTGTAAAATCTGCGAGGGGGTGGAATTCTTTGCTGGAGGAATCAGAGCACACCCCTCACCTGGATGATTTACAGAGTCCCTTTGCTTCCTGCACTGCTGTTGGAAAGAAACTGGAGATTTCCAGCCAAGCAGGGATTTTGGAGAACCACAGAATCTCAGAGTGGTTTTTGGGCTGGAAGGGACCTTAAATCTCATCTCATTCCAGCCCCTGCCATGGCAGGGACACCTTCCACTGTTCCAGGGTGCTCCAACCCAGCCTTGGACACTCCCAGGGATCCAAATTCTCTGGGAATTCCATCCCAGCCCCTCCCCACCTTCCCAGGGAACAATTCCTTCCCAAATATCCCATCTAAATCTCTCCTCCTTCAGCTTAAAGCCATTCCCTGTGTCCTATCCCTCCATTCCTTCTCCCAAATCCCTCTCCAGCTCTCTTGGAGCCCCTTTAGGCCCCAGAAGGGGCTCTGAGGTTTTTCTGGATTCTTCTCTTTTCCTGCCTGGACACCCTCAGCTCTCCCAGCCTGGCTCCAGATCAGAGGGGCTCATCCAGGGGGTGATTCTTCTGTGTGGAAATAAAGGTAAAATCAAATAAATAAGGAAATCCCACTCAGATTTTATCCCACAGGGACAGCAGCAGGGAGAAAAATGCCAGATTTGACAGCACAAAGCAGAACCCTTGCTCTGGGCCCTGGGAGTTTTTCCTTTGGCTTCAAATCCTGATTTTCCTTGGACAGTTTTTGCCACTGGCTTGCAGGGGCTGAGCTGCCATCGCTTCCCTGCTCCGCTGGCTCCCGGGAATCCGCCGGGGGGACTCGGGGTCACGGCACCATCCGAGGTTTAACAAGAGAGCTGGCCAGCTCCACAGATTCCCTGGGATGCTGTGGAAAATGCACATCTGGCCGACAGATGTGTCCCACTGCTGCAGAAGGAGGGATGGAGGAGCCCTGCGGAACGCGGGCTGGGCACGGCCTCTCCTGTCCCGTCCCGCTGGGGTGACATTCCTGTCAAACGGAGCACGGAAAGGCAAATCCCAGGAGAGCTCAGCCCAGGGAATGGCTGAGGGATGAGGTGGGATTTATCCTGGGATTTAATTTTGGCAGAGGCACCACCAGAACCCGGAGACTCGGCTGGGATAGGGACAAACGTGAGTGACACAGAAGTGGCAGATGGACACAAGAGTTCCTCCAAGCTCCTGGGTGGTTTCCATCCCAAAAGTTTGGTTTTCCACAGGGCTGGAGACCCGAGCAAGGCAGGAATTGGGATTTTGGCCTTACCCGCACTGGCAGCCTGGAAGTGATTAAAATCTGAGTGGGATTCCCTTATTTATTTGATTTTACCTTTATTTCCACGCAGAAGAATCACCCCCTGGATGAGCCCCTCTGCTCTGGAGCCAGGCTGGGAGAGCTGAGGGTGTCCAGCCAGGAAAACAGAAGAACCCAGAGTGAGGCAGGAATTGTGATTTTGGCCTTACCCACGCTGGCAGCCTGGAAGTGAGCAGAGAGGAAGAGGGCGGTGAAGCAGACGAAGGCCCTCATGCAGGTGGCCTCCTTCCCGTTGCGCTTGCAGTCCTTGGTGAAGATGTTGATCTTGGAGGGCTCGAAGCGGAGGCTGGCGTTGATCTGGACCACACTGCGGGACCTGCGGGGTGGGGAGAGGGAATGGGATGGGTTCTGGGTCGGGATGGGACGTCCTGGAGTCTTCCACAACTCCAGGTTTGGCTTTTCCACTCCTTTTTTTTTTTTTTTTTCAGAAGGTTGGGAAGACTGAAGGCCCTCTCCGAGCAGACCTCAGGGTGAACCATCGCGGCTGGGCACGGCCACCCTCCACCCTGACAGCTTCAAGGGGATTCCCAAACATTAATTAACAGTTGAAAATGTTGCTCTAATTAAATCAGAACGGAAGGAGCCTGCGCAAATCCCCACAAATTAATTCGGAATTTCTGGAGATCTATGGATGAAATTCAATACAAAACCAACTCTGGCATCTTTTTAGGGCCTGAGGGTACTGAGATCCCACAGCTCTGTAGGACGGGGAGTGTTTATTCAGGAAAGATGGCTTGGGTTGTTGGGAGATCATTTTTTTTTTCCTGGAAAAATGTCGGCATGATTTGGGCAGAGGAAATCGGGAGAGGGCACCAAAGGATCCCTGGCTCACCACAGCACCACGGCGTTGCCCAGCGAGCCCACGGCCAAGTCCACGAGCCCGTCCTCGTTCAGATCCAGCTGCCCGTGGATGCTGCATCCAAAATACATCAGGCCCGGAGCGAGGTCGGCGGCCGCAATCCTCTGGAAAGGAATGGGAACAATCCAGGCTGGATTCCAGCAGGAACATCCCTGCCTGCCAAGGGTTTGCCAGGCCGGCTCCGCCTCGCCGCTGGGAATTCCCCATCCCAGGAGGTTGTACTAAACATGATTTTCCCAGGGAATGAAAGCAATTCCTCTTTGGAGACGCCATGCAAAATTTCTACGGGATTTACCCTATTTAATGTTTATCAAAAGTGTAATAAGTAAATAAATAATTTTATAATTAATCGACAAATCTATAGCAATCACTTGCAATGAATACGAAACATTGTTTCTAGTTTCCAGCCTTTTTCCCGCTATTCCATGGAATAATTTAGGTTGGAAAATCCATCTAAGATTGTCCAACCATCCCCCTGCCAAGATGCCAAGGCCACCACCAACGTCCCCAGGCGCCATGTCCACACATCTTAAATCCCAGCAGGGATGGGGACTCCACCACGGATTGAATTCCAACGTTTTGTCTTGGACACCTCAAAAGAGGGAATATCTGGCCGTAATAACAATTAAATCCCAGGTGTGGATTTATCCTGCTCCATCAGTCCTTAAAATAGCAACAAATGGTATTTATTCCCATGGAGGATGAGGAAAACCAAACCCAGGGAAGCTCCACCTGCTTGTACTTCTTCAGGATGGTCTCCTGGAATCCAAGGAAAACATAAATGGCTCCTTGGTGCTCGTCCTCCAGAGGCGCCCCGACCACCAGGTCGTTGTAGGAGTCCTGGTTGAGGTCGGGAACGGCGGCGATGCAGGAGCCGAAACGGGAATTCTGGTAACTCTGGAGGTCCACAAGGGCTCCGCTGGGAATGAAGAGGTTCTTCCAAGGAGAGAAAAAAAGGAGGGAAAACAATTCCCAAATTAGCAGGAGCAGGACTGGAAAGAGGAGAAACCTTTGAGTGAACAGTGGAGTGTTGTGGAGAGATTCTCCAAGAAAGGAGGTGGGAGCATTCCCAAGGATGTGGGATTTTGGAGCCCTGAGCCCCCAGCCAGCCCCACTTCTGCTTTTCACCTTAATCAAGAATTAAATAGTAACAATAATAACAATAACAGCATATTCATATAAATCCCATGATAAATATAAATTCCACCATAATAGATATTACATCGTGATAATAGCAGTAATAAAAATAGCAATAATAATAATAATAATAATAATAATAACATATTCCTTATTAATGATACATTCCATAATAAATATAAATTCAATAGTAATAAATACCCAATAATAATAATAATAATAATAATAATAATAATAATTATAATAATAATGATAATGAATGCTCTATATTAGCAACCAATTCCATAATAAACACAAACTCCATGAGAATAAACATTCCGTAATGCTAATTATAGACTTTCCATGTTAACAATAAATTAAATAATAAACATAAATTCTGCAATAATGAATACTTAATGATAATAATAATAGTAGCAATACTAATAACAACAATGATGTCCCCGGGTGGCACTCACCCCCTGCAGGGTGTACACGTAGACCTTGCCCCTCTCCCTGCCCTCACTGAAGAACATGGGAGCTCCCACCAGCAGGACGTCGGTGACGCCGTCGCCGTTCACATCCAGGGAATTGATCTCGCTGCCGTAGTAGGAGCCGATCTGGAGGAGACAGGATGGGTTGGGAACGATTCCATCCTCCCTTGTGACACTCCCTGGAATCATCCCTGGGATCCACAGGTGTAGAGGAGGTGAATCCCTCTGTAGATACCCCCATGAGGCCCCCTTGGTATTTTCTCGGAGATAAGAAAAGCTACTTAACTAGAAACGGCTCATGTTAGAAAAATGTAGACTGTCTCTTATCTTTTGAGAATATTATTGGTTAGATTTGATTATTTATAAGTGGTTGTTCCAAACAAAGAGACCTTACATAGTTGGTTAAAATATGTTAACCCTATATCCTATTGGTTCACTTTTGATACCCCCCTAACACTATAAAAGTAAATTTAGTGCCCCCCATGTATTCAGAAAATTCCTGCATCACCCCCCTCAGAGAATAAAAGCCTGTGGAAAAGTCTGAGGAGCTTCCCGGTCTTTTTTATGTCGGCTGAAGAAGGTTCCTGTGAGCAAAGATGAAATCACAGCAGAGCGGAGTGCCTGAAGGCCCAACGCTTACACACCTCGTACTGACCCCTGCCTGAGAAAAGCAGAGGCAGGGGGGAGAAAAACTTCCACACTGGGACATCCACAACCAGCACGTTCCAACTCGGGGAAAAAAAATCGAGGGGGAAGGTTGATTTTTATTTTTTTTTTTTTCCCATGGGAGGAAAAGCATTCCCAGTGGGAATTACCTGCTCTCCCTTGAGGGCCTGGTGGATGGTGAGGTTCCTGTTGCTGTGCATGTTGAACAGGATGACTTTGCCGGTGTGGTTGAACCGCGGCGCTCCCGCCACGTAAATCCGCTCGTGCTTGGTGGAGATGACGGAGGAGACGGTGTAGCCTGGGAAGGGATGGACACGGGGTGAGGATTCCCTGCCTGCTCCCAGGATCTGCTTTCCGTTAGCCCCTGGCTGCCGACGCAGCTCTGGCCACTTCCCAGAAAGGGAAAGCTTAAAAGAACCTGGATTTTTCTGAAGATAAAATCACCCAGATTTTATCTGATTGCCCCAGCGCCTCCGGTGCTGCCGCAGCCGGAGCTGTGCCGGGAGTTTTGGCGCTGCCTGATTTGCACTTCCTGTGCAAATCCTTCTTTTGTCGAAGGTGAACCCAATTCCTGCAATTCCTGAATTTCTGAGTGTTTTATTTCATGGCTCACATCAAGCTGGACGAACCCTCGTGAGGTGCTCAGTGCTGGGATGTTGCAGCTCCTGCTGCCCCGCTCCTCCAGGAACTCCGGGCAGGAAAAGCTTTTCTGGTGCTTGATGTCAACATTCCCAGTCCAATAACAGCCATGAATCCATCAAAACCACTTCTCCTCATGGAAATAACCCTGCCTAAGCCAATGACCCCGAGCAATCCCTTTTCCCTACTGGGATCACCCCCTGAGATGCGGCACTTCCGTGGTCACAGGTGGGATTTTGTAGGAATATAAAGGTGGGGCTGCCAAATCCCAGTTTTTAACCCCAAGTCCAGGTTCCTGAACCTCCAGGGTCAGGTTTAAATTCCACTTAAATCCTTAGAAGTGGAACAGGGTGCCCAGAGAAACTGCGGCTGCCCAATCCTGGAATGTTCCAGTCCTAGGCTGGACAGAGCTTGGAGAAACCTGGGAGAGGTGGAATGGGGTGAGCTTTAAGTCCCTTTCCAATCCCAATCATTCCATCATTCTGGGATTCAAAGTCTGGTCAATCATGAAACTGAATCACATTCCCTGGAATTGCATCCAGGTGAATTTTGATTATCTCCAGGGATTTCCAGCCGGCTTTCCTTGGGGTCCCTCCTTCCTTAAAAATGCCCCTCCTGGAGGGATATTCCTAAACCAAGCATCAGCACTGAGCCCTCCAGGCTGCTCCTCAGCAGGATACACCAGCATTCCTGAATATTCCCAGATTTCTCCCTCCAGGCAGTGGGAAGAAGAGCCCAGCTGAGCTCTCACAGGGATTCCCATGGCAC
This sequence comes from Cinclus cinclus, assembly GCF_963662255.1. Classification (NCBI taxonomy): domain Eukaryota; kingdom Metazoa; phylum Chordata; class Aves; order Passeriformes; family Cinclidae; genus Cinclus; species Cinclus cinclus. The sequence continues at coordinate 20,778,704 of NC_085058.1, forward strand.
AGCCATCCCAGCTCCGGGGGGACACTCCACTGTCACCCCATGGATGAGCCATGTGTCCACATTCCCAGGGAAGAGCCTCGAGGAGCTGATCCCATGGAACCCCACCTCTGTCCCCACCACGGGACAGCCGCATCTCCGAGGAGAGGCTGCGTTTCACAATCCCGGCCGATATTTTTATTCCAGAACTTCAGTGGCTGCACATGGAATGGATTAACCCAGCAGGTATTTCCTGCCCAGGCATGAAATTCCATCGGCGCTTTGAGACCGTTCCAAGAAAAGCTGTGGATGACCCGCAGCTGGCTCGGCTGCTCCTGAATTTAAATCCCATTTGTTCCCTGCTCTGGGGTCGTAGCCAGGCTCTTCCCAGGTGAGGATGCTCCTGTGCTGCACCCCACGAGGAATATCCTATTTTTAAGGATAAAATCCCAAATTCCCACCCCCTGTGGCAGCACAGCCTTGTTCAGCTCTCCCACCTAAATACGCTCCGTGGTTTTTCAGCTCCTCTGGGAATTCCTGCAGGTAGGATTCCCGCAGGGGAATGACCTTCCCGCTGCTGGTTTCCTTCAGGACGGCTCCATTCCAGTCGTAGGCTCCCACTGCTCCCAGAAGGATCCCGTCCTGTGGGAAAACAGGAGTGGATTGATGGGATTTCTTCCCAAGGGGAGGTGATGATTCCATCCCTCTGATCCCACACGGACCATTCTTCCAAAAAAACACCTGGAATGCTGGAGGGTTTAAAAAACGCTGGATGGACATTTCCACCCTATTCCTGTTTTTTTTTTCAAATGGGTTTTTTCTCTCGCCCCAGGAAATTCCCACTGTTTTCATGGACATCCCAGCACGTCCTTCCCAAGAGGGAGGAGTGGCTGCAGATCCTAAGGAATGCTTGGGTCTCCCAACACCTCCCTTTCCCATGGGATAATCCACCAGCACTTCCTTATCCTCATGCTAATGATTTAACTCCATGATTAATTATTTGTCCCCAAATCCCAATCTCCCACCTGGAGCAGGGGGTGTTAAGCAGGACAAGGCAGGAGCAAAAAAAAAAAGAAAAAAAGAAAGAAATTCTTAAAAATCCCACATTTCCTCTCTTACTTCCACAACATGGGATGAAAATCCAGTCTGGGACATTTCCAGCCCAAAGGAGATCTCATTCTTGTTGGTTCCTTAAAAAATAAAAAAGGGAATTTGTGTTTAGTGGGTTCCCATCCCATTCCAGCCCTTCCTTGGACAGAGACACTTTTCCCTATCCCAGGGTGTTCCAAGTCCTGTCCAGCCTGGCCTTGGGCACTGCCAGGGATCCAGGGGTAGCCACAGCTCGTCTGGGAATTCCATCCCAGCCAAGAATTCTTAATTCCCAAAATCCCATCTAGCCCTGCCCTCTGGCAGTGGAAGCTATTCCCCATGTCCTGCCCCTCCATCCCTTATCCCAAATCCCTTTCCAGCTCTCCTGGAGCCCCTTCAGGCTCTGAGCTCTCCCTGGATCCTTCTCCAGATGAACATTCCCAGCTCTCCCAGCCTGGAGCCTCCTCCGGTCTCGCTCCAGCAGCTCTGGGTCCCTCTGATGATCCCATTTCTCCCTAAATCCCCCAATCCCACAACCTCGTGCTATTAGGAGTCTGGGAGCTCTGCTGGGGTGCAGCTTCTCTCCTTGCAGAGCTGCAAGATCACCCAAAAATGGTGACTGGGAGGTTTTTGCTTCCTAATTCCAACTGGGAGAATTCCTCATCCAGAGCAACTTCCACAGGGAAGCGCCAGGGTGGAGGGAGGAAACTGGGAAACTTGTGGGGAATTTGTGAGCTGGTTTGAGCTAAAATTCCCCAGATCCAAGATGTTTCATTCCCAGTGCGAGCCCTCCATCTTCTGTTCCAGTTGTGCATTCCAGGCTGCATTTTTCCTCTGAAATTCGGATAAATTTAGTTTGGGAGAGCGACAAATTTGTCACAAGAGCTGATGTTTTAAGACAGAAATATTTCCTGATATTTCATTTCAGCCAATAAAGCCGAAATCCCAACATTATTCCTGTAATCTCCCAATGTCTGGCACCCCAGGAAGCTCCTGTGTGGGTTTTCCTGTTTATAACCCTGGAATGTGATGGATGAGGAAGACACTGACGTCCAAATTCCCCCCATACCAAATCTCCAAGGTTTTCTATAAAAAGGAAAAAAAAAGAAAAAATCAAAGCCACCAGAATTCCAGTGGCTGGAATGAGGTGTGTCCTTTGGAAAAGGGACCTCTGCTCCCGATATCTGAGGGATACAACCACTCCAAATAAAGACATTCCCTTAAATCTGAAGATATTCCAAGCAGGATTTTAGGTTTTACTGCGGAAGCCACGTCCAAATTCTGGGGCGGAAAACAAAAAAAAGGATCCCATTCAAAAAAATCCCCAAAAAAAGGATTACATTCCCAAATTGGGATGTGCCAGGGAGGAGCATCCCTCACCTTCCAGGCTGAAAATCCTTTCTCCCAGAGCATCCACGATGTCCTTGAGTGCCGCCTCGTCGGTGACATTGAAGAAGTGTTTGTCGTCGGGGTCGCTGGCGATGAATTTGATCTCGTTCAGAAAGGCCTCGGGGTTGATCCCTCTCCTGTTGTAATAACCCAGCACCTGGTTGGGAATAAAATGGGAGAATTCCATGGAATTAGAACTCCCGGTTGGTTCGGGTTGGAAGGGATCTTAAAGGGATCTCATCCCGTTCCATGGTTAGGGACAACTTCCTCTATCCCAAGGTTGCTCCAAGCCTCGTCCAATCTGGCCTGGGACACTTCCAGGGATGGGGTCAGCAGCTCCTCTGGGCCATTTTCCCAGGATGGATAAAACCATCCCAAAGTCCTCTGGGGTGTCCATGGGGGAGAAGCCCCATCCTCGGATCTGACCCCACTTTGTGGGAGCAAACTGAGGAACTGCCACAATTCCTCCAGGAATTCCTCATGGAATCTGGAGTCCTGCCTGTCCCTGGTTCTGGCAGCCGAATCCCAAATGGAGCATCCCAAAAGCAGCACCAACTACAAGGAGCTCTTGGAATGTTCCAGGAGCAGTGGGAATGGACAGGACCTCTTGGAATTCTCAAGAATTCTCACTGGAAGAGCAGTGAGAATAGATAACCACAAGGACCTCTTGGAACATTCCAGGAGCAGTAGGGATGGAGAGGACCTCTTGGAATGTTCCGGGAGCAGTGGGGAAAGCCTGTCCAGGTGCTCTGTCATTCCTGGAGAACCACGGAGCTCAGCAGGAACCTCCAAAGCCCAAGAACGCTGTCACTCACCGCCACGGCGTATCTGGTGACATTGTCCCTCTCGCTGTCCTCAATCACCTTCTCCAGGTCTGGGCTGTCGTGGGATTCTCCATCTGTGATGACAATCATTACTCTCTTTGCCCCTTTCCGGCCACCTTTCCGAAACGCTTCCGAGCTGCAAGTGAAGAGATGCCCTGGGCTGCTCAGCCCCGCCAGCTCCGTGGTGGCTCTGCTGCCCCACCGAGCCCGCCCCGAGGCGTCCCTGGTGCTGCTGCCCCTCGGGGAGGTGCAGGAACCCTGGGGAAAATGCTTTGGGATCAGGATTCCCTCACTTTTTGCAGGAAAGAGGCCTTAATTCAGCAAAATCGGATGAGGGAACAGATTTTGAGTTGGCCAGAGGAGTTTTGGCCTTGGCCTATGGAACTTTTCCCTGGGACGGGAAATTTCTTCATCCAGTTCTCCACCCCTGCCAAAATCCCGCTATTTTGACAAAGCATGGTCCCAAATCCCAGAGTATTTTTGGAAAAGGGACACTGAGCAGGGCTGGGGACTCTGCGTGATCCAAATCATTCAGGACCTTGCTCAGATCTGGCCAGGATCCATCTAAAACTTTTCCAAGCTGCCCAGGGCAGTGCTGGAATTGCCATTCCTGCAGGGACTTCAAAACCACATGGATGTGGCACTTGGGACATGGTCAGTGGCGGCCTCGGCAGTGCTGGACTTGATCTTTGACCTCTTTTCCAACCTAAAATTCCATGACCAACAGCAGGAATACTGCTTGGGAAAAGTGCGGGAGTGAGGATTTGTCCCTGGAAAGGGAGGAGATGGAGCTGTCCTGGGTTCCTGAGGACGCTCCAGGGATTTCCAGGAGACCTGCAGTTTTTGGGGCTGAATTTGGGGTCTGGGAGCTCATCCCAGGGAGAAGACACAATTCCAGAGTCTACTCCAGCTGCAAATGAGGACAGGGCGATTTTGGGAAGCACCATTAGCAAAACTTCCTACAAATTTCCCTCCAAACCCTGGTGATTCCCCCCCCTCCCCGCCATTTTTAAGCAGCAAGGAGAACAAAGGAAGAGGGAAGGAGTGGGGGAGGGGAAAAAATGGGAAAAATTGGAAGGTTTTCCTGGGAATGGGAGGGGTTTTACCGAGCGAACTCGATGCCGTAGGCGGTCCTGGTCTCTGTGCCCCCTCGCTGCTCGATGTGGCTGGCGGCCGCCACCACGTCCTGCACGGACCTGTAGTCGTTCAGATGGAACTCATGGACCACGTCCTCTCCATACTGGACAACTCCCACCTGGGAATGATGGGAACGTCACCGAAAACGCCGAAAAAACAAGGTCGTGGTTTTTGGTTTTTTTTGAATCGCCAGGCCACCATCAAAATTCCAGCGCTCGCCACTGTTAAAATTTCAGTGCTCGCTCGTTACCAGTTTTCCCTCTGTGGCATCATTCATAATTCCCAATTTTACGGCTCTCCCCCCTGCTCTGCTCCCAAGTTTTGGGGTGATCCAGATGTGCCGTGCCTCGCTGTGACAGTTTGGACCCACACCATCTTCAGGTGGGACCAAACCGGATTGTTTGGGAAAATTTGGGATTTTCCTGCTCAAATTCCTGCCTAAATCAACCATGATTCCTCAGAGCAAGAGCATGGAGAGCTCCTTTCCATGGGGTTTCATCCTCCCTGTTCCTATTGGGATGTGGGATCCCTCCATAGCTCACTTAGGGACATTAATGGGAGCGGTTTTTTCCATGGGTTGAGTTAAAAATCCCAATATTTTGACAAATTCCAGCATCTTGACAGAAAACGGACATTAGGAATTGCCCTGGGATGACACAAATGGTTCAGGGCCTTACCTGGATCTGGCCAGGACCGATGTAAAATTTTTTCAGGATATTTATCAGGAAGTGTTGGACTTCAACCCACGGATAAATGCTGTTGGATCCATCCAGAACGATGATGATGTCCATGTAGGTCTGGCATCCTGTGGAAAATCCAGGGGTTTATTAAAAGTCCTCTTGCCAAGGGGCAGATTTATGGCTTCACTTCCAGCCAGGTACTTCCTCTTAGGATTTCTCGGGAAGGAAAAAGAACTGATTTCAATAATTTGGGGAAGAACTTGGGGCTGCAGCAAGGTGGGGAGAAGCCACAGGAATCCTCTTCATTGAGAAGAGATGGGATCGCTTCCTAGGAATAACACCCAGCGGCATCATTTGGGATTCAGCTTTGGAATTTGATCCCAACTAATATTATTCCACACTTCAAAGAGGAGCAGGATCCGACTCCGTTCCTCCCGCAGAGCCGTTCCTGATCCCTGAGTCATTCCCAGCCTGGCCATGGAACACAAGGCGGGCATTTCCTCCCTTCCCATGAAATCCTCGGTTCCGAGGCAGCCAAAAACCCCGGAGGGGACCCCAGGGCTCGGCTCTGCAGTCGGAGCAGGAAGGATTTAAGTTTTGTTTTTTTTTTTTCCAGTGAGGAAAATTGCTCAGGATCATCTCAGCCTTGCTGATGTTTTACAGTGTTCCTTGGAAAAGTCCTGGATTTCAGAGATTTATCAGCTGCTCTTTCACCCTTTGGTGGGTGGAAGGATCCACAGATTGGAGTCACTCATGGATCGCTGGGATCCTCTGTGTGCCTCCATCTCCATCCCCAGCCCGGGAATCAGGGAGAGGAGCTGACCCTGACTCCCACTAATGAAACACTTCCTGAAACTCCCAAAAATCCCAATTATCCTTTACATCAAGGGCTGGAACATAACGAGGGAAGTGACACTAGGAATTTGATGATGCCTTTGCTGCCTCGATCCCGTTTTTCCAAGCCCCTGTTGGTGCTCTGGGAATTAACCAACACCAGAGAGGTTCTGGAGCTGGAGAATCACATCCCATGGGATGAGGAGCTCCCAGGAACAGGACAGGCTTCTGGGAATCCTTCCCAGCTCCAAGAAATCTGGGAAACTTCATTCAAACCCTACAAAATAAAATCCCAGCTCCAAATTCTCAGATTCTAACATATTTAACTCCTGGGCAGTGAGGACTTTGCTTTGTGCAGCCAAACTGGGATTGGAGCCAGGATTGGAAGAGGGATTGGATCTGGGATCAGGGTTGGGATTGGATCAGGGATCAGAGCCAGGGATCAGGTCAGGGTTCGGATCAGGGATGAGAGCTGAGATTGGATCAGGGATTGGATCCGGGATTGGATCAGGGATCGGAGCAGGGATCAGAGATGGGATCTGATCAAGGATGAGAGCTGAGATTGGATCAGGGATTGGATCTGGGATTGGATCAGGGATCGGATCAGGGGTCAGAGATGGGGTCAGAGATGGGATCTGATCAAGGATGAGAGCTGAGATTGGATCCAGGATCAGGTCAGGGATCTGGAGCTCACTCTGCAGAGCCGGAGCCACGCTCCGGGAGAAGCGGAAGTTGGCGTTGACGCGGGAGCACATTCCCGTGGTGTAGTAGGAGCTGCCGCACTCGTGGGACCACAGCGGGCTGCAGGCCTGAGGGACAGAAAAGCAGGATTTGGTTCAACGGATCCCTTTTCCATGGGTGTGTTCACAGCTTCTCCCATGCAAATGGTGCGGGAAACAGGGAATTACGGAATTATGGAGTGACGGGATGGGTTGGGATGGAACTGGAAAACCTCATTCCAGCCTTGGCCATGGGATGGGAAATACTCCATAGGGAAGGTTATTCCAAGATTTCTCCAAGCTGGTGTTGGACACTTCCAGGGATGGAGATTCCATAATAAATGAATGAATAAGTGGATGGATGAATAAATGAATCAAATAATAAAAATAAATAAATAAAATTATACTTTTTCAATATTTAAATACATTACATTATGGTCCCATTAATATAATATAATGTAATGTAATACATAATTATATTATATTATATTATATTATATTATATTATATTATATTATTGCATATTATAGTATATTATACTATATAATGTACTTATAAAATACTTGCCAGATAAAAAACACATTTATAAAATAAGAGCGTATATAAATATTCGCATGGTTTATATATATCATGTATATACTGTAAGAGATATTTATAACATAATAAATATTTATAAATTTAACATATATATTACATGTGCTTATAGAAATATAAATAAATGTCATAGAATCATAAAATATCCTGAATTGGAAAGAACCTGCCGGGATCATCAAAGTCCAAATTTTATTTCATTTCATTTCATTTCACTTTATTTTTTAACTACTTTATTTAATTTCATGTTACTTTATTTTTTTAACTTTTATTTTATTTTATTTATTTTATTTTATTTTATTTTATTTTATTTTATTTTATTTTATTTTATTCCATTTTATTCCATTTTATTCCATTTTATCCCATTCTGTTCTACTTTATCCATAAATCCCTACAAATCTCCCTACTTTCCATAAACAAAAACCCCCAGAGAGGAGCCCCCCAACACCTCCCTGTCCTGCCGCGCATTCCCAAATTCCCAGCCGGCATTCCCAGGAATGCTGCTCACCAGGAAGCTGCTGTCCCTGGGGTTGGTGGCCAGGCTCAGGCCCAGGCGCATGTTGTCCTTGCGCTCCGACACGTTGGACAGCGTCACCCGCCCTTGGGAGAGAGGTTGGGATCGGGAACATTCCCGGGAAATCCGGAATGCCCCCCGGAATCTCTGGAGAAACTGGGAATTGAGTGCTGGGGAGGAATCTCTGCTGGCGGAATTCCAGGTTTTAGGGGTTTTGGGAAGGTGGGAAAAAAACTGGGAAAATTGGGTTGTTTCCTAGATGGACAGTCAAAGAAGGAAAATATTTTTGGGAATGAGGCGGGGAGCTGGAGAGGAGGAAATCCCTCGGAGGGCTCAGCTCCTCATCCTCATCCTGGATTCCCAGGTCAGGGAATCCCTACTTTTTCCATGGCACAACCCAGAAATTTGGAACAGCCCTCAGGGCAGCCCTGTCAATCCTAAATCCCGCTGAGCTGTGTCCCAAACCCTGATCCAACAATTCCTCTGGAAAATGCAGCTCTCTGTGAGCCAGAGCTCCCACTTTGGGAAGCAAACCAGGAATCCTGGAATAATTTGGGATGGAAGGAATTCAAAACCCATTCAGTGCCACCTTCCACCAACCCAGGGTGCTCCAAGCCACATCCAACCCCACCTTGGACACTTCCAGGGGCTTCTCTGGGAATTCCACCTTCCCAAGGAGGAATTCCTTCCCCACATCCCATTTTTTAGGGATAATTTGTGATGTCTGGGGTTGGAATGCCATACCCAGGTTGAGCTTGGTGCAGTTGCTGTGGCCATCACTTGGCACCGGACACTTGTAGACATCTCCGGTCTTCTGCTGCCCGTTGGATTCGTACGGAGCTCCCACCACCAGCCTGCGGAAAACACGGATCCGTCAGCACCGGGAGAATGGGAATCCCCTGGAAGAAAGGGTTCCTCAGCCACAATTCCCTGATTTGGGATTGGCAGGAGAAGGTCCCAAGCTCAGTGGAAGGACAGATTCTCCTCTTCCCGCTGGAGCAGCGAAAGGCTGGGAATGTGACCCTGCCACCTGGAATTCTGGAATTCATTCTAAGGAATGGATTCCTGGCAGGGAGGGAAGGCTCCGAACCCATCTGTAAGCACAGGGAGGAGCAGGGAAGCAGCTCCAGGATGGCACCAAATCCCTTGGAATCATCCAAGGTGCCCATGGATTGTCCCTTCACTGCCTAGGGAGGAGCCTTTCCAGAGGGTCATGGAATGGTTTGGGATGGGAGGGACCTTATGGATCATCTCATCCCAGCCCTTTCCGTGGGCAGGGACACCTCCCACTCCATTCCAGGAATATCTCCAGGACATGGATGAGGATGCAGGATTCCAGCAGAACCAGAAGGAATAACACAGAGCTGGTAGTGCTTCCAGCAAATCCCACTGGGATCCGCAAGGAGTTTTCCCTTGGAAAATCCTGGAAAAGGGAGTTTTCTCCAACCCAGAGCTATTCTGAACAGCCCTGAGCTGAGCACTGGGATCTCCAGGGGTGGGTGAGGATATTGGGAGGGAATTTTCCCAAAAAAAAATCCTTGGAAAAGGGAATTTGTTCCAAGCTGGGATTGTTATGAGCACTGGGAGATGAACACTGGGATCTCCAGTGGAGGGAAGGAATTTTCCCCAGGAAAGCCCTGGAGCAGGGAATTTGCTCCAAGCTGGAGTTGTTCCCAATATCAGGAGCCGAACATTGGGATCGCCATGTGGACATTGGGAATTTTCCTGCTCTCCAAACAGAGGAGCTGCTCAATCCCATTCCCCAGCAAGGATACCAACTTCCAGTCAGGATATTTTTGGGACATCCAAACATTTTTCCCACTTTTTCTTGCCCGCAACATTCCAACCCAGCAGCCCAAAAAAAGCAGGAGGAGCGCAGGACCTGAGGAATCCATCCCTTCTTTCCAGGCTATCCCAAAAATCCTCAGTACCACGAGTTTTCGGCAACTCCCACTCCCAAAATAAAAGATTTTTTTTTTTTTTTTTTTTTTTTTTAAGTTTCCCAAAAATCCTATGGATGCAACCGTCCCAGTCTGGAACTCCAGATAAACAGGAGCTCTTTTGTTCCACAGGGCCCTTCCCAGCAGCTGGAAAAGCCACCGGCCCAGATGTTCCCTGTTAGACCAGGAATTGTCATTCCTTAAAAATGTTGCTGCTCCAAAGACAAACATCCCATTCTTTTCTCCCAAACCAGAATCGCTCACCCAAGGAAAAGCTCCTGAATCCAAGGATTCTCATGGAAGCATTTCCTGTCTTACGGCTTCACCTGGGAATTCACAACGGGAAAATCATCCTCAACAGCATCCAGAGAAATCTGGGAATTTTTTGGGAATTTGCTCGTTTTCCTGAGGGTCACCCACACTGGTTGTGGAGAGCAGGGAAAAGGTGGAAGATAGGGAAGGGGAATGGAAAAACCTAGAGGATGAGGAGGAATAAATGGAGGCTCCTCGGAAAATGAGGATCTCCCGGTGGAATTCCCAATTCCCAAAGGGATTTCAGATACATGGAATTCCATGAACTTCTGGGAGCAGCTCCAGCTTGATGCACCCCCCCCCCCCCCCCCCCATCCCGCAGGAAATCCTCTCGGAGACTTTTCCATCCATTAATATTCCCACATTCACACCACCACACCACCCATTAATAAATATTCCCAAAAAACCAGCGGATTTGGGGTCGGATCATCCCATTGGGATGACGAGGCAAACCCACCCGTTCCCCAGTTCCGGGAGCTCAAAGGAAACCCAAACATTCCCAGCTTTTGCCATGAATGTGGAGCAGCTGTGGAGCTCCCGAAGCCTGAATTCTTGTCTCCCAAAAAACAATGGAATTGTTTTCCCTTTTCAGTTAAATGGGAATGATTCATCAGCTGGAGCTGTCAAATCCTCATGGAAACTTGGCAGCTCGGGAAAAGGCTTTTCCAGCTGTTTGGAAGGTGTTTTTAGGGATGCTGCTCCACTCTTCCTTTACTTGGAAACTCATGCTAGAAATTCTGGATTTTTTCTTCCGAAAAAAAAAAAAATCAAATACCCCAAAATAAATAAAAACAACAAAAAACAACAGAAAACCCCCAAACAAACAAAACAAAACAAAACCCAAAAAACCCAAATCCCCCAAAATATCCAAATAATCCAGCTCATCCCAAGAAAATTGGAGCGTCCCACCATAGAAGGGAGACATTCCTGGCTTTATTCCAATCTTTCCCTCTCCACACACCATGGGATCATCCCAAATCTCCTGATTTTTCTCCTGGATTCCCACAAGGGAAGCGGCTCCTGTGTCACAACTTGGCCAAAAAAAAAAAAGATACTTTCAAAGAAAATCAGAACCAAACAATTCCTGCCTCGCCTCCCTCTCCATTCCCTGCTCCTGGAGAAAACAAAGGGAAAAAACCAAAAAACCACAGGGATTAAGTGGGAAAAGCTCCGACTGCTCCGAGCTGTCTGAGGATGGATTTTTAACTTTCATCCCAAAAAAAAAAAAACAAAGAGAGGAAAAGCAGGAATATCCCAATCTGGGCTCTCCAATCAAAGCCCGGTGCTGGTTCCTGATTCCCAGTTTTATGGGAAACCCAGGAATGAGATGGTTGTGTCCCTGCCTGCAGGTTGGGAAAGGCTCAGAAATCTGGGAATTATGGAATGATTTGGGTGGGAAAGACCTTCAAGAGCTCATCCCATTCCACCCTTGAGCTCCAGGCCCAGATCCTGGATACTCCCGATCCGAGCGAGGCCGAAGGGAAAAGAAGGAGAGGAAAAAAAAAAAAAAAAAAAAAGAAGAGGGAAAAATCCTCTGGCTGGATTGAAAGCCAGAATTGTGCTGATCTGGAAAAACACTTCCAGGGGTTTCTGTTTTCCAGCTCCTGCCAGAGGTTTTCTTGGCTGGAATTCTCCTGTGGCTTGGCCGCTGCCGGAGCGCTTGGAATATTTTGGTGGAAACACAGAGAATTCCATAATGTCTGCTCCCAGCTCTCCCTCCCACCCCTGGTTGCAGGATCTGGAGCAGACCACCCAATTCCTGGCTTTTTTGGGGGGGATTTTCCCTCTTTTTTCAAGAAAATCATGGAATGGTTTGGATCGTTCCAGCCCCACTTCCAGAGGTTGCTCCGAGCTGGAGCTTGAACATTCCAGGTATAGGGTGGCAAAAAAAAATCTGGGAATCAGCGTTGCTTCTGAGAGGGAAGGGTTTGTTTGGGGTGGAAATGGGAGATTGGGAAAAGTCACCTGGGAAATTCCCAGTTTTCTTGGGAGGAAACCTATGGATACAGATCCCAGAATAACACCATGGAAAATCCCGGGTGAGCCCAGAACTGTGGCGAGGCCTTGCCTGGAAACACTGGAAAATGAGGGAAAAATGACCGGGGGAAAAACGGGAATGTGGCATTCCTGCTGCCCACAGTATTCCGGAGCTCCTCAGGCTGGCTTTGCACCCGTTATCCGCTTTTTTTCTGGGATTTGGTCATGGATTTGTCACGGCTGCACCTGTACCAGCCCTGCCCGTCTCCAGGATTCCTTGGACAGGGAGCTCTGGGATGCTCCCAGGGTGGAATTTCAGGATCAGAACATTCCTTTGGGATATCAGCTCAGGATAGGGAAAGCAGCTCTCCAGGAGCAGCCAGCATCCCAAAAATTCCGGGAATGGGGCTCCGGATGACCCTGTCCAGGATTCCCTGGAAAAGGAGCTCCGGGATTCTCCCAGCCACATTCTCCCAGCCATTCCCATCCTGGAATGATGGGAAGCAACCCTGACAAACTCTTGGAAGGGGGAGATGAAAGATGAACGGAATTTTTTCCCCTTTTTTCCCCTGGTCTTGGAATCTTCTCCAGGAAAATTCTTCCCAAAATGCCGTGAGATTCCAGGCTGCGTTTGCCACAAACATCCAGGAGCTCCCATTCCCATGGGAGCTTCCAGGTTTTATGGGATACGAGCCCCATTTGTGGGAATTCTGCTTATTATTCACAAATAAATCAAACCTGCCTGGATTTCGGATTCAAGTCCTCCAAAATCCCCTCCATCCTCCCAGGAATTTCCCCTCCTTATCCCAAAATTCTTTCTAGGTCATTTTGTCCCAGCAGTGCAGGGAGTTCCCATTTTCCCCATTTTTCCCAAAATTCCCCAGTTTGGACACTGGGAATGGTCTGATCCCATAATTCCAGGTACTCCTTTCCCTGCCTGCCCCGGGAGTGGGAAGCTGCCATTCCATGGAGCTCCGGTGTTTTTTGGGATGAATTCCAGGCACCTGTTGTCATCTTTTCCATTCCTACTTGGAGGAGGCACCTCCAGCTCCATGGAAAAGATGGAAAAAGTGTGGATAGGGAGGTTTGGAAACCCCTCACTGCTCTGAAAAATGCCGGAGCAAAATTGAATCCCACATGGATGAGGTTTTTCCAGCATTAAATATCCAAGTGGAATTTCCCTCCCCCCGGAGTTTAATAACACGGATTTTTTTCTTCATGGATTTTCCTCTCTCTAGGATGTACTTCCATGAGTCCGGGTGGTTCCTTGAAAAGTTTGGAAAAGGGGATAATTCCCGACATTCAAAAATACCTGGAAAATCAAATCTGTTTGGAGCCACTCCGATATTCCTTTAGAAATATATGGAAAAAAACATAAACACTAAATTCTTGGAATCCATTCCCAAACAATTCCCAGCAGCCAAAAGCAGCATTAAAGGGCTCAGACGGAAGGAGAGGTGCCAAAATCCTCGGATTCCGAGCTTGGAATTTGGCAGCTGGATCCCAGCACATCCATGGCCGGGATTCTGAGAGAATCACGGAGTCTCTGCTGTATTCCAGGGGATTTTGTGGAATTTTTTGGGGATGGGATTGGAAGATGCTCAGTAGGAATTGGGGGGTCTCAGAACATTCCCACTCTTTCTGTGTCCTGCCAGCTCCTGGAATTATTCAGCACCTGGAATTCTTATCCAGATCCTGGAATTCTTATCCAGCACCTGGAATTCTTATCCAAATCCCAGAATTCTCATCCATGGTTTTTATTCCAGAGGTTTGGTTTTTTTCCAGTTGCTCCCAGATTTCTCAATTTTTTAGTTGTGTCCACATTTTAACTTGGAATTTTTTCCTGCTTAATTGCAGATTCCTGAGTTTTTATGTCTGTGTCCATCCATAGGATCCTGCTGGGAAAATTCTGTTTTTCCAAGCAGAGGAACCAACGGAAGGAAAAACTTAAGATGGATCCTGCGGATGTTGGCAGGAAAAGTTGGGAAAAGAAATCAGGGATGGACTTTGCTCCAGTGTCCTGCTTGGGAAAGCTGGAAAAAATTCCCAGTTTCCAGGGAATTCAGCCCTTGGCCACCCCAGCAGTGGTGGTGGAATGGAAAAATGGGATAAGAGACCCCAAATATCCCAGGAATTGCAGCCCCTCACCTGGGGTGGAGCTAAACCAGCTCCTATGAATACAGCTGGGATGAGAAAATTCCCAAAATTGGGGTTTTCCAGCAGCTTCCCTCAGATAGCTCAGGAATCCTGGGAAACAGTGAGTTCCCAACTTTTATCCCAAGGCATCACCCCTTCCATAGGATGCAGAGTTCCAATGGGAAAAAACTCCAAATCCTGGTGGAAAATTGGGCTGGGAGCCATGGAAAGATAGAGACACCCAGCTTCCCAAAATTCCATGGAATGGGAATCTCAGGTTCAGGATATAAGAAGGTTTTCCAAAGGTGGAAAAGGTTGGATTCCAGAATTCCAGGAGTATCCGTGGCATTAATTATGGGATTCAGCTTGGATTCACCCACCTGGGGGGCAGATCCTGAATTCCAGGGAATTCCAGGGGCATTAGAGCATCCAGATGTGCTCCAGGAATGCACCAAAGATCCAAAGATCTGGGTGGGATCCCCTGGGATTGGCCCCAGGATCAGCCCTGGAATCCCCCAGGGATCAGCCACCCCAAAATCCCAAACCTGAGCAAATCCCATGTTCCCAATGAATATTCCCCACGGATCCCTTCTCCAGGTCCCAGCCCCTCCATGGAAACTGTAAAAACCAGGATGGTCTGGACCCAAATTCCAGATGTGATTCCAGCTGTTCCAGAGCCCGAGGAGCTCCAAGGAATTGTGATCCACACCCACCCTTCCCAAATTCCCAATATTCCCTTACCCCACCTAAAATTCCTCTTTTTTTTTTTTTTTCGGGAAAACCTTTCCTTCGTTCAGCACCTCCAGGAGGAACCTCATCTTGGCACAGCAACTCCCACCCCAATCTGGGAATTCTGGAGGAAATCTGGGGTGGATTGGTGGAATTCCCACCGGAATTCCTGCTGAAATTCCCAGTTTCCCAGAGCCCACTCACCACTTCTTGCCGCCGATGTCGTGCTGCTGCACCGTGTATCCAAAAAAAGATTCCCTGGATCCCGCAATGATCTGGGGCCTCGCCGTGTCGATGTTGAAGGAATTCCCGAATTCTGGGGAAAAAGGGAAGGATCTGTCAGCCAAAAAGCTGGGAAACACCAATTCCACATGGCCAGCTCAGAATTCCCAAATCTCAGATGGGTTTATTATGGAATTTTAGGGAATTATTATGGAATTATTCCAATCATTCCAATCCCAGGTCGGCTCCTGCTTGGGGTTGGATTCCAACCTCGCCCGTCCCGGGAAAGGTGCTCCTGAATTTTTGGAGAAGCTCCAGGGATGGTTTGATCCCGATCCCACGCCAGCCTGGGTGGAAATTCCAAAGCATTCCAGCCCCACCTCATGTGCAGCTTCCCAAAATTCTGCTCTCCATCCTGGAGTTCCCAGGGAATATCCAGCCCTTGGAGCTCATTTAAGACTCAGAATTCCTGGAATTCTGCCCCACTCCCAGCCCTCATCCTGGGAACTCCCTGGAACCAGGATGGGAATGGGAAGGAGAAAGGAGCTCCTCCCTCTGGAATCCATGGATGAGCCGGGCTGGATTCGGCACTGCCATGGGAATCACGGGATGGGATCCCTGGAAAAGGGATCCCGGCCATTCCCGAGGGTTTTCCCAAAGATCCAAAGCTGGGATTCCCATTCCCTGTGGGAGCAGGAGTGAGGAGAGGCAGCGCCAGACAGGGATGTCCCTAAGGATGGAATTCCAACCGAGACAGGGCAATTTTTGGGATTAGTCCTTTCCCTATGGATCCTCTGGAAAATTCCACTTCCCACAGAGCAGCAGGAGCAGGATCCCTGTCCATGGAATCCCAGTCCCAGGATTCTGGTGCTCACAGGGGACAAATTCCAGAGAAATTTCCTGTCCTTGGAGCTAAATTTGAGGAATTTTCTGTCAGCTCCTCCCTGTGCCAGGCGCCAGATCCAGGTGGGAAATTGGGAAATCAGGATTACCCCCAGAAATGGGAATTTTGGGAATGCTGGAGATGCTATCCACGGGAAGCACAGCCCAAATTCCAGGACAGAGCAGCAGGATGGACATGGACAACCAGGATATCCTGGATTGGATCCCCTGAATCCTGCTGGATGCTTCATTCCAAGAAAAACCTTGGAATCCTCCTCCAGGACAGGGATGGGAGGCTCGGTTTGGAATTTCTTGGGATATAAATTTGCCGTCCATAGGAAAACTTGGCACTGTCACTTCCTGGGCGGAAAAATCCATCTTGGAAATGTTTGGATAGGCAGGAATGTCAGAGCTAAAGGGAATGTTTGGAATCCTAGGAACAAATCCACTCCTGGAGCACGGAACGGCGGGATCCGGCCACGGATTCGGAGGAGGAGCTTCCAAAAGCTCCAGAAAGAAATTCTAGAAAGCCGGGGAAAAAAAAAAAAAATAAAACGGGAGACAGGGATGAGAGCCAAGATATTTTGTGGAGAGTTGACCTCATTTCACATCCCGAAGAAATGAAAACCTTGGGAGAGAGGGAAGCTGGGATTGGCCAAGGAATGATGGGGAAGGGAAAGGGTGAATCAGAGGGAATTTCGGGAATTTTGGCTTTTGTATTCCAAGCAAGAAATTCCAAGATCTGGTAGCGTCTTGGATGCAGAGGAAGTGGCAGAGAGGATGGGATGGATTTTCCTCTTAGTTTTCCTGGATTTTGAACTGCAGACCCCCCAAGCTGAGGATTTTTGGGAATGGGAACAACGAGATAAATTAGGGAATCCCATTCCATGGTTTAGGAGCTGCAGCTTCTGGATAAAACTCTGGAAAAGGAACAGAAATCCTCCAAAAACCCAGAAATATTCCATGAAATGGGAGATCTCTGGGGAAAAAGGGGAGAAGAGCTGGAATCCCAGGTAAGGGACACAAACAAGCAAAAAATCCAGGAGAGAAAATTCCAAGGAATGGATGGAACCTCAAAACTCAAAAAAAAAAAAAAAATAAAGGAGTAAAGTAAATATTGGGAATATTCCAATTAGGAATATGCTGACCAGCTACAGCTGAAATGGGAATTTTGGGAAAGGTTATCCAGGAGATCTGGGAGAGATTTTCATGCTGGGGATGATGTCACTATACCAAAGAAGTGACCAAAAGCTCCAGGTTTTCCTTGGAATTCTGAGGGCAGGAAGCCTCAAATTCCTCCTTTTTTTTGGAGGTTCTGGAGCATCCAAACTTTTGATTCCTGTCAGGAAAATATTGGGAAACAAGGAGATCTTTGGGAAAGAAGAATGGGAATAAAATCCACCCTTCCTGCCAGGATAAAAATCAGGATTTAAAAAAAAAAATCCTGGAAGGGAAATTTCCAGGGTGGGGATGATTCCTAAGGCCCTGGCACAAGGCAGAGAAACTGGGGAAAAAGGGGGAAAACTGGGAGAGAGGAAATACTGGGAAAGAAGAGAGGGAGAAACTGGGAAAAAAAAAAAAAAGGGGGTGGGGAATGGCAGGGGGGGATGGGAAAAAAAGGGGGAGACTTGGAAAAACTGGAGGGGAAAAAAAAAGGAGAAAAAAGGAGGGGAACTGCCCCGCCTGAATCCTCTGGGATTCCCAGCTGGAAAAGGAGATCTGGGAAGTCCCTGGAAGCTTTCCCACTATTCCCAAACCTGGTTCCATTTCCATGAAAATTTGGGGCTGGATTTTGCTGCCTTTGCTCCAAAAAGTTTTCTGATTCCCTGGAAGAATATCCCGGTTTTTATTGGGCTGTCAGGAAAATCCAGCTTTTTTTTCCCCACGCCCCCCGGTTTCCAGCACTGCCGGAGCTTGGGATGGAATTCCTTGGAGAGGGAATACTGAGCTGAACAAGGAAAACTTTCTAAAGGATAAAACTCCGGGAAGCAGCAGGGTGGGCTTGAATTCCTGGGAATCCAAGGGAATGCTGAGAGCTCCCGGTTTTCATCTCCAAGCCAGGGTTTGTCATCGGCTATTAGGGAAAATCCCGGGATTTGGATGGGAAGCCCGGGAATGCTGGGGGAGAACAGAAGCTCAGACATCCTGGAACATTCCTGGCTTCCCACAAAATCCCCGGGAAGCGGCCCCGGAGGGGGTTTGCTACACCAGGACCTGGTGCTTCCGGAATTCCCACAAAATCTCTGGATCCAGAAACGTCCAGGGACAGAAACCCACGCGGATGGAAATCCCTGTGGGCACAAACCTCTGGATCTAGAAAATTCCAGAGGCAGAAATTCTCGAGGGTGGAGATTCCTGGATGAAAATTCATGGACAGAAACATCCATGGATGAGGGGGAAAAAAACTGGGAGAGAGGAGGGAAAACCAGGGAGTGTTTCATCCCAGGGAACAAATTTAGGGATCATTCCCACACATCCCAAGGCAGAATTCCCAAATCTCTCCCTTTATGGAGCAGCCCCGTATCCGTGGGTGAATGTCCATGGAATTTCTGTCCACATAAATATCCATGGATGGGGAAAAAACCCGGGAGAGAGGTGGGAAAACCAAGGAATATTTCACCCCAGGGAGCAAATTCAGGGATCATTCCCACACATCCCTAGTCAGAATTCCCAAATCCCCCTCCCTTTATGGAGCAGCCCCGTATCCACGAGGGAATTTCCAGGGAATCTGTCAGCTCCCAGGATTTTTCCAACATCCCATCCCAGAGCCGCAGCCCCACATCCATCCCTCCATCCACACATGGATCCAATTATTCCAGGAAAAACAGCTCGGCCGCGGCTCCCTTGAAAGGATCCCCCGGCAGAAAGGGGGGGGGGGAAAAAAAAAAATCCCAAAAAAAAGCGCCAATCCCATAAAAACCCCAAGCAGCCTGGCGCGTTTTCCAGCAGGAAGTTTGGGAATGTTTGCAGCTGGAGGAGGCGCGAGCCGGTGGCCGAGCTCCTGGCAGTGGGGAAAAGCGATTTTTTTTTTTTTTAATTATTTTTTTATTTTACTTTTTCCCGATTTTTTTTCCTGTTTTTTTTTTTTTTTTTTTTTTTTTTTCTCGTTTTCCCCCCACTTTGGCAGCTCCCAGCGCGGGTGGGTTCCAGATGGGATTAAATCAGGAATGAGGAGTCTCTTTTCCCCATGAAAAAAAAAAAAAAAACCAAAAAAAAACGGGGGGGGAGGGGGGGGGGGAAGCAAGCCGCAAAAAAATCCATCCCAGCCCTCCGGAGAAGCCGCAGGATCAGCTCCTGGAATTAAACTCCGCCTAAAACCTCTCCTAAACTTAACCCCGAGAATTCCCTCTTTTCCAACGGGACAAACCGCAGAAAAGATGGATTTAGGGAAGAGGGAGGTTCCTTCCCCCCCAACATACGATCCTTCGGGATTATCCCGATTAATCCCTCTCCAAACCCCAGGAGGAATCGGGAGCTTCCCGGGAATTCCAAGATTTCCATGCCTTCCAACTCCCTCACAAACATTACCAAGGTTTTTCCAGCGCTTTTTCCGAGCCATTCCCGGTTTGTTTTTTGTTTTTTTGGTTTTTTTTTGGGGGGGGGGGATGGGGCAGGATTGGGATGGGCACTCACCGGGCAGGAGGCAGAGGGAACAGGCCAGGAGAATCCCGCTGGGAATGGCCATGGAATCGCCGGCTCCCGAGCATCGGCGGGACTGGCAGCTCCTATCCCAGATCCCTTCCCTTATCCCAAGCTTTTCCCGGCTCCCTGACAGCGGGAGAGCGCTGGGAGGGAGTGGGAGGGACGAGGGGAACTGGGAGGAGGGAAAAATGGGAATGGGGACGGACTTTTCCAGCAGTGGCACCCTTTAGGGAGCGGGTTACAGTCGGGAATTCCAGCCTGGAATCAGGGCTGTGCCAGCCGGGAATTCCAGCCTGGAATCCCGGGATGAGGTCCCGCAGGAAAGGATGAGAATGGGCACAGCCTTCTCCAGGTGGTTCCACGCTGTAGGGAGCGGATTCCAGCCGGGAATTCCGACCTGGTATCAGGGCTGTGCCAGCCGGGAATTCCAGCCTGGAATAAACTGTGCCAGTCGGGAATTCCGACCTGGAATCAGCTGTGTCAGTCGGGAATTCCAGCCGGGAATCAGGGCTGTGCCAGCCGGGAATTCTGACCTGGAATCAGCTGTGTCAGTCGGGAATTCTGACCTGGAATAAACTGTGCCAATCGGGAATTCCAGCCGGGAATCAGGGCTGTGCCAATCGGGAATTCCAGCCGGGAATCAGCTGTGTCAGTCGGGAATTTCAGCCTGGAATCAGGGCTGTGCCAGCCGGGAATTCCAGTCTGGAATAAGCTGTGACAGTCGGGAATTCTGACCTGGAATTAGATGTGCCAACCAGGAATAGTGACCTGAAATCAGGGCTTTACCAGTCGGGAATTGTGACCTGGAATCAGGGCTGGAATTCCAGCCTGGAATGCCGGGCCCCTCCCGGTGTGATCCCACCCTGGGGTTGGCAAGGGAAGGTGCCAAGGGGACACTGATGGCTGCGGGGGTGGCACCTGCACTCAGGTGTCACCTCCTCTGGGAGAGAGAGCAGAGGGAAAACTGGGAAAAAGGGAAAACACTGGGGGAGAAAGGGGGGAGAAACAGGAAAAGTAGGAAAACTGGGTGGGGGGAAACTGGGAAAACACGGCAGGGAAAAAGGAGAAAACTGGAAAAACACTGGGGGGGGAAGGGGGAGGAAAGGGGAAACTGGGGAAAAGGGGAAAAAAGGGGGGGGTAAACTGGGAAAATACTGGGGGACAAAGGGGAAAACTGGGAAAAGAAAAGGGAAAAAAACTGGAGGAAAGACTGGGGGGGGAAAGTGGGGGAAAACCTGGGAAGAAAAGGGGGCAAAACCTGGGAGAGAAGGGGGAGAAATTGGGAGAGAGAGGGGGGAAAACCGGAGGTAAATAAAAGGGAAAAACTGGGAGAGGGGAGGAGAAAACAGGGAACATTTCATCCCAGGGAATGAGTTCAGCTGGATGCGGATCTGGGAATTACATCAACCATTCCCAACGGGAAGATCCCGTGTTTTTCCCAGATTAAAATTCTGGGATGACTCCTCAAAAACCCTGGAGAAGTGGGAGGCTGCTCCGGCCATGTCCTCCCAGCTGACCCCTGGATCCAGAAAAAGCTTTTGTTTGTCTGGAAAAAAAAACCCTCTGGATAACAGGAATTCCTCACGGAATCATGGAATGGGGAGCTCATCCCATTCCAATCCCTCTCTGTGGGTGGGAATCCCTGGATACAAAATCCCAGCTCCTCCAATCCCACGGGATTTTCTGCTTCCATCTCACTGCATTGCCGATTTTCCTTCCTATTTTTTTGGGATTATCCCAGGAGGTTTTCCAGATTTCAGAGTTTTTCCAGGCTCCAGCTGTTCCCGTAGCAGCTCCTTGATCCTGACTTTGAGGAGGCATCCGGCCTTGGATTCGGCTGCCTCGGGAGTTTGGGAAGAGCCAGACTGGAAACCAGGAATGTAAACACAGGCTGGGAATGACAACAAATTCCCAGATTCCCAGATTTCAGCACAGGAGGATCTGGGGGGGGGATGCAGGGATTTTATCTGGCTCCAGAGGCTTTTCCCACTTTCCAGGGAAAGATGGATGCTCAGGAACTCCAAAGCCCACTCCAGACCTGGATTTGGGATTGGGATTTGTGCCCCTGGATACCCCGGAGCAGCTCCAAGCTGGAGCACGTGAATCCCTCATTCCTGATCCAGCAGCCCTGCTGATCTCAGAGCTCCAGAGAACTGGTCCAAAAAAAAAAAAAAAAAAAACCATAAAAAAATTTGGAAGCAGAATTCCAGCCTCTCCCACAGCATCAGCTCTTCCCAGAGTCAGGAAAACAGGGAAGCAGAATTCCAGCCTCTTCGACACAGGAAAACAGGGATTAGAACCCACCAAATACTGGGATGGATCCTAGGATCATCCTCCCAAAGTTCTGGGATGGATGCTGGGATCTACTTCCCAAAATTGTGGGATGGATCCTTGGATCTGCTCCCCAAAATTCTGGGAAGGATTCTGGATGTAGCTCCCCTAAAATGTTGGGATGGATCTTGGGTTTTACCACCCAGAATCCTGGGGTGAATCCAGGGATCAGCCTCCCAAATTCTGGGATGGATCCTGAGATCAACTGTCCAAAAACTGTGGGATGTATCCAGGGATCAGCCCCCCAAATTCTGTGCTGATCTCTGGGATCTGGCCCTAGAATTCTGGGATGGCCCCTGGAAAACTGGGTGGGACTGGCAGATAGGGGGGATGCAAATTTTGGGAATTCTGGTGGGAACGAGGAGCTTTGGGGGGGCCGTCACCGCCCTTTCCAAGCCCTGCTCCCATTCCTGGGAATTGTGGGAACCCTTGGGAGGCACCGAGGGGTCCTGCTCCCTTCTCTGTCATCCCAGGGAAATTTGGGAAAGCTCCTGGAGCAAGGGGAAAATGAAGAGCTGAGCCAAAGGTGTCGGGTTTGCCTTTAAAATTCCTGTTGGAGCCAAACTCATCCATCAGACATCGGATCCAGGCATGGAAAACGCTCCTTAAATTCCCTGGGCTGGCTTCCCACAGCCCGGGATTCCGGCCAGGAATCCTTTTCCATGCTCCACTCTGGCTGTTTTCCGAGCTGCCACCAGATCCCACAGTTTCCAAATCCAGCTTTTCCCTAGCAAAAGGGAACGGGGCAGCCGTAAATTCCATTTTTCCATGGAATTCCATATTCGTGCAGGAGCCTGGGAAGCTCCAGGATGAGGAGGGATGGGAAGGGAGCTCCCAGTGGAATTCCAGAGGTTCAGGTTGGATTTCTGCTGGGAGATTCCGTGCTGTCCTTATTCCCATTCCAACGGACCCCACTCCCCATAGGAGATGAATTATGGGATATGAAAACTCTGGGAATTTCACAGCTCAGGGAGTCCGTGGGATCCAAATGCTGTTGGATTGGGAATATCCCTCATAAACCTGGAAGTTGGCGCAGGGTTTATCCCAAATTTTTTTTCCCACTTTCCCCCCTCTGATTCCTCAGACTTTATCCATTGGCACTGGAAAAAGAGAGGAATTTTTGCCAGGTAATTCCAGGGGGTCACCACAGTTCTCAGTCCATGAAGGATGTTGGGAAAACATTGCATTTGGGAATGGGGACCGAGCAGAGCCACCCACACAAGGAGATTCCCACCCCAGTCCACCTGGATTCCACGGAATTTTTGTAATCTGCTTGGATTTTCCCATTTACTCCTCATTTAATGGGAATTAAATTGCTGGGGTTTCCTGGGATCCCACATCTTCCTCTTCCTCCATCCCGCTGCTTTTCCACTTCCAAAATAAGGAAGCTGGGATAGGAACTAAAAATAGACACCAGAAAAATCATGGAATCTTGGAATGGTTTGGGTGGGAAGGGACCTTAAACCAACCTATTCCATGGGCAGCAGCAATTCCCACTATCCCAAGCCTCATCCAACCTGTTCTTGGCCACTCAGATTCCCAAAATTCCTCTCTTTTCCTCCAGAATCTCTTCCCTGGATCTCTTGCCTTGCTCCCTTTTCATCATCCTCTTCCAAGCTTTTCCCATTCTGTGGAATCCACACTTCCCCCACAGATTCCATCCTCAGGAATTCCTAATCCTGGTGGTCTCCTGAGGACTGGAAGCCGAGGACATCACTTGGAATCGGGAATTTCAGCTCCCACTTCTCACTCCTGTTCCTTTGGAAGTGCTCCTCCCCCAAATCCAGGAATTCCCAATCCTGGGGATCTCCAGAGGTCTGGAATTGGGAATTTCAGTTCCCACTGGGAGGAGCTGCCTCATCTCGGATCCCTTCACCCTTTGGAATTTTCATTGGTGCTCCACATTCACTTCATACTTGGAACGAGTAAAAGCGGCTCCAAATTCCCCTCCCAGCTCCCTGTGAAAACCGGGATCTTTTCCAGGGATAATGGGAACCAGCTGCCGGCGGCAGACGGAGCCGTTTGTTCCCGCTCCCGGCGGAACAAATGGAATCGGCTCCCTTTCAAATCCCGGGTTTTGGGTTGTCCGTGCGCTCCCAGCGCCAGGTATTGTTATTCCAGAGGAACTTTCATCCAAAGGGATCAACGCCCCGGCCCCGGACTTGTCCATAAATTATCCATTCTGGAATCCAAACACGAGGCTCTGGGTAATTGGCGGCTGCGGTTATTCCAGGACTCCGCGAGTGTTGTATCCGTGGCATTCCCGCTCCTCTGTAATTGTGGGAAGAGCTGGGATTTGGCCACGTGGCTCCGGAATGTCCCGGAACTGGAATCCCTGGAAGGGCCATGGCAGCAGCTCCGGGTTTTTTTTTTTCCCTAAGGATCAGGTTTTGGGAAAGGAGGATCGTCCATCCTTGATTTCAGAGGGAATGGTGGCGCTGAGAAAGACCTGGAAAACCTGGAATTGTCCCAGCTGCCCCTGAGGGAGGTCGGGCTTGTGGGGGAAACGGGATCTCCATGAAAGTTTGGGATTGCCACATCCTATGGAAAGGTTGGGATCCCCAACCCAAGGGAAAGATTTGGATCACCAATCCCATGGAAAGTTCAGGATAAACAATCCCATGGAAAGTTCAGGATCACCAATCCCATGGAAAGACTTGGATTGCCATGTCCTATGGAAAGATTGGGGTCACCAATCCCGTGGAAAGTTTGGGATCACCAGTCCGAGGGAAAGATTTGGATCGCCAATCCCATGGAAAGTTTGGGATCGCCAATCCCATGGAAAGATTGGGATCACCAGTTCTGTGGAAAGATTGGGGTCACCAGTCCCATGGAAAGTTTGGGATCCCCAGTCCCGCTCCACTTTTCCCACATTCCCAGCCAGCCAAGCGGGGATTTTCCTGAGGATTTTTTGGAATTGCTCGCATCTAGCCCAGCAGTGCTGGGAAATGAAATTCCGGGATAACGCCGGGGGAGGGGTGAGGAAAGATGGAAAATTCCCCACAGTGGGCTCTGGATGCTGCGAGGGAGAAAACCGGGAAATTTTGGGGATGGTTTCATTCCTTATCCCGGCTCAGAGCTCTGATCCTGAGTTTCTGTGGAATTCCGCTCATCCCAAGGGATGTTCCTTGTCCCCGCGGTATTCCCGGGGAGATTCCCATTCCCAAGATTTCAGTAACGATTCCCTCCCAGCAGCGCCAGGAGAGGGAGCCCGAGGCGCTCCCGGATCCAGGAATTCTCCGCTCCACGAGGCCGCATCCAGCAGGATCCTCTCTTCCCATTCCCGGGACACGCTGTGGGTCGGGAATTCCAGCCGGGATTCTGCGCCACAACTCCGGGAATGGGATACCTGGATCCAGTCCCGGGGGAGCATTCCCGCTGGGAATTCAGGGATGCTGATGGGAATTCAGGGATCTCTGTTCCTGATGGGAATTCAGGGATGCCGATGGAAAAGCTGGAATCTCTGGTGCTGATGGAGAAGCAGCTCCAGCGGGAAGAGGCCTGGACACAGCTCCCGGATCCTGCTCGGTGCCAGCAGGAGATTGGAACCCATGGAATTCTTTCCAGGTGCTGAACATTTCCCTTTCCTGGGATCTGCAGCGGGACCAGGGATGTTCTCCAGGAAAACAAATCCAGCTGGGAGCTTGGATGAGATCCCACCAAACATTCCAAGCTAAACCTGAGGCACAAGATCCCTGGGATGTGGCAGTGCCTCTGTTTGGATCCCAAACGGAATCAAATACTCCCCAGTATTCCCAAATCTGGGACTTGGGGTTGCTGGGCTGTCCTGGTGGAGCCTGAGCTCTTTTCCTGCTCATTCCAGAGGAATTCCCTCCAAGAAGGGAACTGTCCCGTCCTTGGCAGGACCAGCAGTGCTGCAAATTCCCAAATTAATTCCCAAATTCCCACCGCATTCCCCAGCACTCCCAGCTCAGACGAGGGGCTCCTCCAGCTTTCCCAGCTTTCCCAATTCCCTTTCCCGATACTTCTAGGGCTCCTCCCAAGCTGCATTTGGGATTTGGGAGTTGCTGGGATTTCCCCCACCATGGAAAATCGGGATCCATCCATCCAGCAGCAGCAGCAGATTCCCGGGATCCTCCCAGCTCCAGGCGCCCTCCCCCACCTTTCCCTTCCCATCCTACCTTTCCCAGCTATCCCAGTGCAGTTTTTTCCCAAGTTTTCCAAGTTTTTCCGAGCAGTTCATTGGGATAATTAATTCCAGCGGCTCCAGGTGCTGCCGCTTCCACCTCTGGGATGAGGCAGCCGGGACACGGAGCTGCTCCAAAGCTTCGGAAAAATCCGGGATTCTCCTCCTCCAGCTTTTCCTGGATATTCCCTGTCCTGAGCTCTGCGTCATTCCAAGCATCCTCTGGGATCCTTCGGCTCCAGCCCAGCTCCCGGGAAAATTGAGAATTTTTTGGGAAAAGGTCACGGCTGGGTGGGTGGGGATTTAGAGGTGGCTGATGTCATTAATTCCCTGTTAATTGCATTAACCTTTCCCACAC
This sequence comes from Cinclus cinclus, assembly GCF_963662255.1. Taxonomy (NCBI): domain Eukaryota; kingdom Metazoa; phylum Chordata; class Aves; order Passeriformes; family Cinclidae; genus Cinclus; species Cinclus cinclus. The sequence goes on from NC_085058.1 coordinate 20,805,133, forward strand.
TTTCCAGCCCAGCTCACGTGGTTTTATCCTTAAAAATCGTTGATTTCCAAGGAATATCTGGGAATATTTTTCCTCCCCTTGTTATCAGATCCGTTGGGTTTTTACAGGGAAGCTTGGCCCTGGAATAAAACTCATCTTCAATCGGGTTCTTGCTGGAATAGTCTCCTCATAAAAGGGAAATCCATGGATTTTGGGCTGTGCTTTTCTTCCGGGAGGGTTGGGAGTGCTTTTGGAATTGGCCTGGAGTGGTTTGAAATAAATAAAAGTACTTGGATGGAAAAATAAATTTAAAATATTTTTTTAATTTTTATTTTTATTTTATTTTTATTTTTTATTAAAATAAACATAAGCATAATAATAATAATAATAATAATAATAATTCTTATTATTATAATAAGAAAAAATTATCCTGGAGAATTCCAGGCTGTATCCTGATTTCATTCCCTGGAAACAAGGAGATAAAAATGTTATTTCTTCCCTAAATATTTATCCCCAGTATTCATCTGTCATCCTGGGGATTTTAAAATATTGTGAGAAAATTCCCAATATTTGGGATTTGTGGTGTGCAAGGTGTCAGGGATACTCCTCAATTTAATAATTCCATATTAGAATTCCCCAAATTCCCCCAAATTTATTTGGAATTGATGCCATGGGGAGCGGGATTTCCTTGGTGGAGAGACCAGGAATTGGGATAAAAATCTCCAGAATTTTATCCTGGGTTTTGGGGTTATTTGGGAACACCAGGGGACATTGATGTCCTAAATTATTCCAAGTGTCCCTTCCAGCTGGGCCTGGAAAACAGAGCTGCCAGCCCTGCTGGTGTCACTGTCCATAATAAAAACAGGGGAAAAAAAAAAATCCCCTTTCCCACATGGATGGATCCTTCTGGAAGCTGCAGCAGCCTGGAATATCCAGGAATACTGAAACATCCACAGATTATTTAATTTCTATGGAATTTCCATCCCCCTGGATTGCTGGAAGTGAAGCCAGGCTTGGGTGGGATGGGATATGGGATATGGGATATGGGATATGGGATATGGGATATGGGATTTGGGATGGGATAAAGGGATGGGATAAAGGGATGGGATAAAGGGATGGGATAAAGGGATGGGATAAAGGGATGGGATAAAGGGATGGGATAAAGGGATGAATGGGATGGGATGGGATGGGATGGGATGGGATTGGCTTTAATCTCCTTCCCAGCACAGCATTCCAGGATTTCCTGGCACTGTCAGGATGGGAGGGAACCGGTTAAATGTGAACTGGACCCGGACCCAAACTGGGGCTCCCAAAGGTTAAACCGGACCAGGACCCGGACCCGAACCGGGGCTCCCAAGGGTTAAACCGGACCAGGACCCGGACCCGAACCGGGGCTCCCAAGGGTTAAACCGGACCAGGACCCGGACCCGAACCGGGGCTCCCAAGGGTTAAACCGGACCAGGACCCGGACCCGAACCGGGGCTCCCAAGGGTTAAACCGGACCAGGACCCGGACCCGAACCGGGGCTCCCAAGGGTTAAACCGGACCAGGACCCGGACCCGAACCGGGGCTCCCAAGGGTTAAACCGGACCAGGACCCGGACCCGAACCGGGGCTCCCAAGGGTTAAACCGGACCAGGACCCGGACCCGAACCGGGGCTCCCAAGGGTTAAACCGGACCAGGACCCGGACCCGAACCGGGGCTCCCAAGGGTTAAACCGGACCAGGACCCGGACCCGAACCGGGGCTCCCAAGGGTTAACCGTGAACCGGGGCCGGGCCGGGGCCGCTCCCCCCGGGCGGGGGCGGTGCGGGGCTGACATCACATCACGGTCCCGGCGAGCGCCGAGCACCGGCCGAGCTGCGGGCAGCGCTGGGCGCTGGGAGAGGGCTCACCCCACCCTCCTCCTCCTCCTCTTCCTCCTCCTCCTCCTCCTCCTCCTCCTCCTCCGTCTCCTCCGTTTCTCGCCGCCAGCCGCATGAGTGTCCCCAAGGTAAGGAAGGACCCGCGCTCCTCCTCCGCCGCTCCCGGTGCCCGCAAGGTGCCGAGCCCCTCCCGGCCGAGCCCCTCCCGGCCGAGCCTCTCCCGGCCGAGCCTCCCGCTTTTCCTCCCCGCAATTCCCGGGATTCGATCGCGGCCGAGCCCCTCCCGCGGCCGCGGCCGCTCCGGCCCCGCAGCTCTGCTGCAGTTTTAACCCTTGGAGGGGGCGGCGGTGCCGGGTGAGAATCCCCCCCGGAGCACCGGATCTCGCTCCGAGCAGTGCTGGGATCCCAAAAGGAGCATCCCTCTCCCGAACCGCGCATCCCAAAAAACGAGTATCGGTCCCGAACCGCGCGTTCTCGCCAAACTGCGCGTCCTAAAAATGGAGCGTCCGCCCCTAAACCGCGCATCCCCCCTAAACCGCGGATTCCCCGAACCTAGCAACCCACCCAAACCGAGAATCCGCCCCAAATCGAGCATCCTCCGAACCGCGCATCCCAAAAACCGAGCAATTCCCAAACATCTGGGATCCCCCAAACCACGCATCCCCAAAAAACCTAGCATCCTCCAAACCGCGCACCCCAAAAAACCGAGCATTTCCCAAGTACCGCGCATCCTCCAAACCGAACATCCCCTACAAACCGCGCATCCCAAACACCGCGCATCCCCCAAAAATGCAGGTCCAGACCCCCCGGGGGTCGCGCATTCCCCGGGACCCCTCCCTAAACCTCTTCCCCGGCTTCCCGGACCTCTACAGGTGGCTGGAAGGGCGTGGAAAACCTCGGGAATGGCTCTGGGATCAAGGAAACGAATGGGGTGGGAGGGGGCAGTGGGATCCCAAATCCATCCCGGAGCAGCTCCCGGATTGCTGCGGGGAGGGAAGGTTTTGCTTCCTGAGGGTCGGTCCCGTCTCTTCCCATGCCAGGATCCCTGGGAGCTCTCCCATCCCTGATCCCGCTCTCCCATCCCATGGGCGAGGTTGTGCCCCTGGATCGATCCCAAGCCTCTGGATCCTGCTGGATTTGGAGCAACAGGGCCAGTTCCAGGGGATCCCTGGGATTTGGGATCAGGGAGCTCCAAGCCTGAGCCAATTCCAGACTGGGGGATCCCTGGGATTTGGGATCAGGGAGCTCCAAGCCTGTCCCAGCCCAAGGGTGTGGCACAGCCATGACTCTGGGAGGTCACCAGACATTCCAGAGAATCACTGGGAAGGGTCATGGAGTGGGAAGGGTCAGGCATGACCTCAGTGGGCTCTGGGAATGGGATTGATGATCCCATAAAAGCCACGTGGATTGGGACAGGCTGGAGTATTTGGAATGTCCAAATAACCCCAGTGAAAACAGAGAGAATCCCTCTTTCCCAGATTTTTCCTTAAGAAAAAACTTGTGGGATGTCACCAGCTCTGCCTTTGGGGTTGGTATTCTCAGCTGCCATTCCCAATCCATGCCAGAATCCCTGGAAAAGCATGTTGCCAGCAATTCCAGAGAGAGATCAATGAGCAGGCTTGAATTTGGGATAAAAATCTAAAATTGGGATCAAAGAACCTCGAATTCCCAGATATCCAGGGCTGCAGTTGGAAGCCATGCTGGGAATTTGGAGCACTCATTCCCAGGTTTTTTTTTGTTTGTTTGTTTGTTTTTGTTGGTTTTTTTTTTTTTTTTTTTGGTTTTTTTTTGAGTGGGAATGGATTTATCCAGGAAGAAAGGTCCAGGGAAAGCACCTGCAGTGGGATGGGGAATTTTCTGTTGATTTTCAGGGAATGGATGAGCAAATGGAAAAGTTTCCCATCTTCTGTCCCGAAATTCGCGGTGTTCCATCCGAGCTCTCCCTATGGATTTTATCTCCTGCAACGTGGATCGATGAAATCCAAAGAAATTCCGGGGCCAGCTTCCTGACCTGGCACAGCATCGATTCCAGGGCTTTTCCAGGCAAAACTGGGCCACAGATCCAGGGAATGTTAGTCCCTGGACATTCCCTGGATGTGGAGAGGGAAAAGGGAAGTGGGACGAGGAGCTGTGAGAGGATTTTCCAGGATGTTTTTGGCTCTCCGGAGTCAGGAAAAGCTCCAAAGTTGCAGGAAACGGTGGGATTTAGGGATGGGAATTGTTCCCACAGAAAGGCAGGAAAAGTGGGACCCCCAGGGAATTCCTGGATCTGCATCCTGCCCCAGCTGCCGGCGTTATCTGGGGCTGGAATTTGGGATTCTCCCGCAGCAACTCTTCCCACACCGGGGCCGCTTCCCAGGCGGTACTGTAAACCTTGGATAAGCTTTTCCAAAGTTTGTAAATATTCCCGAGCAATTCCTCCAGTGAGGAAAATCCAGCTGAAAATCGGGAGCAGGGGCCTAAAGGCAGGCGGAGCCATCCCAAGGAATTGGAGAGGGAGCACGCAGAGCTTTTCCTGGGATTTGGAGGGCTGGGAAAAAGCTTGGAGTGGGCTGGAATATTTCCTGGATCCATCCCTGTCCTGAGCCGCCCCCTCCCTTCCCACGGGAAGGAGCAGCCAGAGCTGCAGCTCCTGGGGGAGTTTGGAACCAGGGAATTAAAAATAGGATGGAGCTGGACCCATGGGAATGCTGGGAGAGCCCACGCCTCACTCTGGGAGCTGCCCAAATTCCCTGGAATCATGGCATGGATATCATGGAATGGCCACTCCAGCTTTATTTTTTTTTTTTTCCCAGCTTCCAGAAGATCTGTAGGAATCCGGGATAATTCTTCTGTGCTGTGGAGTCTGGTTCGGTATCCATGCCTTGGAAAGGGAAAAGCATCCCAAATTTTGGGAATTTTTATCCCTCAGCCTGGATAACTTTCCCAGGAATGAGGAGCAGGAAGCCAATGGAAGCAGGATTTGAGGGAGAAGGGATGTGAGGCAGGATGGGAATGGAAACACGAGGAAAGAGATTCCTTTGCCGTGGAAATGGGAACAGAATTTTTGGGAATATCCAGGTGGGAATAACCAGGTGGGAATTCTGCAGTCAGGGAAGGGCTGGAGAATTTAACCTTGGATCAGGTGCTCCCAGCTCCCAAATTCCAAATTAACAAATTACTGGGATCTGGGGGCGTGGTCATTTCGGGAAGAGGGATTTGAAAAGCTTGGAATTTTTCCCAGAAAACTCTGTTGAAAGGAAGATGGTCCCGGGATGATCCCATGGCTCCTCTGGCTTGAAAAATCATGGAGCTGGGATCTGGAGGAATGGGAACATCCAAAGAAGTTGGAGCCAATCCCAGATTCTAGAGAGGAAATTCCAATTATTCCCCGTCGGGATCAAATAAATGATGCCCTACGGAAGTTCTCCATGGCTGGGAGGTTGGAAGGCCAGGATATTCCCAGTGGGAATTCTCAGTGTCCTCTGCTGCCTTGGAAGGGCAGATTCCGTGGCTGGAGCAAATGCTGATCCATGGAAAAGCTGATAGCGGATCAATCCGTCGGAAGCTCGATGGAATGGCTGGGCTGTGTTAGCAGGGAATTGGGATTTGGAGAACATGGATTGATTTCCCAGGAATCCAGGATGAAGGTTTCTCCTGGGGGTTGCTAAAAATGGATTTGATGGAGCAGCCTGTCCTTGAGAATTCCAAATATCCCACAGTGGTTCCAGGGGAGCTGGAGAGGGATTTGGGATAAGGGATGGAGGGACAGGACACAGGGAATGGCTTCCTACTGCCAGAGGGCAGGGATGGATGGGATATTGGGAATTAGGAATTCCTGGCTGGGAAGGGCTGGGATGGAATTCCCAGAAAAGCTGTGGCTGCCCCCTGGATCCCCAGAATGTCCAAGGCCAGGTTGGACAGGGCTTGGAGCAGCCTGGGAGGGTGACAGAGAATCCATGGAATGTGGGAAGTGGGAAGTTTCCTGCCTCATTATTCCTTTTCCTTTTTCCTTTTCCTTTTCCTTTTCCTTCACCCCTCCCCCCCCCACCCGCTTTTTCTCCCTCATTCCCTAATTCTCCATAAAAACCTGGAAAAGCCCACATGGAGTCACCCATCCTTGGAACTGCTGGTGATTCGGAACAGGGATAAGGAAATGGAATCTGGAAAAGGAAAACCCCTGTTCCAATAAAAATTTGCTTCATCCAAGGCAGCTCCAGCCCTCGGCGTTTTAATGAGTTTTAATTGGGATTCTGTGCAATTAATTGGGATCTCGTGCAATTAATTGGGATTCAATGGAATTAATTGGGGTCGTTAACGGGGCCTGGCGGGATCGCCGGGATCTGTAACTCACACCCGGCTGGGCAGGCTCATTCCCACCCCCTTCCCGCTTTTTTTTTCCACGGAATTTTATCAAACCATGAATAGTTCCATTCATCCCGCAGCTCAATCCTGGATTCCTATCTCCCGAGTCATTCCCAAAATCTGGCAGTGAGGGGGATTAAAAAAAAAATCTCCGGATTTGGGAGGCAGCTGCTCCAGTGCCCCCCAAATCCATGGATTTCAGTGTTCCCGGAGCCGTGCCAAGGCCGCTCCCAGAAATCCTGCACTCCTTTGTTCCCGCTGGCAAAGGCTCCCAGCACGGATCTCCGTCTGGAATGGGGCTGGGAAAAGCTCCGGGAGCAGAATGCCCGGGCAAGGCCGTGCCAGGGAAAGGCTGGAGCAGTCAGGGTGGTGTTACAGCGGAAAAATCGGGATAAATCGGGATCTGAGCCCAGATTGGGGCCTGGCTGTGGGAGATTCCCTGTTTGATGGGAAATGTGGGAATGCTGGGAATGATGGCAGCCACGTCCAAAGCTTCTCCAACCTTATATTTTCCAAGCTCATCTAAAATCCAAGGAATTCCAGGACCAGGATGGGAGCTGTGTCCGGCCTCCCTATGGATCCATAACTCTCATGGATGAGCCCCCGGATCGGTCCCACTCATTCCAGCTTTTCTGCCTCTCTGACTTCCCTAAAACCCCCTCAAGTTAGGAAAAAGCCTGGAATATCTTTTCCCCTCAAGAAACAGAATTCCATGGAGCCTCAGCCCCATCCTGGTGGGATTCCAAATGGAATTTTCCCCCCTGGAAGTGGTTTCTCCAGCAACTCCTGCTGTGCAAATCCAACAAATTACGCAAAATAATGATGGAAAATTATGGAAAAGTTATGGAAAAATTCGCCAAAAGCTTGGGAAGAGCCCACGGTCCAGCAAAATTTCCTGTGGTGCATCCTGGGAAGCTGCTGGGGTTTTTTGGGATGGGGCCAGGAGCAGGGATCGTTGTCACGGAGTTGATTCCATTTGGATTTTGGGAATGAGAATGGACCTAAAAAGCTGAGTCGCATTCTGGGAATGTCCAAGGAAAGCTTGGATGGGGCTTGGAGCAACCTGGGAAGGGGGAAGCGCCCGTGGAATGGGATGGATTGAAGGTCCGTTCCCACCCAACCATTCCAGAATTCCCTTGATTTCCAGGGATGCCAGTTGGCAAAGCCTGACCCATCGGCAATGCCGGATCCCTGTGGATCCCAACCCTTGGAATGCCACGGGGGGGGGGGGGGGGGGGGGGGGTGGGGCTGGGGCAAATCCCTGAAACCTCCAGATCATTTATCCCTAATTCCCTAATTTTCCCTAATTTTCAATTCGGGATCGATCCCAGCTGGAAATTGGGATCCAAAGAGTTTTCCTTCTTTTCCAGGCTCCTGGAGCAGCCCTGATTCCCTGAGCTCCGTGTCCATCCCGGGGGGATCCGGAGGCGCCCGACCAGCAAGGAGCCGAGCAGGGCAGGTGAGGATCCCGAGGGAGCTGGAGAGGGATGGGAACATTCCTGGGATTTGCTGGGAATCTCCCATCTGCAGCTGCTCCCATCCCAAATTTTTTCTGCTGGAAGCTGGGAATGCACTTCCGTGGTTTTTTTTATAAGTAGGATTGCAGCAGCTTCCATGGATTCCCTCCAGAGTTTGACCCGTTATCCCAAAAAATCTCTGTGATCAAATCCATGGAATGTTCAGTCTTTGTGGGAATGAGGATGAAGGGAAATTAATTCAGAAAAGATCCAAAATGTATGGAAAAATTGGCCTGGGATGAGAATTCCAAGCAGGCTCATCCAGAGGGATCCCAGCTCCTGGTGGGATCATCCCAACCTCTGGAAAAGGGAATTTTGTGTGAAGAGTGAACCCTGATTCCTGAAAAATCCAAGGAAAACCTGGGAAAAAAGTGGGATTTGAGGCAAATTTTGGGGCAGGGGAGGGACATCGCGGCCGCTGCTCGGGCAGCTCCCGGCTTTGTGCTGGAATAACGAGGAAAACAAGGAAAACAAGGAAAACAAGGCTCCCTTGCCTTGCTCCAGAGGGTTCTGTTCATCCCGGGAGCCGGAGCACAAGGAAAAGCTTGTCCAGAATTCCCGAGGTTTGGGAAGGGGGGGTTGGTGCCATTCTGTGACTTTCAGCCTCCTCCAGCGCTTCCCGGGAAACGGGAATGTGCAGCCTGGAATATCAGCTGGATCCTGGTTGTTTTCCTTCCTCTTTTCTTGATGGGATTTGGCTGTTTTCATTCCTTGATTTCTGCTGGAAAAGTCTGGGAGAAACTTCCCAGAAAATCCTTTTGGGATTTTTTTTTTTTTTTTTTTTGGGTTTGGAGCCACCCCAGAGAGCTCATTCCCGGGAATATTTGGAATTTTTTGCATAGAAAGGGAGAGCTGTCAGAGCTGTTTCTCGGAGTGCTGTTCCCTGCTTTGGAAAAATCCCAGGAAAAAGAAATTTCCCAGTATAAATAAATTTCCCTGTCCTGTGCAAAGCTGGGGTTTGGAAAGGGAATTTTTCCAGGCTATCCCAAAGTTTCTGCTCCAGGTGGATTTTTTCCTGGAATTTTTTGATCCTCTCCTTCCTGGCATCTCCCTAAGGAATTTTTTTTCCATGGCATCCCTTTTCCCTGACAATTCCATCCCTTTAATTCCCACTCTGAAGTGTCTTTTCCCTGTTTTCCCCATTAAAAATCTGAATTTGGGAATGGTTGGATTGATGGGATCTTCCCACCGGAGGATTTTTCTTGGGATAGATCCAAACAGCTGGATCCTGGCTAGAAAATCCCATTGGATCCAAGGATTTGGTATGGGACGTGAAAAGAATTCTCATGGATGAATCCCTGGCTCATGCTCATTCCAACAGGAAAAGCAACTTTTCCTCCTCTGGAATTTTTTGTTCCCCTCAAGGAAATTCCAAGGAACTAGAGGAGGGAAAATTCCTGGGGGTGGTGCCCCAGGGCAGCTCCGGGGGCTGGGAGTGTTTTGTTCTCCATCGGGAGCTTCCTGAGGTGGGAAGGACTCTGAAAACACAGTGGGAGGACATCTGGCCTTGCTTCCGGAATTTTTTCCAGTGGGGGAATTCTGGGATTGTTCTTGGCACGTGGGGCCTGGGAAAGTTTGGTTTTCCTCCTCCAGAAGTTTTCCCAGATGGGAAATGATCCAGCCTCGGTTCCCTGAGGGTGCCAGGGATGGTGTTTGCACCTTTCTGAAAATCCCATGAGATCCGTGGGAATTTGGGAAGCAGCTCCATGATCCAAGAGGGATGAGGATTCCTGGGAAAAGCTCCGCTCCGTCCGGCCTCACTTGGAGTTTTTCCCAGCGTTTGGGAAGAGGAGAGGCCATTCCCAGGATTTCGAGAAACTCAAAATCCTTGAAAAGCCAAAACCCAGGGAAATCCCAGGCACTTCCAGGCTGGAAAAACCTCAGCTGGGAGATTCCCAGCCGGAATTGTCCCACCTCCCACATTCCATGGATTCTGTTGCTATCCCAGGCTGTTCCAAGCCCCATCCAACCTCACCTTGAACATTCCATGGATCCAGGGGCAGCCCTGGCTTCTCTGGGAATTCCAGACCGACCCCTCCCCGCTTTCCTAGGGAAGAATTCCTTCCCAACATCCCATAATCCCACTTTTTGAAACTACAAATCCATGAGTTCTCTGGAATTCCTTCATCCTCTAGAACTTTGGCAGCCGTGCGGAATTCTCCAAAAGCGGGAGGAGGAAATGGGGTTGAAACCACCCCAAAAAAAAAAAAAAAAAATCCCTGCTGGGAGCTGATCCCGGCCCTCCGGAGCAGCAGGAAGGGTTTGGGTGTTTTCCCTGGAATTCCCGGGAAATGAATGGAATTTTTTCCTTTCCCTTCTCTGCACAGAGCTCCATGAGGGACCTGCACAAGTCTGAGGTGCTGGGGAGCAAGCGCGGCCTGGTGAGTGTCCGGAGCCGGGAATTCCCACCTGGCTGCAACAAAATCCATGGAAAATGCATCCCAAGCCAGGCCAGAACTTCCCTCGGGGCTGGGTCTGCTCCGGAGATGCCTCGGGACGAAGGGAATTTACGGCATTCCCACCCCACGTCCCGCATTTCTTTGGGTTTTCCCTCTTGGGTTGAAGTGTCAAAATTGGATTGGGAATTCCAAACCCATGGCAGGGCTGGATTGGGAATTCCAGCCCCACAGCGAGGTTGGATCGGGAATTCCAGCCCCATGGTGAGGTTGGATTGGGTATTCCAGCAACCAGGCTGGATTGGGAATTCCAGCCAGCTCCTGCTCTGGAGTTCTTCCCTCCCCATGGAAAAAAAATTCCAGGATTGGGATGGGGAGGTGGCTTTGGAGGGGTTCTCCCAGCACATTCTGAGGTTTTCCAGCCTGGATTTCTCCTCTGGATATCAATCCTAAAAAATTCTAGGATAGAAATCCCAAAATATCTCCTGGCTCCAGCTGGGTGGGATCTGGGATCACCCCAAATCCATTCCCAAACAGACCAAATCCTTTGGGATTTCACCCCAAATCCCTCAGTCCTGATGCTCCCAGGTGCAGATTCCATGTGGAATCCACTGGAAATTTGGGATCCCGGGAATCCCCCCCCAAGGATTCCTGCGTCCAGAAATGTGGAACAGCAGTGGGTCCAGAGGGGATTTTCCCCAAAAAAATTCCAAGTTTTCTCCTTTTTCCCCCGTTTTCCACACAGGGGAATTGCAGGATGTCCGTGGGATGGGATTGGGCAGCTCCAGCTCCTTCCCGGTGATTCCAGATCCTTGATTTTCCTCTGGAAAAGCAGCTTCTGTTTGTGCCCAGCCTTAATGAGCCATTGATGCTGGAAATGTCAAACTCCAGCATTCCTGACCTTTCCCATGGAAAAAACTTCCAGGGATGCATCGGATCCGGAGGGAGCTGGGGGGAAACAACCTCACACTCGGAGCCGGGATCGGCTTGGATTTGGGATTTCTAAAAAATCCCAGAATTCCTACAAAACTAAGCCTTGATTTTATCCAGAAAATCCCAGACAGAGAATTTTTATCCAACAGCAGGATTTGGAAAAGGCTTCATGTTCTGGATCCCCTTCCTGAAAACCCCAGAGTTTTTCATGTTGGATTTCCTTTTCCCAATGATTTTTATAAGCAAATCCCACTTTTCTTTTTTCCCTGCTACTCAAACAAATCCATCAGAAAAACAGCAAATCCCGAGGAAAAATCCCTTTATTCCCACTAAAAATCCTCAGAACACGGGAAGCACCATGGTGACAACGCAAAAGCTGCTGGCAGGGCTCAATTCCAAGGAGAAAAACAGAAGGGAGGAATTTTTCCTCCCAAAAATTCCAGGTGAAGGCAGGGATGAATTTCTCCGTGAGCTCGGACGCTCGGGGCGGATTACCAGGAGCTATTTTTAGGATATCCATTTTTTTTCAGGATTAGGGCCGGGGCTGTGCCTGTTGTTGTGGCCAGAGCTCCTTTCCCGATTTTTCTCTCGCTCCCGCTGTTTCCAAGACTCCCGAGGGATGAAAGGATCTTTTGAAAAGCCAAACCCATGGAGACAGGAGCTGCTCCTGCTGCTGCTCCCGGGAAAGGCTGGAGCTGCCAGGAAAGCGGGAAAACGTCCAAGCACGGATGGGGGTTTGTTCCTGGGACCTTTTCCTGGTTTTCCAGGCATTGCTATTCCCAGAGAATGAGGGCAGAGCTGGAGATTTACTCCGTTCCCACCAGGATCCCTGAAACTCCAGGATCAACTTGTGGATCCTTGGGATCCCTGTTGGATCCTGATCTGTTCCATGCAGGAAAACCTGTGGAAAACGTGGAATATTCCCAACGTTCCCTCCATCCCTAAGCACTCCCATCCTGCCCCAATTCCCGCTCTCCCGCCATCCATTTCCAAGCCATCACATTCCAAGCTGGAATTCCTTTGTCATGTGCGCCCAGGCGTGTGCTGGATGAACATTCCCACTCCAAAGGGGAGCAGCTGGAATTCTGCAGCTTTTCGAGCCTTTGGGAGCCCATCAAGCACCGGGGTAGTGCCGTAGATTTTTTGGGAATGTTCATGTTGGAATGGGGCCATCCCGATACTTCCATGTCCCACCAAGTAAAAGAACAGGAGAGCAACCAGGGGTGTTTTTTTTGGGAATGCTGAGCTTTCTTTTCGAGCCTTTTGGGAGCCATTCCTCGCTCCAGGGAATGCTCTGGATTTTTTGGGAATGTTCATGGGGGGATGGGGCCATCCTGATGCTTCCATGTCCCTCCAGGTACAAAAACAGGACAGAAACCAGGAATGTGGGATTTTTGGGGAATGCTGAGCCTTCTTTCCATGCCTTTTGGGAACCATTCCAGCACTGGGAGAATTATTTGGATGTTTCAGGAATGTTCATGTGGGAATGGGCCCATCCTGATCTTTCCATGTCCATGGTAAAAATGCAAGAACAACCAGGAATGTGGGGGGTTTTTGGGAATATCGATCCCTGCGTTTTCCCATAGATGTCATGGCAGGAAAAACAGATTGGGAACGCGAGAACAACAGGGAATGTGGGGGTTTTTTTTGGGAATGCTGAGCCTTCTTTTCATGCCTTTTGGCAGCCATTCCTCGCTCCAGGGGATGCTTTGGAATTCTCGGGAACGTTCACGTGGGAATGGTTCCACCAGATAAAAACGACAGAACAACCGGGGTTTTGTTTTTTCTTTTTTTTTTTCCTTTTTTTTCTTTTTTTTTTTTTTTGGGAATGCCGATCCCTGCGTTCTTCCTGCAGATGTCATGGCGGCCGCAGTACCGCAGCTCCAAGTTCCGGAATGTTTACGGGAAGGCAGCGAGCCGCGAGCACTGCTTCGACGGAATTCCCATCACCAAGAACGTCCACGACAACCATTTCTGTGCCGTCAACGCGCGCTACCTGGCCATCGTCACCGAGAGCGCCGGCGGCGGCTCCTTCCTCGTCATCCCGCTGGAGCAGGTGAGATTCCCGATGGGAATTCCCAAAAAAACTGTCCAAATTCCTGATGGTCTTCCTGGGGCTTCCTTGTCATCCTGCGGGAGCAGGTGAGATTCCCAATGGCAATTCCCAAAAAAAGTGTCTAAATTCCTGCTGCTTTTCATGGGGCTGTTTCCTCATTGTCCCGGTGGACCAGGTGGGATTCCCGAAAGGATATTGGAACGAGATAAAATCCTATTCCTGCCCAAACCATTCCAGGATTCTTGGATTGCTCCCAAAATTCAGGCACTCCCCTAGGATATTCCTGAATTCCAAGTGGGAATCCACATCCCATCCCGGGGCACCTGAAGCTCTGGGATGCTCCCAGCCCATTCCTCATTCCCAGGAGGAATTTTGCCATGGAAGAGCTGCATTCCCAAATTCCCACATCCCAAATTCCAGCTGGGAAGGGAAGCTAGGAGAAGCAGGAGCTCTCCCTGGCTTTTTCTGACCCCTATCCCATCATTCCTTCAACCCTTTCCCTGTGCAACATTCCCACCTCTCCCAGATTCCTTGTTCATTCCGGAGGCAGCTCCAGATGGAAGGAATTCTAATCAGGATTTAATTGCAGAGCACAGCTTGAGCCTCATTAACATTCCCAGAAAAAAAAAAAAAAATCGGGAGCTTTGTCTGAACACCCGGAGCGCTCCAGCTCCGGCCTCATCCCGGCTCCTTCCTCCTGGATCCCAGCTGGAATCTCCATCCACACTCCCTCGATCCTGAATCCTGAGGAACGACCCCAGATTCCCAGCAAATCTTACTTTTTTTTCCTGGCAAAATCCCGCTGGGATAAAAGCAGGGATGGTGTTTGCCACCTGTTCCAAAGGGATCCTCGGAAATCCTGGGATATCCAGCTGGTCAATCCTGCCTGGAGTGGCCCTGGATACTGGAGGAGTTAATAAATTCCCTTTTTACAATTTTTTTTTTCTTTATCTGGAGCCTGATTAGCTCGTTAAGGAGAAACTAATTTTCCTTGGAAACCAGCAGCTCCCTAATTAATTGGGATCCATAATTAGAAGCTAATGAAGGTAACCCGGATACCGCGGAGCCGCTCCGTGGATTTGCTGCCGTATTTTTGGATCTTTTCCCTGGATTTTGCCCTCAGCAAAGCTCCTGGAATCTGGGCCGGGCCATCTGCTCCTCACGCTCATCCAAAATCCACATCCCAGGGTTTTCATGGAGACATCCAAGGGATGTGTAGGTTGGGAAGAGGGAGCTTTGTTCCTCCTTCCTCCCAGATTCCAGAGCCTCAGGACTGGGAGTGAGCCTTGGGATAAAAATATCCCAAGGGAGTGGGCGAAGGATTGGGAAGAGCAAGAGTAGCTCCATAGGAACGGGAGAATCCCAGAATCCTGGAATGGTTTGGGTTGGAAAGGACATTAAAGCTCATCCCATTCCATGGATAGGGACAGGGCTGGATTTGGGATGGGGAAAAGGCTGGATTTGGGATAGGACAGGGCTGGATTTGGGATGGGGGAAAAGGCTGGATTTGGGATAGGACAGGGATGGATTTGGGATGTGAAAAGTGCTGGATTTGGGGTAGGACAGGGACAATTCCCACTATCCCAGAATGCTCCAAACCCTGTCCAACCTGGCCTTGAGGATTTGGTCCTGGAGGCCCCTCAGAAATATTCCTGTATTTTGAGTCAGGGAACAAAATCCTTGGATGTTGCAATTCCATCAGGAAGCAGCTCGGTGCTGCCACATCCCATCCTTCTGGAGCTCATCCCATTGTCCCAGAGCCAGGCTGGGAATGCTGGGAATGTTCCCCTGGAGAAGGGAAGGATCTAGGAAATTCTCAGAGCCCTTTGCAGGGCCTAAAGGAGCTCCGGGAAAGCCGGTAAGGGATTTGGGATAAGGATTTTGTTGGGATCACCATGGATCCCTTTGCAGGGAATCATTTCCATGGAAACATGGGAATTTTTGTTCCTGCTGGGAATGAGGAGCTGTTTTCCAGAGGCAGCCGATGTTCTCTCCTGAAGGAAGCGGGAACGGGAAGGGGGAGCCTCTGTTTATCCGGAGGAAGCTGAAATCCAAACTCCTGCTCCCGTCACTGCTGGGATTGTGGGAATGGCCGGATTTGGGGTGGGGAAAAGGCTGGATTTGGGATGGGAAAGGGTTGGATTTGGGATGGGACAGGGCTGGATTCGGGATAGGGAAAAAGGCTGGATTTGGGATAGGAAAAAGGTTGGATTTGGGATGGGGGAAAAGCTGGATTTGGAATAGGACAGGGCATGGAATTCTCAAACCTCTCCGTGGTCCCTTCCATGTTCCCTTGGGATTTTCCGTCTGGGAACGGGATCCAGAGGTGCTGTCTGATGGATGCTGCATCCATCCCTGAGGTTTTCCGTGTGGGATTGAAGGATGGAGCAGAACCCAGGGATTTCTCCACATTTGTGAAGTTTTCCAGGGAATGGGAGGGTTTGGAAGTGTTCCTGGTTTGTGTTTTCCAAGGGAAAGGCAGATTTTGGGAATTTTGGATATTGAAATAATTTATCCAAGATTTCCTGCTGGATGGATTTTTGGGAAAAATGGAATTCAGCCGTGGCCAGGGTGGAGCTGTGCTGCTCCAAGGGTGGGAATTGAGGATTTTTCCCATCCCTTGGATTTGGTGCTGATGGATCCCATTCCCTGATTCCTGAATCCAGAGAGTTTCCATCCCTCTGCCTGCTGCTATTGCAACCATTCCCAGGGAAAGAATTCCCTCTCCATTCCCCAATCCCCAAAATTCACAATTTTTCCAAATCATTTTCCCTTTTCCCAGCATAACCCAAAGGATTTTCCCTTTTTCCGAGTGCTTCAGCAAAGGGAGGGGCAGGAGCTGCCAGAAGATTTTCTCCTTCCAGCCTTTTCCGTGGGAAATCTCGGAGCTGCCGGAGCCAGGAGAGCTCCAGGCTGTCCCTGCGGGGTTGGAATCTGGGTCACGGCGCTTCCCTCAGCCGGGGATCAGGGATCCAGGGATTAGGATTCACCTTGGATTAACTCCTGGCTGCCGGCAAGGTCCTGCTGAAAAATGGGAAAACACAGCTGGAATCCTGTTGTTTTTTTTTTTTTTTTTTAGGGATTTTTCCCTTTTATTGCCTTTATTTTCCCTTTTCTTTTTCCTGGGAATAGCACATTCCTTGTCCTTTTCCCACTGTGCGCTACCAATTTTAATCAAAATTCCGGATTCCTTGGGAAGAAATGATCCCAAATAACCAAACTCAGCATTGCTCTCTTAAAATCCTGATAAATTTTGGGGAAAATCCATCAAATCTCCGTGGAAAAGGAATTCACTCGTCTGATTACTCAAAATTAAAATGGTGGGATTTGAATTTGTGCTGTTAAAAATTCCATCCACCTGGAATTCCGTGGTTTCTGCAGAAATTTCTGCTGCGGCCAGGATGTAAATAAAGTCCTGGCAACGCAAATTGGAAACCGGGGAAAAGCGGGATAAGCCGAGCCTTTGGATAAGTGATGGGGGCTGGAATATTTCCTATAACAAAGCTAAAACCAGGAATTGCATCCCAGGAATTCATTGGGAGGCAGAACTAAGGAATCATTGCCATTCCCATGTTTCCTTTTCCTTCTCTGTCTCATCTTTGGGAATTTTCCTTCCCAAATTCCTCCCTGCAGCTTGAGGGAGGAAATTAATCCCAAGAAACCCTGGGAGCGACAGCTCTGGGGCTGTTCCTGGCCCTGATCCGACTTCCTGGAGCTGCTGAGGGTGGAATTCCCAGCACATTCCTTTGTTCCCAATAAACGGAGCCGGGAGCCCGGCACAGGAAAAGTCGGGAAGGAAAATCCATGAAATATTCAGCGGCTGTGCCGAGTTGACCCAGTTATTCCAAACGCTCCAAGCGTGGCTCCGGCACGGAGCCAGCACGGAGCAGGGAAGGACATCGGGGTGGCATCCGGACACAGAGATTCCTTGGGAATGGGAAGGATTCCTGCAGCCAATCCCGGTGGGAATCTTCCCAGGAGGCTCCATAAACGCTTTGGGAATTCTGCATGGAAAGATCCCAGCCTGTGGGGTCATGGATTGAGGATTAGCAGGAGTTGGTGATCCCAGAATTTGGGGTTTGTTCCGTGGAGGAGAGTCTTGGGAAATGGTGATTCCAAAGTTTGGGAGGGAAATTTGGAATTTGGGAAGGAAATCCAGAATCTGGGAGGGAAATCCAGAATTTGGGAGGGAAATCCATGGAGACTGGAGAAACTTCTTCCCATCCATGGATCAGCTGGGAATACTGGGAATATCAGATAAACCAAATTCCTGGCTTGGCCCATCCCAAGCCGAGCTGGATCTCCCTTCTCCAGCAATTTCCCATTCCTGGGAAATCTCCTGAAATCTGATGTTTTTCCTGATGTTTTCCTTGATGTCCCATTCCAGACCGGCCGGATCGAGCCGAACTATCCCAAAGTTTGTGGTCACCAGGGAAACGTGCTGGACATCAAATGGAATCCCTTCATTGAGAACATCATCGCCTCCTGCTCTGAGGACACCTCGGTGAGCCGGAATTTTGGGATGCAGTTCCCACATCCATCCATCCATCCATCCTCCCTATCCCATCAATTGCCTACTTTGATACTTCCATTGCATTTATTTTGGGAATGCTGAGGGACAGGAGGTCAAAGTCAATCCCAAATTGTGCAGCAGGGCTGATCCTGGAACTCCTGGACAAGACGGGAATTCCAGAACGGAAGTTCCAAACCCCATTCCAGGTGTGGATCCATCCCAGTGGGATTTTTTTCCCAAGGGATCCCAAGGATTCATTATTTATCCTTGAGGGACCATCAGCAGCAGGGCTGGTCCTGGAATTCCTGGACAAGATAGGAATTCCAGGATGGGAGTTGGGATGTTCCAAACCCCATTCCAGTTGTGGATCTATCCTGGATTTTTCCCAAGGGATCCCAAGGATTCGTTATTTATCCTTGAGGAACCTTCAGCAGCAGGGCTGATCCTGGAATTCCTGAAAGCATTTTTTTTTGGGAAGGAGCTTTTTCAAGGCCAGGAGTTGGGATGCTCCAAACGCCATTCCAGGTGCGGATCTGGGAGATTCCGGAGGGCGGGCTGAAGCGGAACATGACGGAGGCAGTGCTGGAGCTGTACGGACACAGCCGGCGGGTCGGGATCGTGGAGTGGCACCCGACCACCAACAACATCCTCTTTAGCGCCGGCTACGACTACAAGGTCAGCCTTCCCCGGAATGCCGTTCCCAAGGGTTTTCCTGGATTTTGGCACCGCTGTGAGTCACCTGTGGATGGCCAGAGTGGGGTCGTGGAACGCTGGAGTGGTTTGGGTTGGAAGGAGCTTAAAGGTCATCTCATTCTGTGCTTTCCATAGGCCAGGGAGACATTCTGTGGGTCAGGGAGACGTTCCGTGTGTCAGGGAGATGTTCCATGGGTCAGGAACAGCTTCCATAGGTCACTAAGAGCTTCCATAGACCAGAGAGACATTCCATGGATCACAAACAGCTTCCACAGATCAGGAGCATCTTCCAAAGACCAGGAACAGCTTCCACAGATAAGGAATAGCTTCCATGACCAGGGAGACCTCCCAAAAATCAGGAACAGCTTCCATAGATGAGGAACAGCTTCCATAGACCAGGGAGACCTCCAAAAAACCAGGAAGAGCTTCCACAGACCAGGAACAGATTCCATAGACCAGGGAGACCTCCCAAAAAACAGGAACAGCTTCCATAGACCAGGAACAGCTTCCAAAAACCAGGAAGAGCTTCCTTTGATCAGAAACAGCTTCTAAAAAAATAGAACAGCTTCCATGACCAGGGAGACCTCCCAAAACCCAGGAACAGCTTCCACAGACCATCATCACCCCCTCCCTCCCCCTTTCCACGATCCCGGGCTGCTCCAAAGGCTCTTCCCACAGGTGCTGATCTGGAACCTGGACATCGGCGAGCCGGTGAAGATGATCGACTGCCATGCGGACGTGATCCTCTGCATGTCCTTCAACACCGACGGCAGCCTCCTGGCCACCACCTGCAAGGACAAGAGGCTGCGTGTGCTGGAGCCGCGCTCCGGGAGGGTCCTGCAGGTGGGATTGGGCAGATGGAGCCAGATTTTGGGGAAGAATCCTGTGGAATGCCGGGGGGAAAAAAATAAAAAGTATCCATGAAGTGTTGCGGGTGCTCCCAGTTCTCAGGTTCCCAGGATGGTTGTGGAGGTGGTGGGAAGGGTTTGGCCTCATCCCGAGCTGGAGGGTTTGATTCCATTGTTAATTAAGGATTTGTGGGAAACGTTGGGAATGAAGGGGAAGGAGTGGAGCTGGAGGTTTTGATTCTGTTGTTAATTAAGGATTTCTGGGAAATGTTGGGAATAAAGGGGACAGTGCAGGAATCTGGAGGAGGTGGGTTCTCCCTGATCCTCAGGAAAATGGGAATTTCGGCTTGCCCGGGTCCAGGTGCCGAAGGACAGAGCTGGAATTTCTCTGGGATGAGGCGAGGGGAGCAAGGAAAGGGTTTTCCTGGGATGAGAGCTGGATCCAAGGGGAGTTCCAGAGCTCACTCCTGTCTTGCAGGAGGCCAGCTGCAAGAACCACCGTGTCAACCGCGTGGTTTTCCTGGGAAGCACCAAACGGCTCCTGACCACAGGAGTCTCCCGCTGGAACACCCGGCAGATCGCCCTCTGGGACCAGGTGAGTGCCAGGATCCTGCTCTGTTCCCACTGGAATTCCTGCTCCAACCCTGCCAGGATCCTGCTCCATCGCTGCCAGGATCCCTGCTCCATATCCACTGGAATTCCTGCTCTAACCCCACCAGCATCCTGCTCTGTCCCCGCCAGAATTCCTGCTCCAACACCACCAACATCCCTGCTCCATTCCTGCTGGAATTCCTTCTCCAAACCCACCAGGATCCCTGCTCCGTTCCTGCTGGAATTCCTGATCCATCCCTGCTAGAATCCCTGCTCCATTGCTGTTGGAATTCCTACTCCATCCCTCCTCAGACCCCTGCTCCATTCCCGCTGGAATTCCTTCTCCATCCACTCCGGGATCCCGCTCAGCACCACCATCGGGACACAGCTAACCCTGGGATTTTCCTGTTTTCCAGGAGGATTTATCCATGCCCCTGATCGAGGAGGAGATCGATGGGCTCTCGGGGCTCCTCTTCCCGTTCTACGATGCCGACACCCACATGCTGTACCTGGCTGGGAAGGTAGGGATGCACGAAGCATCCGGATGGGGCATCCCCAGGAAATCCCCCAGCACTGCTCAGGGGCTGGGGCTGGAATTTGTATCCTGGAACAGTTTGTGTGGAAAGGGAGCTTTGAACTCCTCCAGTTCCGTGGATGGGGAGCATTCCGTTATCCCCGGCTGCTCCAAGCCCTGTCCAACCCAGAACATTCCAACGATCCAGGGGCAGCCACAGCTTCTCTGGGAATTCCCACCAAGCCCCTCCCCACCCTCCCAGGGAACAATTCCTTCCCAATATCCCATCAATCCCTGCCTTCGAAATGCTCCTAATCCCGTTTTTTCCCACTTCCTCATTTCCAAATCCATTCCCATCCCTCTTCTCTGCTGCTCCAGGGTGACGGCAACATCCGGTACTACGAGATCGGCTCGGAAAAGCCCTACCTGAGTTATCTCATGGAATTCCGCTCCCCGGCTCCGCAGAAAGGGCTGGGTAAGGATGGAGGTGCTGCTGCTCCGCTTCCCCGGGCTTGGAAAAGGGGGATGGGGAAAGTGCTGGATTGAACGGCATGAGGAAGAGGATTTGGGTTGGCTTTGGATTGGCTTTGGGATTGGATTGAGTTTGGATTTGGATTGGGTTGGGATTGGATTAGATTGGATTTGAATTGGGTTGGGATTGGATTAGATTGGGTTTGGGTTGCGTTTGGATTGGTTTGGGGATTGGGTTGGGTTGGGTTTGGATTTGGGATTGGGTTGGGTTGGGTTGGGTTTGGATTTGGTTTGGATAGGATTTGGGATTGGGATTTTCCGTGCTGGAATTTCCTGGATGGCTGATCCCGGTGCTCTCCCCAGGGGTGATGCCAAAGCACGGCCTGGACGTCTCCGCCTGCGAAGTTTTCCGGTTCTACAAACTCATCACCCTCAAGGGGCTCATCGAGCCCATCTCCATGATCGTCCCGAGGCGGGTGAGTCCTGGAATGTGGGAATGAGCGGCATCCGGAATGTCCGGGCGGGTCGGGAGCCGTGGACATGCCCTGCTTGGGCCAATCCCATGCATGGTTCTGTTCCCACCATCCCTGCACCTCTCCATCCTTACTCATCACAGGGAATTTCACCCACAGTTTAACAGGAATGTTTTTAGGGAATGTTTCTCCAAAGGGTTGGTCTCACCTGAGGTTTGGGATTTTTTGGGAAAGTATCCCTTGGATCAGGGTTTTCTGGGAAGCAAATCGAGCTGCTGGCCAGGGCTGGGGGGAGGATGCAATCCCAGGTTCTCTGCTCCAGCCAGCACTTCCCGAATTTCCTCCTTGTGCAGAGTTTTCCAACCATGCAGGTGTTTATTCCCTCTGTGTGGGTGGGAATTATTCCCCCACGCCCAGGGAGTGGATTCCCAGATCCCATTGCTCTTCTCTTCCCGTTTTCCCAGTCGGAGACATACCAGGAGGACATTTATCCCATGACTCCAGGCACGGAGCCGGCCCTGACCCCGGACGAGTGGCTCAGCGGGGTCAACAGAGGTAAAGCCACCGGGGGGGGAATCCCAAAAATATCTGGGATGTGGGAAAGGGCCACCACTGATCCCGCTGACCCGCTGGCTCTCCCATAGATCCCATCCTGATGTCGCTGAAGGAGGGATACAAGAGGAATTCCAAGATTGTCTTCAAGGCACCGGTGAGGGAGAAGAAGAGCGTGGTGGTCAACGGGATTGACCTCCTGGAGAACGTCCCGCCCCGCACGGAGAATGAGGTGGGGCAGGCCTTGAGCGGGAATGGGATTGGGAATGGGAACGGGAATGGGATCTGGGGGATGAACCTGGAAAGGCACCGTGCTGCTGGTCTCCATCCCAGTGGAGAAGGGAGCAAGGGATCCTGGGATCCATCCCAGGACCCTTTCCCAAGGTGGGATCCTGGAATCCATCCCATGACCCTTTCCCATGATGGACACCTTTTCCAGGGACACCTCCCACTGCTCCAACCTCACCTTGGGCACTTCCAGTGATCCAGGAGCAGCCACAGCTTCTCTGGGAATTCCAGCCCAGCCCCTCCCCACCCTCCCAGCTGGGAATTCCTTACCAAAATCCCATCACAATCTCCAAATCACCATGGGAATATCCCAGAAATCAAATCACAAATCCATCCCTTGTCCCCAGAATCAGCCGAGTTCCGGCCCATTTTCAGCACGCATCTGGCAAAATCCCGGGCGGAGCTGGTGGGATCCCAGCAGCTCCATCCCTTCATCTCCATCCTTGTTTTCCAGCTGCTTCGGATGTTCTTCCGGCAGCAGGACGAGATCCGGCGGCTGAAGGACGAGCTCTCGCAGAAGGACATTCGGATCCGGCAGCTGCAGCTGGAATTAAAGAACTTCCGGAACAGCCCCAAGAACAATTGACTCCAGGGACATTTTCTACAGAAATTCCTTCGTTTCTACTCCCAAATTCTTTGGATCTACTCACCCAGAACAAAATTCCGGAATCCGCGGCTGCCGAGAGCCTGGAATCACGTCCTGCGCGTCTTGTCCGGCACTAATCCCGTTCTAACCCGATTCCTGGGAATTCCTGGAGGCTCCCACTGAGTCAGAGCCGTGTCCTGTCCGTTGGGATGAGCCAGCCCGGGGGGGATTCCCGGGAAAGCGCCAAGCTTCCTTGCTATTAATTTTTTTTTTCCTATGCAAAAATGTGACAGCGGGAGCGGAACTGGAAAGGGGGCGGGAAGCGGGAAGGGCTTGATCGTCAGAGGGGGAGTCTGGGTGGGAATCCGGGATCCTTCCTGTGCTGGGAAACTGGGATCGTTCCCATGGGAGCAGGACGGGATCCTTCCCATGGTGGGAACCTGGAATTCTTCCTGCAGTTGGAGCCTGGGATCCATCCCAAGATCCTTTCCCATGCTGGAAAACCGGGATCATTCACATGGTGGGATCCCAGGATCCATCCCACAATCCTTTCCCATGGTGGGATCCCAGGATCCTTACCATGAGCCTTTCCCATGTTGGGAGCCTGGGACTCTTCCCAGAGCAGAAATCTGGGGTCATTCCCACGGGAGCAGGACGGGATCCTTCCCATGGTGGGAACCTGGAATTCTTCCTGCAGTTGGAGCCTGGGATCCATCCCAAGATCCCTTCCCATGCTGGAAAACTGGGATCATTCCCATGGTGGTAATCTGGGATCATTCCTGCGGTGAGAATTTGGGATTCTTCCCATGGTGGAATCCTGGTATATTCCTGGGGTTGCTGCCCCAGGGATGGATCCCGAGGGACGCACCCGGAGTTTGCCGGGCTCAGCACGTTGGACAATCCCGGGATTGCTGGAATTTGCCCAGAGCACAGGGAACGACACCAAATCCCGTTGTTTTTTGTTTCCTGGAGATCCCAATTCCTGAAATTCCCGGCATTCCTGGTGCGGGTCTGTCCCGTCCGTGTCCCGCGTTCCCGGCGTTCCCCGCTGCGTTCCATGTGCTGTCATTCCCGATTATTTATGCTCCCATGGGATAGTGATGGAATAAAATCTTTTCAGGATACCAGAACCGCGTTCCCGCTTTTCCTTCTCCATCCAGGGGCTCCGTGGGAGGGGGGAAATCCCAAGGAAAATTCCGGACCAGGGAGGGGGGAGCAGCCGAAAGACGGATCCTGGAATCCAGCATGGATCCTCATTCCAGCAGTCTCAGCTCATCCCAACATTCCCATTTAGGATCCAACTCATTCCAGAGGGAGCGCTGGCATTTCCCTGGGATCCAGGATCTCCTTGTCCCCAGCCTGGCAAAACCAGGAGAGGATTTTCCAGGAGAAAAATGATCCAGTTTTCCTGGGATAATCCCCCAGAACCCCCCATTCCCAAGGGAAAATATTCCAGGAACTTCACTCAAACCCAACCTCTCCCTGGGCTTCATCCAAAGGATGTTAGGGAGCCAAAGGTGCTAAAAATCCAGGAATTCCCACTTTTCCAGAGCTGACATTCCTTCTTTTTAGGGTGCTGGAAAGATCCGGGAACTCCCATTTTTCCAGAGCTAAAATTCTTTGTTTTTTAGGGAGCCAAAAGTGCTAAAAAAGATCTGGGAATGCCTGGTTTTCCAGGGCTTCCCTTCCTTGTTTTCCCAGAAAGAATTCCAGAGGCAGGATTTGTATCAAAAGTTTTATTGAAATTCCTCAATGCCAAACAGACAAAAACTCCAAAGGTGGCTCTGCCAGGCCCCCAAATTCCCAAAAAAACCTGGAGCCGCTAGATTTCTAAACACGGAAGCTTTCTCAGGAAATCCAAGTCACTTCCAAAGGGATTTTTCCTGCGGGATCTGTACATTTTTTCCCCAAGGATTTTCTGGGTTTTTTTACCTCGCACAAGGTAAGAAAATACGATTTTTCAGGAATTTCCATGGAATTTCAAGCATTTCTCCTGGAATTCCTGGCTTTCTGAGTGGAAAAATTTTTGTTTTGCCCGCATTTTTTTTCCTGGATTAGGGGCAGAAACTCCAGAGGGAGCTGACTGGGAAAGAGGGGAGGAGTTGGTTCATTCCAAGGTTGGGCAAGTTGGGAATTTGGGATATTTTTAATAGATATTCCCTTTTTTTTTCCCCCCTCACACCTGCCATTTCCAGGGATTTGGCTGTGCTGGAGCCACAAAAATTCCCAAAAAACTCCCCTAAAACCCCTCAAAAAATCCCCCCAAAAAACAATTCCCATAAAACCTAGAATTCCCTCCCAAATTAAAGGAAAACTGGGAACACACAACACACAGGGATCGCAAAGTCACCAGCTCTGAACCCATCCCGAAAAATCCGATATTCCCAAAAAAAAAAAAAAAAACAAAAAAAAAACCAAAAAAACCAATGTTTGGTCACTATTTACAAAGAGGGAATTCCCAAAGTTGGGAAAAGGGGCTGGAAACGGCAGCATTCCCCCAAAAAAATAATAAAAAAATAAAAAAAGAAAGAAACCAAAAAAACCCATGGAGCAAGGCACCATTGCCACCCAAGGAAGGAGGCCTGGCTGCCATTCCCAAAAAAACACGGATTTGGGAATGGCAGAGGTGGGGAAATCCTGGCTCATCCATGGATTTCAACTCTGTTTTTCTCCTTGTTTTGCTTCTGGGATGTCCAAGCTCCGCTCCAAGAATTCCCAACTCGGTTCCTACTCAACTCTCGCAGTTCCAGGGATTCAAGGAAAAGGATCCAAGGAAAAGATTCCCAAAGAATCGGAGGAGGAGCGGCAGTAAAAATAGGATTTTATTCCCTTCCCACCCTCGCTGCTCCCGCTCAGTTCCCACAGCAACGTTACAATCCGGAAAAAAAAAACCCAAAAAAACAAACAAACAAACAAAAAAAAAAAACCCAAAACAAAAAAAACAAAACAAAACAAAAAAAGAAAAAACAGGAAAAGAAAAGGAAATCCAAAGGGTCGGGAGTGGGAAAAGGGGGAATTCCGGGATAAAAACAGTCAAATCACAAGAGGGAATTTTTTCCAGGGAAAAGCTGCTCAGTCGTCCTCATCCCCCTCATCCTCAGCCTCTCGTTTCCTCTTCTGGCCCTGCTCTTCCTCTGGAAAAAAAAAAAAAGAAAGAATTCCCATTATTCCAGGAGCCACATTCCTGCTTTTCCAGGAAATCCATTTTCCATGGAACTGAGGTGGTTTTTGACTTAGGAAAAGTGGGATTGGTTCCGTACCAGGCTCCTCCTCGTCCTCCTCGTCGTCCACCTCGCCGTCGTTGTAGCCTTCCTCATCCTCCTGGAATTCCAGGAAAAACCAGGATGAAAAGCTTGGGATCAGCCCAGGAGCTTTCCCAAGATCCCATTTTCCAAGGAGGGAAAGTCCTTGGAATGCCCTCAGCAAGGAGCTGCTTCCCAGTATTCCCAGTTTTTATGGAACAGCAGGAGCTGGCACTGAAATCCCAGGGAATCAACCCCGGGGAGCTGGGAATGTGGGAATGTGCCATTCCAGAGTTTAGGAAAACTGGGTTGGGATCGATGGGAGTGGGATTGATCCAGAACCTCTGAGCGGGATTGAGGAGGCTCAGGAATATTCCAAAGAGGCAGGAAGGGATTTAGGGCTGGAGGAATGGGAAAACAAATTCCTAGACTCCCATTTTCCCTCTTCCTAGAATCCCATTTTCTCCCATAATCCCAGTTTTCCTTCAACAATCCCATTGTCCTTCCTCCCATCCCACTTTCCCAAACCTTTTTTGCCCCCTCAAATCCCATTTCCCCCCCTAAAATCCCATTTTTCCACCAATCCCTTTATCCCTTCCAATCCCATATTTCCCCCCCACCCCCCCCCCCCAGGCTTCATCCACCCCAGCACAAAGCAAATCCCTAAAATTCCTCAGATCCCGGATTTCCTGCCCAGCCGCATCCCGCAGATTCCAGAGGCGGAATTCCAAGTCTCACCTCCTCCTCTCCGCTCACATCCTCCTCCTCCCCTTCCTCCTCCTCCTCTTCCTCCTCCTCATCTTCCACTACCTGAGCGTCGTCGTCGTATTCCTCCTCTGGAAAAACAAAATACATGGAAAAAGTGTGGAGGTTTTCTTTTAATAATTCCACCCAAAAATCTGGGAATCTGAGGGGAGAATTCCTTTGGGAATTTGTGAGCTTGGGAATCCCATCTTTTCCAGGAATGGATGGAAAAAGGATGGAAATGGATCCCATCATCCATCAGGAGCCTTCCCATGGACACAAAATTCCAGCCTTCGGGGTGATTCCCAAAAGGAAAGCCCCCCCCCAAATCCAACCATTCCCAGCAGAAATCTGGGAAGTGCCAAGCCCCTGGAGTGTTTTCCATGTGTTTGGGAGCTTGTGGGAACCTTCCCAGAGCTCCCACTCAGCATTCCCAGGAAAAGTGCACATCCAGCTTTTCTGCTTCTGCTGTGCTGCTGGAATGGGAGAATCCAGAAAATTCCCCGGGATCAGCCAAATCCTCATCCTGGGATGGCTCCCAGGGCAGCCTGGGAAAGGTGGTGCCTACAGCACTGGCATTCCCTGGAATTCCTTGGAATTCCAGGCTGTTCCTTCCTCAGATCTGGGAATTAACTGGAGCTCCCTGGTGTTTTCCATGCACTCCCCTCATGGAGCAACTCCCTAATTCCTGTTTCTTTTCCATGCCCACGGAAACCCTTTTCCATGAGGATTTCTGCAATTCCAGAACGTTCCTTCTTATCCCTGCTCCCATAATTCCTTCAGTCCCTTCCCTCGGCTCCTTCCTGATCCCACCCCTCCATTCCCAGATGGAAGAATGGGATTTTCCAAGCCCTGCCACCTGCTCCTCCTCTCATTCCTTCAGGATGCAGGAATTCCATGGAGCACATCCCACGTACCGTCCTCATCCTCCTCCTCGTCATCCAGGCCCTCCACGTATCCCTCAGCGTCGGAGTCCGGCGCTTCCTTGTCGTCCCGGTCTTTCACTAGGGATAAAACTGAGGAAGTTGCTCCTTCAGGCCCTGCCCAGCTCCTCCTCACCATTCCCTCAGGACACCCAGCTCCTTCCTTCTCCTCATTCCCTCAATTTTTTGGGACACTCGGGTTCTTTTCCTCATTCGCTCAGGACACCAAGGTCCTTGCCCTCATTCCCTCACTCCTTCCTCCATCCTCTCATTCCTCCCCTCATTCCCTCACCCCTTCCCCCATTCAGTCATTCCATTCCCTCGGGTTCTTTTCCTCATTCCTCCTCTCAATTCCCTCATTCCTTCCCCTCATCCTTGCAATTCCAACATTCCTTCCCCTCAATTCCCTCATCCCATCCCATCATTCCTTCAGATCCTTTTCCTCATACCATCCCTCAATTCCCTCACTCCTTTTCCCCACTCTGTCATTCCTTCCCCTCACTTCTCCCTTCATTCCCTCATCCCATCCCCTCAATTCCCTCATCCCCTCAGGTCTTTTTCCTCATTCCTCCCTTCAATTCCCTCATCCCATCCCCTCATCCTCCCATCCCATCCCCTCATTCCTTCCCTTAATTCCCTCACTCCTTCCCCTCATTCCCTCAGGCTCTTTTCCTCATTCCTCCTCTCAACCCCCTCAATCCTCTCATTCCTTCCCTCATCCCTTCAGGTCCTTTTCCTAATTCCTCCCCTCAATTCCTTCCCCTCATCCCCTCCCCTCAATTCCCTCATCCCCTCAGGTCCTTTTTCCTCATCCCCCCTCTCAATTCCTTCCCCTCATCCCCTCATCCCCTCTCCCGTACCGTCCTCATCCTCCTCCTCATCATCCAGCCCCTCCACGTATCCCTCGGCGTCGGAATCCGGCGCTTCCTTGTCGTCCCCGTCGTATCCGTCCAGGTACGTCAGCTGTGGCAGCAGCTTGAAGACGTTTTCTCTGTAATCGTTCAGGTTGGTCACCTCACAGTTGAACAGGTCTAAGCTCTTCAGGTTTTCCAACTTTTTCTGGGGGGGTAAAAAAAAAAAAAAAAAAAAAAAAAAAAAAAAAAAAAAAAAAGGGGGATTTTGGAAGGTTTGCCTAACCCTTACCTCCAAAGGTAAGGATCCCACAGGGAATGTGCTCAAGGGATTCCCTGGTGCTCCCTGGAAGGGGCAGGCATGGAAAAAGAATAAATAAATGGAGTTTCTATTAAAAATATCCCAAATTGCCCGACCTTGGAATAAACCAACTCCTCCCCTCTTTTCCCAGTTAGCTCCCTCTGGAATTTCTGCCCCTAATCCAGGAAAAAAAACCGCTCGGAAAACTGAAATGCTTCCATGCAGAAAGCCAGGAATTCCAGGAGAAATGCCTGGGATTTGGCATGGGGAAGGCTCTCCCTGGAGTCCTGCAGCTCCCAAATCCAAGGGAATAACTGGTGGCCAGGGAATGATCCCAAAGGAGTTCTTGAAGGTGGAAGCAGGAATGGAGCATCTGGACACAAGAACTTGGCTAAGAGAGGTTAAAAAAATGGAATTATTTTTAATTATATTATGGAAAATGAGAAAAATCAAAACCATGGAAATGGAATAAGAATTTAATTCCTGGGGGTTTTGCGGATTTTTTTTTTTGGGGGGGGGGGGGGGCGGGGGGGAAGTCTGCACTGCCCACAGAACTTGGAAATCCTAAAAATAAAATCCAAAGGAATTGAGTATTTGTATCAAGGCTTATCCATGGATAAGAAATATCAATTCTTAGGGAATATCCACTCAGGAAAAAGGCCTGGAAATGGGAAAACTGGGAGAGCTGGGAGCACTGGGAACACTTCCAGGCTTCTCCAGAGTTTAACAGCTCTGCCTTTTCTGTGTGCTGCAGGAAATGAGATCCGGGAAGAAGCTGCTCCTGGAAGGATTTTAATGGGAATTCTTGTGCCTGGAGATGGATCCGGAGCCCGTGGAATCCTGGGAAGCTGCGGTGATTCCCGCCGGGAATGGGGGAGCCCGGCCCGGCAGCCACTAGAGGGAAGCAGCGGCTCAGCGGGAGCAGGGACAGGGATCTGGGATGCGGCCCGGATCCCGGGATTGGCTGGGAATTTTTGGGAAGGAATGAGGGGGAAGAGTCCTGGAACAGATTCCAGGAGTGACATTCCCTGGAAGTGCCCAAGGTCAGGCTTGGAGCAAGCCGGGACAGAGGAACAAATCCCAGTGCCTGGGAGCAAAACCAGCTCCTCAGGATTTGGGATACAGGGGGCAGGAAAAACCGGGATTTTGGGAAGGAAGGATCTGGCACAGACTGCAGGAGTGACATTCCCTGGAAGTGACCATGGCTGAGCTTGGAGCTAGCTGGGATAGAGGAAGGAATTCCAAGGGTTTGGAATGGGATGAATCCCATTCTTTGGAGCAAAACCAGAGCTCTTCAGAATTTGGGATACAGGGGGCAGGAATAACTGGGATTTTGGGCAGGAATGATCTGGCACAGATTTCAGGAGTGACATTCCCTGGAAGTGCCCAAGGCCAGGCCTGGAGCAAACTGGGATAGAAGAACAAATTCCAAGGGGTTTGCAATGGGATAAATCCCATTCCTTGGAGCAGAAACTCCCCAGGACTTGGGATGCAGGGGGCAGGAATAACTGGGATTTTGGGAAGGAATGATCTGGCACAGATCCCAGGAGTGACATTCCCTGGAAGTGCCCAAGGCCAGGCCTGGAGCAAGCTGGGCTAGAGGAAGGAATTCCAAGGGTTTGGAACGGGAATAGAATCCCATTCTTGGGAGCAATCCCGACTCACCAGAGGTTCTATTGTCCCGAGATCCTTGATTTTGTTCCCACTTAGGTTTAGGTGCGTGAGGTTCGGACACTTCTCTGCCAACACTTCCAGGCCTCCTGAGATTCTGTTGTCGCTCAGCTCGAGCTGGAAAAATCCCGAAAAAAAAAACCAAAAAAAAAAAAAAAAAACAAAAACAAACAAACAAACAAACAAACAAAAAAAAAAAACAAAACCAAAAACATCCTCAAAAATCCCACCCAATCCCATTCCAGACACTTTGAAGGGGAAAAAAAAAAAAAAAAAAAAACAACTAAAAGAAGGATTTGTCTCGGGGAGAAGTGGGATTTACCTTCTTAAGTTTGTTTAACTTTGGTAAGTTTGCAACTGAGGTTAAGCCGACGTTGATTGTGCTGAGGAATTCCAGCTCCTCAAACTCATCCGTGAGGCCCTCGATTTTCCCTTCGTACGACCTGCAGTTGTCCAGAACGAGCTCTTTCACCTGGAAAAGGGAAAAAAAATCCGGGAAAAACAGAAGGGATTTCAGGGTGTTAGGAAGAATCGGGAGGTTTCCAGCAGGGAAAAATAAAAAAATTAAAAAAAAAAAAAATGCAGGAGTTTGGGATTGTGTTGAGAAGAAAGTCAAGATTGAGGTAGTGCTCCTGATCCCAAATAATGAGGGGGGGAAAAAAAAAAAAAATCACAAAATTCCCAAAAATAAATTCCCAGTCTACTCATTGTGGTGGATTTTAGATAGAAATCACTCCAAAATAAGGAAAAATTCACGGATCTTTTCCCTCAATTCTGTTTAATTATCAGGATTCTCCAGAGGATCCATCTGGGGATAAATAAGGAGGGTTTTTTTCCCTCATGTGAGGGGGGGAAAAAAAAAAAAAAAAATCACAAAATTCCCCCAAAATAAACTCCCAAACTACTCATTGTGGTGGAATTCAGATAGAAATCCCACCAAAATAAGGAAAATTCACAGATCTTTTCCCTCAATGCTGTTTAATTATCAGGATTCTCCAGAGGATCCATCTGGGGATAAATAAAAAGATTTTTTACCCTCATGTGAGGGGGGGAAAAAAAAAAACCCCAAAATAAATTTCTAAATTACTCATTGGGTTGAAATTTAGGTGGAAAACTCGTGGATTTTTTTCTCTCAATGGTGTTTAATTATCAGGATTCTCCGTTTGGGATAAAATACTGAGGGACAAACAGCTCCAGCCCTGAGCCAGGAACTGGGATTTCCCTGGAAAACAGGGAATAGGACACAAAACCAGTGGATCAAACAAAAGTTCCCTCATGCACAGAGCAGAGATTTAAGGAAAAGCTGGAAATAATCTTGGATACCATGGAAAACCCTTTGGCACGAAGGCAAATGACCCAACTGCCTTTTTTTTTTTTTTTCCCCTCTTTTAATTTGCATTTTTTTTAGAACCTTGGAATGTTTTGGGTTGGAAAGGACTTCAAGGATCATCCCATTCCAACCTCTCCGTGGAATTTTTTAGGGAAGGTTTGTTTGTTTTTTTTTTTTCCCCTCCCTGCTTTTCAGGAAGTTTGCTGCACAAACGCCACATTCCCTCCTTCCCTGTTTCCAGCACTGGGCAAAGGCACAATTCCAACAAATCCACGGAGAAAGCCCCTGGAATCCAAGAGGCCACGTTTGGGAAGCTTGGATGAGTTCAGAGAAAGTTTGGGAAGAGCAGAGCACATTCCCAACCCTTCCCAAGAGCAACATCGTGTGGGTGGTAACGCCCCGAATCCCTGCAAACGACAGCATTCCAAACAAAATTCCAGGATGGCTCCATGTCCTAAAAAAATCCCCAATGAAATCCAGGTGTGCCGAAGGAGGAAGAAGTGGATTTGTTGGGATTATTTTCCCCAACACCTCACAGCTCTTCCATGGCACGTTCCCTTCCCATAAAATCTCGGAATTTCAAAGAGGAGAGGCTTTGTGAGAGGCATTCCGCAGCACTTCCAACAGGGAACTACTCCAAGGATTTGTCCCCCCCAAAATTCCAACCGGAGCTGAGAAATCCCCTGAATTTCTCATTCTAATCCCACCTGGAACGTGACCAACAAAAACTTGGGATGAGCTTCCTACTCAATCCCGGGATTACCGGAGACGCTCCGATGAACCAACCCCTGCTCCAAGATCATCCCAAAATCCCCCAAGCTCAAGAACCTAATTAAAATAATTAATTAATTAAATTCCAGCTGCAATTCCAAGCTCTCCCTGATCCAACCCCACAGCAGCTCCAAGCGATCCCATTCCCTGTGGGAAACAGGGAAGGATTCCATGGAATACCCGCCGGCAGCTCCCCTGTGTCCGCTTGGCCACGGCTCCGGAGCTCTTCCAGGTTTTTTACCGGAGCCCTTGGAATTCTGCCCAGGGCAGGGAGGGCAGCAGGTGCCATGGCCCGTGGCCACCGGGGATTCCCATTCCGTGGGATTCCCATTCCAGGGGGATCCTCACCTGCTGCTGCTGCTCAGGAATGAGGAGCTGACCCGGAGCAGAAGCCGACTCCACAGGGAAATGGGAGAATTCCCAAGGTTTTCCCATCCTTTTCCTGCCCCGGGATAAGCAGCGGATGGAATTCCTTCCCCAAACCCCACGGGATTTGGATACAGCACTCCGGGGCTTTTTTGGGAATATCCGAGATGGGATAAATTGATTCCTGAGGAAACCCAGGACGCTTGGGAACACGCTCTTTCCCACCGGCTCATCCCAACCGGAATTCCCAACTGGAATCAGAGAATCCCTGGAAAACACCACTAAGGCACCAATCCAATCCCACCACTCTTCCAGGATTAAACCTTTCCTGGGAATACCAAATTCCCATTGGGAATATCTGAGATGGGATAGATTGATTTCTAATACTGAGTCATCCATGAGCATCTCCTGGCTGGGAATGGGCTGGGAAGAGAATCCCAAAAATCCCGAGGCAGGGAGAGACGGGTGCTGGAAAATGGCCAAGGAACACGACCCAATTCCCAGGAAATCCTGGGAACCATCCAGCCCAGAGAATCCCACAGCAGGGGCAGGGAAGGGACTGGATGAGATTAACAGGGATACTGGGATTGGGATCAGAATTCCACTGGAACGGATGGAAGCGACACCGCAGCTGCCGGGACTTCCCGGAAATTTTCTAGGCTTTCTCCAAGCTCCAGTTTATGGGAATTCCCCCTATCCAAGAAATCCTGTTCCCTTCAGCAGTTCCCAGGTGGATCCGAGGAATCCAGGATTTCTGAGGAAATCCAGGATCCTTGGGAACACGCTCCATTCCCTCCTCTTTCACACCAGCTCATCCAGCTGGAATTCCAACCTGGAATCAGAGAATCCTTGGAAAAATTAATGGAATGCAGGCATCAATCCAACCTTCCCGGGATTAAACCTTTTCTGGGAGCACCAAATTCCCATCCCAGGAAGCTCCAACCGGACTCCAAACTGATCCTGGCTTTCCCAAAATTCCCATCAGAATTCCTCCTCTGCTGCAACTTCCTTGGAAAATCCCACCAAGAACTGGAACTTCCAGCATTCTGGGATCACTGAGGTTGGAAAAAGACATCCAGGATGGAGTCCAAGCTGTGCCTGATCCCAGAGCTCTGTCACATCCAGGAATTCCTTGGACGCTTCCAGGGACGGGAATTCCACAAGAGCTGCCCTTTCCAATGTTTATCCACATTTTCCATGAAAAAATTCCTCCTGATGTCCTACCTGAGCCTCCCCTGGCATTAGGGAAGGAATTTCAGCAAGATCCCTTCCTAATTCTCCCTTTTTTTTTCCAGGAAAAACCAGGGAAAAAAAAGCCAAAGTCTCCCCCTTTCCTCTGATCCATGGGATTCCCTCAGGGATCAAAGTTGGACTTTTATTCCTCCCAATCCTGCCTCTAAAATTCCCAATATTCTCATTCCTGGTTCTTTATTTTCCCCTGGAAATTTTAATTCCACAGGGAAAAATCCGTGGAAAATTCCCTTTAAAATTAGAAATATATTTAAACCAACTTTGTTTTGTTTTGTTTTTTTTCTTTCCCCTCTCAGTTGTTTTTCCCATTTTTTTTTCGCTATTCTGTTGGATTTTGTTTTTGCCTCCTGAGAATTCCCTTTTTTGGGGGAAATTCCAAAGGTTCTGATGGAGTTTGGGGCTGATCAAGGAACTTTTCCCCACATTAAATCAAATTTTCAGCCTAATTTTAACCCCCCCACCCGCCCCTGCTTCCCAATATTTGGATTTTCCTCTGGATTTTCTGATGGGAATGAGCAGGAATGTGCCAAGATCTGCCCAGGTGAACACTTCCTGAAGGAAATTAACTGAAATTAATTAATTATAATTAAAATTATATTAATGAGAAAAATAAAATCATCATTTTGCTGTGATTAGGAAACTCAACGGCATAAAAAGCGGGAATATTTAGGGGTGGAAAAACTGCCTGAACATCCAAAATTTCCCAGTTTTCCAGCACTAAAATACACTTTTTTTCCTGATGCTGAATTAATATAAAAAATAAAGGGAAGAGTAAAAAATTAAATAACGAAAACGGAATTGAGGAAGGAATTTCTCCACAGAATCCACCTGAGGATATTTTTAGGATGCGACTTTCTGGGATTATTCAATGGAAAAGCCCAGAATTCCATAGGAAAAAAAATAGGGGACCCAGGTGGAAAATATTCCAAAGCAGCTCCGGAAAAAAGCACAAAACCCCGTCCACAACAAAGGATTTAATTCTGATTTCAGGAGAGATTAAATCAAAAAGCAGCACAGAATTGAAGGAAATTCCCAAAACTCAGGGGGATTTTCCCAGGATTTCTTGATACTCCACATAAAATTGGGGAATAATACGGACAAATACTCAAAAGTAAAGGAAACAATTCCCAAACTCATCCTGCCCACCCAAAACTTCCTGAAATCCAGGAATAAATGACTATGGCATCACTACTCTTGCCAAATCCCAATTCCAGAGGGTGGAATTAGCAGGATTTTCCTTTAATATTTTCAAGGAACAAAATCCATCCCACAAACTTCATTCACAAAATCACGTGCACGCACTCGGAACACAACAACATTCCCAGCTGGAATTTACACCTCTCTGCCTAAAAAAAACCCTGGAAAATTGGGGTTTAGAAAACTTTGGGGCGGGGGAAATCAAGGCACCAAATTCCCTGAGAATTCCAAGGAAAACCAAGCAGTGAAAGGAAATTATCCCGATTTTCCAGCTCCCTGCTGCCCATTCCCAGCCCTGAGGAGCAGGGAACTCCCTCCGGCTCCGAGTTTTCCCAACTTTTTTTTTTTTTTTCTTTTTTGAGGCAAAAGTGAGAGGAAACAGCACAAAATCCAAGCATGGAAAAGAGGGGTGGGGGAAAAATTGAGTTTATCCCTTTTGGAGTCAGTTTTTAAACAGCGTTTAAAACGAGGAGGAAACCTCCAGCGACGAGGCGAAATGGGAGGCAAAACTCAGCAAAACCAGAAAACTATCTTTAAAAATCGTGAGGGGAAAAAAAAAAAAAAAACTTGAAAAAAATAACCAGGGGGAAACAAGGAAAAAAAGATAGGATTAAAATGAGCAAAACACTTCCCAACGCCA
Organism: Cinclus cinclus; assembly: GCF_963662255.1. Taxonomy (NCBI): domain Eukaryota; kingdom Metazoa; phylum Chordata; class Aves; order Passeriformes; family Cinclidae; genus Cinclus; species Cinclus cinclus. The sequence continues at coordinate 20,841,038 of NC_085058.1, forward strand.
GCGCTGCCTCCCCACAGGGCCCTGCCCAGGAAGGAGGCGGATTCCCCGATCCGCGCTCCTCACTCGGGGCGAACCGCGGGGCTCTCCCGGCCCCTTTCGTACTTCCCTAAAAACTCACTACAAGACAATTCCTAAAAAGCTTTTTTATTATATTATTACTGTACATATATTTTATTTTTTTCTTTACTCCAACGCGGCCCTCACGAAACCTCCTCCCGCCCCGCGGCCGGGCGACAAAATGGCAGCGCTGCCGCCCGTCATGTCGGGAGGGCTCCGCCGCAACCTCCGCAGCGCCTCAGCCCCGGCGCCAGCGGGGCTCCCTCACGGCCCCGCGGGGCCGCCCGCGGCCGAGGCAGCGACGGCGGCGGGAGGAGGAGGAGGAGAAGGAGGAGGCGGCGGCCGTGAGGGGAAGGCGGGGGGGGGGGGGGGGGGGGGGGGCAGCACAGAACATGGCGCCGCGTCCTACTTGCGCTGCGGCGCTGCCCCGCTCGCCTCACGGAGCCACCCCCCCTCCCGGCCATGCCGGTTGTTCGCCGTTGAGTCCCCCCTCCTTTTCCCTTTCGCCCCGTCCTCTTCCTCCTCCTGCTCGCCCAGGAGTTTTTAAACTTTAAAGCGCAGCTTCCGCCGCTCCGCGCCCGCCTTTGTCGTCCCCCCCCCCTTCCCTCCTCCTCCCCTCTCTCTCTCTCTCCCCTCCCGCCTCTCCCTTTCTCCGGAGCACACCGCGCTCGGTTCGGCCGCCGCGTCCCGCTGAGGTACGTTCGCCCCCGGCTCTCCCCTTCCCTCAGCCTCCGGCGGCTCGGGGCACGCGGCGGGGCCGGGGCTCGGTGAAGCCTCCCCGGGCAGCGCTGAGGGCCCGGCGGGGCGGACAGGGAGCGGGGGAATGAGGGGAAGGGGCTTCCCCGCCTGCCCTCCCGCCCACTCTTTTTTTGGGGTGGTTTTCCTATTTCTCGCTTCTTTCCCCACCCTCCCCCTCGTTATGTTCTTGCTTGTTTAGGGGTTTTGGGGTTTTTGTTTTGGTGGGGTTTTTTTTTGGTTTTTTTTTTTTTTTTTTTTTTTTTTTTTGTCCTGCCAAAGTTTTTCGCCGTCCCCCGTTTATTCCGCCAGACGCGGAACAACAACCTGAAGTCCGGCCCCGGGGGAAGGAAGGGGGGGAAAGGGGGAAGAAGGAAAAACACGCACACACATCCAGCCTTTTTGTGCGTGTGTGGGGATGGAGGGGGTGGAGAGCGCGTTGATTCCTTCCAGTATTATTTTTTATTATTCTTATGATTATTAAGATTATTATTCAACGCCCGCGCTACCGGCGGCGATGCCCCATCGCCCGCAAAATAAAATAATAATAAAAAAACCCCAACAACAACAACAACAACAAAAAAAAAACAACAACGGGAAAAAAAAAAAACAAAGCAAACCCAACCAACGCTAAGCGTCGGTTTCAAAATTCTTTCCTTTTATCTTCTCAGCATCTGGAGAGAGGGAGAGAGAGAGGGAGAGAGAGAGAGAGAGAGAGAGAGAGAGAAAGGGCGCGTTCATGAGGACTACAAAGTTACAAATATGGCTCCCCAGTCTCTCTTGCCTGATCACTGCAAAGAAATGAAGACGCACTTTAAACTAAACCATTCGCAACTCACTCGGCAGTCCCTGCCTGCCTCTCCCTAGCCCAGCACCCTGCACAAATATTTGCCAACTAAACACGCCGAGAGAGAGAGCAGCGAGCAACTTATTTTTTATTTAATGCACGGCCAGCCCCTCTCCGAGGCATCGCAGCCCGGCACGGGCAGGAGCAGCCCCGGGGAGCCCCCGAACGTCCCCGGAGCGCCCAAAGCGGGGGGCGCAGCCCCCCCCCCCACACACACAGGTAGGCACCTCAAGGGCAGCAGCGGCCCCGCCAACACCTGGCACGCTCCACCCCGCCAAAAAAAAAAAAAAAAAAAAAAAAAATTAAAAATTTTAACCGTGGGATGCCTTTTTATTATTCTCATCATTAGCGTTATTAGCATTAATAATTTTTTTTTTTTTTTGGGGGGGAAGCATTGCATTGCTTACATCTGAGGGCGTCCTGTTCCGCAGCTCTAAGTGGATCCTTTTCTTCATGTCCATGTCCGTGGCTGGCGGCAGGCGCGGAGGGTGCGCGGCTCGGCTGGCGCAGTGACCCCGTGCAGAGCCCCCCGATCGCGGGGCGCGGAGGGACTCGGGCTCGCCCAGCGCCGCTCGGAAGCCCGAGCGCAGCACCGCGGCGCGCACTAACCTGATAACCGCGGGGGCGGGCGCTCCGGGGGCTCCGCCGGGATTGACGGCGCCATCGGCCAATCGCGGCGCAGCGCCGCCGCGTCTCAGCCAATCAGCGGCGCGAGGCGCGGCGGAAGCCAATGGGGGAGCGGCTGTGCCGGGCAGGGGGACAGCCCGGCGCCGAGCCCGGGCTCATTCCGCGCTGCCGCCTGATGGGGACGGAGCGGTCGCGGCTCCGCCGCGCCGGGTGCGGTGCGCGCTGCGCCCGCGGCCCGCCCGAGCCTGGGGGAGGCGGCGGGTCGGGGAGCGGCGGCCAAACCGGAGCCGCCCGGCCAGGGGCGAGCAGCCAGGAGGGAGGGAAAGGTGCGGAGCGAGGCACGGCAATGGCGCGGGCAATGGCGCGGGCCCCGGCGGCGGGGGGCGGGCGGCGGGCGGAGCGAGCGAGGAATGGAGGGAGGGGCGGCGGCGCTGAGGGGAGGGAGAGCGGCCGGGCCGTGCTCGGAGGGGTCCCCGCGGCCCGGAGCCGCCTCAGAGGGCTGGGAGCGGCTCTGGAGGGGAAGCGGAGGGCGAGAGGCGCTTCCCGGGCTTGGGAATATCGGGAAGGGCTCCCCGGGAATACCGGGAAGGAAGGACCCCGGTGGGGCGGAGGCGGCGCTGAGGGCAGGGGGAGCGGCCGGGCCACCCTCAGAGGGGGCTCCGGAGGGGAAGGGACAGGAAAAAGGAACAGAAGAGAAGGGAAAGGCGGGAGGATCCCCCCGGGAAGGTCCCTGAGGAGCAGCAGGGCCCGGCTGTGCTGAGGTGGGGCAAGGCCAAGGACGGGAATCGCCAGGAAAGCTGGGAAGGGATTTTTTTAAATTTATTTATTTTCCTTTGGAATGTCATGATAAAGGGGATGGATTCGGGCTGGAATGAGGTGGGATATTAGGAATTTTTGAAATTTCCAGAGAAGCTGGGGCTGCTCCGTCGCTGGAATGTGCGAGGCCAGGCTGGAGCAGCCTGGGATAGGGGAAGGTGTTGGGATTGGGACTGCATGTGGGGGTAAGATCCTTTCCAAGCCAAATCCCGGGAATTTTGAAGGAAAACGACATACTCCAGGAACGGGGGAATGAGGACGGAGCTAGGCTGGGAATGTTGGAGAAGGGAAGGATCCAAGGAATCCTCAGAGCCTTTTCCAGGGCCTGGAGGAGCTCCAGGAGAGCTGGAGAGGGATTGGGATGAAGGATGGAGGGACAGGACACAGGGAACAGTTTCCATTGGGATAAGGGAGATTTGGGTGGGGTCTTGGGAAGGAATTCCTGTCTGGGCTGGAATTCCCAGGGCTCCATCCCTGGAATGTTCGAGGTGGGTTTGGAGCAGCCTGGGATAGTGGGAGTGATCCCTTCCCATCCCAAACCATTCCAGGTGCTGCTGGATGAGGATCCAAGCCCAAGAGCTGCTCTTTTCCAAGGACTTTGGGATTTCCAAACTCTTCCTATTAGTTGGAGCAGAACTCAGGTAAAAAGTGCTTTTATTCCTTCTGAAATTCCTGTTTATCCTTTCCTGCTTTTCTGGGACTTGGCCGGTTTTCCCTGGAAAACACGGAGCTGGAAAATCCTGGAGAGCTGTTGGAAAGCATCAAGGGAATGCTGAAAATCCTTGGAAAAATTATTGGGAAACTTGATTTTATCCACATGTTTTACAGGGCGGGATGGAGATAAAGTCTCAGCTGTGAGCATGGAGAAATTCCAGGGATGTGGATGAAAGCAGCAGGAATTACGTTGGGAATGGGACAGGAAAAGCTGGATCCAGCTGCAGGTAAAAATTCCAATTTTGGCAAAACGTTTGGATTTTTGGGATGTTTTAGGGTTTGGGGATGGAATTTTGGGATTGGCTGAGAAATCCTTGATTGGAATTAATATTCCAAACTTTCAGAAATGTTTGGGATTTGGGAATGAGGCGGAATTTGATTTGAGCTCTGTTTAATTTCTTCTTTCCAGGTGTGTCCAGAGGTGACTCCTGGGCTGAATCTTCGGGAATTTTTAATGGAATTCTTGCTCCTGGTGCTGCTGGAAACCTTTGGGAAAGAACTTTTCTCTTGGAAAAAAAAAAAATTCCCTGGGACACGCTTGGATTTAAAAGGAATTTCTGGGAATCCAGATCTGCTTTTTCTTATTTTTTTTTTCCCAAAGAAAAATGTGGATTTTGATTGCTTGAAGGTGCAGAAAAGTCCTTTTTCTTCCATTATTGAGGGAATTTATTCCCAGTTCCAAGCCAAAATTCCATGTTCAAAGCTGCTCTTTCCATTATTTGTATTCCAAGAGGTTAGGAATTTAAAAAAAAAAGAATTTGGGAATTATAGTACTGGGAATAAATTTTAAGGGATGTTTTTCCAGGGTAAAACTTTCCTTCTTTGATTCTTAATTCCTGGTTTTTTTTTTTTCCTTGTTCGTTTTTCTAGGAATTTTGTATTTGTGGGATTGGTTTTTAATGGGAACTGTTGGGTTCTTTTTTTTCTGGTTTGTTCTTATCAGGAATTTGGAATTTATGGGATTGGTTTTTTAGCAAGAATCCGAGGGCTCCTTGTTTTTAGCAGGAATTTTTAATGGGATTTGTGGGATTTTTTCCTGTTTAAGAAAAATTTTGAATTTGTGGGATTGTTTTTTGCCAGGAATTCCTGGTTTTTTTTTTTTTTGTTTGTTTGTTTTTCCCTTGTTTATTTTACCAGAAATTTTGAAATTAGTGGCGTTTGTTTTTAAGGGGATTTTTAAAAGGAATTTGTGGAGTTTTTCTTGTTTATTTTTAACAGGAATTTTGAATTTAGGGAAATTGTCCCTGTTAAAAATTAACAGGAATTTGTGGAGTTCTTTCTTTTTGTTAGTTTTTGCCAGAAATTTCTGATTTCTGGGATTTTTTTTTTTCCCTTGTTTATTCTACCAGGAATTTTGAATTTATGGGATGGGTTTTTACCAGGATTTTTAAATAGAATTCCTGGATTTTTTTTTCCCTTGTTTATCAGAAATTCTGAAGTTATGGGATGAATTTCTTAACAGGAATATGTGGGATTTTTTTTTCCTTGTTTGATTTTCCCTTTATTTTCCCAGGATTTCCCCCCAAATTCCTTGGGAATCCTCCTTTTCCTTTCCCACATTCCCAGGGTAAATTCCCAAGGAAAATCCCTGGGAATTGTTTGTTTATCCCTTGAATGTCCCTTTGTTTTCCCACACCAAGAATTCCTTTTTTTTTTTTTTTTTTTTTTTTTTTTTTTTTTTTTTTTTATTATTATTTTTTATTTTTATTACTGGGAACAACTCTGGCTCTGCACACCTGGGAATGGAAAAAATTCCCAAAATTCCCCCCAATTCCCACCCTCAGCATTCCCAACAGGGGAACTTTGGGATAAAACAAATCCCTGGGATCCAGGAATTCCATGGAAAACACCCTTGGGATTCCATAGGAATTTCCAGTTCGTCTTTTAACCCCTTAGAATCGGAATTTTTGCAGCATTCCAGAGGGGGGGAAAAAAAAAAAAGGGAAAATCCTGTTAAAGCAATGAGGAAAAGGTGAGTTGAAGGAAAAAAAAAAAAAAGAGTGGAAAAAAAAGGTGAAAAATGAGGGGAAAAAACTCTGGGATGGCTCCAAAATTCCCTAAAATTAGCTGGAAAATGTTATTCCTGCTTTTTTTAAAAAAAAATGCTGGTAAATGTATTTTCTTTTTCCAGGGAAAAATTTGTGGGATAATTGGAATATTCCCGGTTTTTCTAATGGAATATTCCAAGATTTTCCTGCTTTACTGGCCTGGATTAATGGGAGAGTTTGGTAAAATCCCCCAAAAGTTCAGGAGGAGTTAAAAATGCAAGGAATTCTGGGATAATCCTTCAGAATTCAGGGAATGTGGGTGGAAAACATGGAAAAATGGAATAAGTCTGAAGTAGAATCCACAAATATTTGGGAGTTGAATCACTTGAGATGTGGGAAAGGCTGAAAAATTTTGGGATTTTGGGGAATTTTTGCTGTCAGAAATCCATGAGGGGGATGAGAAAGAAAAAAACAAAACGGGGAATAAAACTTCCGGGATCCTTGGAAAATTCCTGAGAAAATTTGTGGGAAAATGGAGGGGGAGGAAAAGAGGGAAGCCCCAATTTCTGGGAAAAGAATTTGTAGGAAATTCCAGGAAATTGAAGGATTAAAAAAAAAAAAAAAAAAAAGATTTTGGAAGTGAGGCAAGAAAAGGGAAAACTGGGAAATAGCAGAATTCCAAGGAATTTTTTTGGAGGAGAATCTGCAGGACTGATGGAGCCATTCCCAAAAACTCCCAAGAGGATTCCAAAGGAATGGAAAATTTGGGAATTCTGCTCAAATCCCAGCACACTGGGATCGATTCGGAGGGGGTTTTTTCCTGGCTGTTTTTCCAGGAATTCCACTCCAGGTTGTTCCTTTTTGGGAATTTCGCCCATTCCCAGCGTTTTTCCAGGGATAAATCCCACAGGAATGTGGAGTTTCCCTCCTTTCCAGGATTTCCCGGAGCAGGAGCTGCTTCCAGAGGAGTTTCCAGCAGCTCCTGATTCGGGAAGAGCTCCTGAAATTCCTGAGAGTGAGGAAATGCTGCAGAATATCCAAGGAAAAATTGGGAATTTGAGGTGGTTCCTGTAAAAAAAACAAAAAAAAAACAAACAAAAAAAAAAAAACCAGGGATGGAAAGGGATTAAATCCCCGAGAATGAAGAAATTCCACGGAATCCAAGGAAAGCTGGGAATGGAGGGTGGTTTCCTGTAAAAAAAAAAAAAAAACAAAAAATACCCAAAAACCAAAAAACGGATTGAATTCCTCAGGATGAGCAAATCCCACAGAATCCAAGGAAAAGTTGGGAATGGAGCTCCCATTCCAAACTTTCCCACCTGGAATTCCCATTCCTTGGATCCCCAAATCCCGCCTGGAGCAGAATTCCCAGTTTTTTTCCCTATGGATGCAATCGGATACAGCACAAAGAGCTGGAGAAGCAGCGGGAAAATGAGGGAAAGAACCTTTGGGATCCAAGAAATAGTGGGATAAATGAGTGGAGATCCCGGAAAAAAACGGGATTTGGGACGGGGACAGGGCTGGATTTAATCCAATTTATCCCGAGATCCTGGGGATGCTTGGAAATTTTTGGGATCCAGTTTTGTGCTCCAGCAGCTCCTCCCGGTTATTCCCGGTGGGATCCGGGGGTTCAGCTGCCTCTGGAATGTGGAAATCGGGAATGTTTCATCCCTGGGTCTGCTCCTGACATTCCCATGGCAACCTCGTCCCGGCCGGATTTCTTCCGGAGGGAATAAAAGGCTGGAAGCTGGAAAAGACATTCCCGGTGTGTTCCTGACAGGCAGGAATTCGGGAGCGGAGCCCCTGGGTGGCGGCTCCGGATGGATTTGGCAGGAACACAATTCCCGAGGGATGGATGGGACACGGAATTGGGAAAGGGATAAACACCAGCTGGAAAAAACGGGATCGGGATGGGCCACGGAGCTGGGCGGGATTTGGGAAAGGAGAGCCAATGGGAGTGAGGTGGGAGCGGGGATTTGGGATTTATTCCAGCGGGAAATCCCAGCTGGATCCATCCGGCTCCTCGGGAATGCCATGGGCTTTTCCAGGATTTCCCTTTGGAGTCGTTCCGGATCCGCTGGAGGTGAACGGGAGAGGTTGGAGATGGGAAAAGGCTCCTGGAAATTCGATTTTCCTTTGGATCCTGGGGAAATCTGGGATGCTGGGAAGTGTTGATGGGTTTCATGGAGCGTGGGGGACTGGAGGAATTTTGGAGAGAATGGGAAAAGAGGGAATGGAGGGAAAGAAGGGAATGGGAAAGGAGGAAATGGGAATCAGGAGGGAATGGAAATAGGAAAGAAATAGGGAAAGGGAGAGAGGGAATGGGAAAGAAGGGAATGGGAATGGGAGATGATCCCTGCTCGGCTTTTCTGGGAAAAAGGGAATCCCCAGGGATGCTCCCAAGGGCCGTGTGAACCCTGTGATTATCCCAGGAATTGGGCTCGGCAGCTCCATGGAAATTTGGGATTCCACAGGCGGGCAGCACTGCTGGAACCCGGCTGATCCCAGCGGGATCCAGCTTTGGGATGCTCCATGAGAGGAGCCCTCTGGAATGGGGCTGGGAGCTCCCCAGAAGGATTGTTGGGATTTAGGGATCGCTCCGGAGCCATGGGAGCAGCGGCGGACACGGAATGGCTGCGCTGGGTGAGCAAACAGTTTGGGAATGTCGCTGGGAAGAAGAAGGAAATCAGCCTGGAAGAGTTCAAATCCGCCCTGCAGGTCAAGGAGGTGCGGGATCCTTGGGAAAACGGATCCTTGGGAAAAGGGATCCCTGGGAAAAGGAGAGGGATCTGTGGGAAGAGGGAATGGGATCCAGGGGAAGAGAGGAGGGATCAGTGAGAATTCCCTGATTCCCTGCTCCATGGGACTGAACATTCCCTGAATCCCTGACCCATGGGAACATTCCCTGACCCATGGGACCATTCCCTGAATCCCTGACCCATGGGAACATTCCCGCTTTTCCTGCAGTCCTTCTTTGCCGAGAGGTTTTTCGCACTCTTCGATTCCGACGGGAGCGGCTCCCTGAGCCGAGAGGAGTTTTTGGGATCGCTGCACCGGCTGCTCTGCGGGAATTCCACGGAAAAGCTCCGATTCCTCTTCCAGGTGTACGATGTGGACGGTGAGAGGAGAAAAACGGGATTCGTCACGGGTTTTTTGGCGGGGAGAAATTTGGGATTTGGTCTTCTCCGAGCATCCAAGTTTGGCTGCCCTCATTCCATGTGGGAATGGGAAAATTCCAGCTGGAAGTCAAGGATTCCATTGGTCTTACTTGAGGATTTTGCAGGATTTCCCCTCAGCTGGGAGGAGCGGGATCTGCTTCGCTCCAATCCCAACTCCCCATCCTGCTTTCCTGAAACTGGGATCGTTTGGGTTGGAAAAACCCTTGGGGATTGAATCCAACTATTCCCTGTCCCCAGATCCCCTTCCAATGCTGCCCTTTCCATGAATATTCCCAAATATCCAACTGGAGCCTCCCCTGGATGCCATTCCCATTATCCAATCATGTATTCCTGGGAGCAGATCCTGACTCATCTGGGATTTTCCAACCTGCAAGGAAAATTCCCGGATTAGGACTGGAAAATCGGGATGGAGATGATTCTGTAGGACTGTGGAATATTGGGATGGAGATGATTCCACGGGGCTGTGGAAAATTGGGATGGAGATGACTGTGTAGGGCTGTGGAATATCGGGATGGAGGTGATTGCACGGGGCTGTGGAATATCGGGATTCTCCCACTTTTCCAGGGAGCGGCTCCATCGACGCCGAGGAGCTGCTGCTGGTGCTCCGGGGGTGTCTCCGGGAGAGCTCCCTGGCCCTTCCCGAGGAACGGCTCGGAGCCCTGAGCCAGGCCCTGCTCCAGGCCTTGGACCGGGATCGCAGCGGCTCCATCACCTTCCCCGAGCTCCAGGAGCAGCTGGAAGCGTTCCCGGAGCTCCTGGAGAACCTGAGCATCAGGTGGGAAGGGGAACGCTGGGATTTCCGGGAAAGGATCCCATGGGGTTGGGAGCAGCTGGAGAGGTTTGGGGTTGGATGAGAGATGGTTTGGGATGGGGCAGGGTCTGGATTTTGGGGTGAGTGCAGGGTTTGGGTTTTGGGCTGGTTTGGGATAGGGCAGGGATGGGTGCAGGTATGACTTGGGATGGGGTTGGAATGGAGGCCGGGTTTGGATCAGGGATGGATTGGAATGGGGCAAGGTCTGGATTTTGGGATGGTTTAGGATGATGTGGGATGGGTGCAGGGTTTGGGTTTTTGGAATGGGTGCAGGGATGGATTCAGGGATGCTGCCACTCTGGCTGTAGGGCCGGGTCCCACCCTGTCCTGGTACTTCCCCAGCTCCCAATTCCCATCCAAACCCCCATTCCCTTTTTCCCAGTGCCGCCAGCTGGCTGAAGCCTCCCAGTCCCCCTGAGCACTGGCTGTGCTGCTTTTCCCGGGAATCCCGCAGGGATCAGCGGGCCGGCCTGTGCTGCTTTTCCCGGGAATCCCGCAGGGATCAGCGGGCCGGCCTGTGCTGCTTTTCCCGGGAATCCCGCAGGGATCAGCGGGCCGGCCTGTGCTGCCTCGGGGGCTGGGTCGCCATCACGGCGCTCCTGCTCGCCCTGGGGGCCCTGGGCCACCGGGAGCGCGGCCCCGCCCTGGCGCTGGCCCGGGGCTGCGGGCAGAGCCTGAACCTCAACTGCGCCCTGCTGGCCGTGAGTGCCCGGGACACCGGGGGGACACCGGGGGGACACCGAGGGGACACCGGGGGAGGGGGGGGGGGTTGGTTTGGGGGACAGGGAACCAGGAAGGGTGGGAGAGTCCCGGGATGTTCAGCGGGAATGCTGGCCCGAAGTTTTCCCCGTTGTCCCCAGCGTTTTCCGTGGTCCCCCAGCATTTCCCGTTCCCCCTGGAATTTCCCATTGTTCCCCAGCATCTCCCATTGCCCCTGGAATTTCCAGTTGCACCTCAGCATGCCCCATGGCCCCCCGGTATCTCCCGGTGTCTCCCATCTCCAACTGCCCCTGGAATCTCCCACTTCCCCATACAATTCCAATCGCCACCCCCCGGTATCTCCGGTTGCCCTGATCCCTCCCCTCGCCCCCTGCTCGTCCCTGTCCCCATCGCTGGTCCCTGCCCTCACCCCCTGTTCTCTCTTGTCCCTGTCCCTGTCCCCGTCGCTGTCCCCAGGCTCTGGTGCTCCGCCGTTCCCTGACCTGGCTGCGCCGTTCCCCTCTGGCCGCGCTGTTCCCGCTGGAGCTGCACGTGCGGGGCCACGAGCGCGTGGCTCACCTGGTGCTGGCCCTGGCGACCGCGCACGCGGGGGCACACCTGGCACACGCGGGTCAGTGCCGGGGACACGGGGACAGGGCGGCGGGGTCGTGTACCGGGATCCCGGGGATGGGATCTCCCGCATCCCGGGATCCCAAAGAAAGGTTCCCGTGTCCCAAGTAGGAGGGGATGTCCTGGGGGAGCGGTGCCCGTGCCGGGAGGGCTGCGAGGGACAGGGACGTGACACGGACGTGACACGGACGGGGATGGGGACGGGGATGGGGACGGGGATGGGGACGGGGAAGGGGATGGGGACGGGGATGGGGATGGGGATGGGGAAGGGGCGGGCGCAGCAGCCGCGGGTTGTGATCCCCCTCTAGCGGCTCCCTCCGGGCAGCCGAGGTGCCGCTACCCCGAGCGGGATCCCAAATCCCGGCATTCCCAAATCCCACATCCTGGTGCCTCCAACCCCCATCCCAGAGCGGGTGCCGGGGCTTTCTCCCCCCAAGGGGCCACCTCTGCTCCCCCGTGCCAACACCCCCGGGACAGCCGGGACGCGGTGCCAGGCACGGACCGGGGCATTCCCGGGTGGGCATTCCTTAATGGGCATTCCCGGACGGACACTCCCGGCTGGGCAGCAGGGTGTTGTGACGGCCGGGCCGTGCTGAGCTGTCCCTCCGTCCCCCTGTGTCCCCCTGTCCCTCTGTCCCCAGGCCTGGCCCAGCGGGACTGGCAGGTGGCCCTGGGCGAGTACCTGGGGCGGGCTCGGCCGGGGGCGGGCGGGGTGGCCGGCACAGCCCCGCAGACCGGGCTGGCGCTGCTCGCCCTGCTGCTGGCCATGCTCCTCTGCTCCAGCCCCTGCGTGCGCCGCGGCGGCCACTTCGAGGTGATTCCATGGGAATTCCCGGCTGGAATGATGCCGTGGTGGGAAGGGGGGCACCCTGACATCCCTGGGCACTCCACACTCGCGGTTTGGGGTTCCTGGGATTTTCTTCTCAACGGGACGCAGGGAGTTGGTTTCCCAGTGCCACGGGGGTATTGGGATGGAATTCCTGCCTGGGAGGAGCTGGGATGGAATTCCCCCAGAAGTTGGGGCTGCTCCTGGATCCCTGGGAGTGTCCCTGGAGCAGCCGGGGATAGTGGGGGAGGTGTTGGGATTGGAAGTGGATGGGTTTAAGGTCCTTTCCAAGACAATTCCCAGCGATTCCAGGATTCCCTTGTGCTGCCTTTTCCCACTGGGATACCCAGACCAGGAAGCGCCGTTTGGATCCAGCACTTCCCATCCCATCCCCATTCCCAGGTTTTTTACTGGAGCCACCTCTCCTACATCTCCGTGTGGTTCCTGCTGCTCCTTCACGGTCCCCACTTCTGGAAGTGGTTCCTGATTCCTGGCTCCCTGTTTTTCCTGGAGAAGGTTCTGGGCTGGGTGTGGCGCCGGGCAGGGGATCTGCACATCCTGGAGGCCAAGCTGCTGCCCTCCAAGGTGGGAATGCATCCCAAATCCCATCATCTCAAATCTCAAACAAACATCCCAAATCCCATCCATCCCATCATCCCACATTCCAAACATCCCAAATACCACCAATCTGCAGCCCTCCAAAGGTGGAAACGCATCCCAAATCCCATCCATCCATCCCAAATCCCACTGTCTCACTTCCCACCTCCTCCTGGGACCCTGGGAATGAAGGAACAAACAAACACAGAAAAGCTGGAGCTTGGAGGCAAAAGGAATTATTTTATTATTTCTAATCCTTTTTCCTGATTTTTTTGAATGAAAACTCGTGGAACTGGGAAATTTTTTTTCCCAAAACCCCATCATTTGAGCCCAGTCCGAACTGGGAATGGGGAATGGGAAACAAACCCAACAGGAGCCAGAACCCGGAACTTCCACTGCGCTTCCCATGACAGGAACTAGTAGGAAGGATCCTTTGGACTTTCCCAGTTTTCCTGCTCCCATTTTCCCACAGGTGACCCACCTGGTGATCCAGAGGCCGAAATCCTTCCGCTTCCAGCCGGGGGATTACGTCTACCTGAACATCCCGGCCATCGCCGCCTACGAGTGGCATCCCTTCTCCATCAGCAGCGCTCCGGAGCAGCCGGGTGCCGTGTTTGCCCTGGAGACTTCCCTGGAATTCTCCCTTAACATCCCCCGGGATCTGATTTCCCACCCCCTGGGATCCATTTCCCATGCCCCGGGATCTGATTTCCCACCTCTGGAATGATTTTTGTCCCCAGGATCTGTTTCCCACCCCTAAGATCTGACTTCCCACCTCTGGAATGTTTCCCGTCCCCCCTGGGATCTGATTTCCACCCCCTGGGATCTGTTAGTCCCCCAGGATCTGTTTCCCACCCCTAAGATCTGATTTCCCATCCCTCCAGGATCTGTTTTCCAACCCCAGGATCTGTTTCCTGCCCCCAGGATCTGATTTCCCACCCCCAGGATCTTTCAATCCCCCAGGATCCGTTTCCCACCCCTGGGATCTGTTTTCCATCCCTGGAATGTTTCCCTATCCCCCCGGGATCCATTTTCCATCCACTCGGGATCTGTTTCCCACCCTTGGGATCTGACTTCCATCCCAGGATCTGTTTTTCCAGCTCGGATAGGGCTGGGATCAAGCCGGGTTATGGAAGGTGCTTCCATGGGACGAGCTGGGTTTGAAGCTCTTCCCAGTCCCGAGAATTCCAGGATTTTGGGATTTCTCCCACAGACACGCTCTGGCTGCACATCCGGGCGCGGGGCCAATGGACCACCAAGCTCTACGAGTACTTCCAGCAGCTGGAATTGCATGGCCCGGAGTCAAATCCACCCGGGAAGAGCCACAGGGAGCCCAGGAGCCGGCACTGGGAACAGGTGGGATTTATGGGATTGGGATCAGGGCAAAGGGATGGGTGCAGCTGGGTGAGGATGGATCCCATGGGATCATCCCAGTGTGCAGCCGGGGAATCTCTCGGGATGAACGTTCCCTGCTCGTCCAGCCTTGAGGGATTCACGTCCCATGGAACGGGAATTTGTACGCCACGGAATGGGATTTGGGATGGATGGATGGGATGGTGGGATTTGGGATTGATGGGATTTTGTGCCCCGTGGAATGGGATTGATGGGACATTGTGCCCCACGGAATGGGAGGCCCAGCAGATCCCTGGGATTGCTGATTCCCAGCTGCTGTTCCCAGGAAGGATCCGTGGCCTCTGGCAGGGATGGAGCTGTGGAGCTGACAGCATTCCGAGCCTCCGGAGCTGCTCTCCCGGGAAAGGACCCGGAGCAGGGGGTGAGCACTGCCCTGATCCCAGGGGATCCAGCCACAGGAGAGTGGATCCCAAATGGGATAAAGCTCCTGAAAAAGCTCTTTGGAAAGACATTCCTTGGATATTATTGTGGGGTTGGCAGCTGGAATTGTGTGTGCAGCCCAGCGGGAAAGCGCCCCAAATCCAGGGAGTTTTGGGAATGGTTGGGAATGGGGGGATCATCACTGCTCCCTTCTCCTTGCAGCGCTCTGGGCCTGGGGAGACCCTGTGGAGCTACAGCGTCAAGGTGAGGATGTTCCCGTTTTTCCTGGATCCTGGGAAATGGGCTGGGATCAGCATTCCTGAGTGACCTTGTATCCCTGTTCCCACCATCCCTTCCCTGGATCCACGTTCCCACCATCCCATCCCTGGATCCGTGTTCTAACCATCCCATCCCTGGATCCACATTCCTACCATCCCATCCCTGTTCCCACCATCCCTGGATCCCTGTCCATGGATGATCCCACCTGGGGCTGATCCAAACCCTGCCCCACAGGAAAACTCCCATCCTTCCCACCCATTCCTTGCTCCCACAAAACCCTGAGAATTCCCAAATCCCATGATCTCCTCCACCTGGGAGCTGTTACAGCACCTGGAACTACCGGATCTGTTCCAAGTCTGGATCTCTCCCTGTCTTTGGATGTCTCCCAGTGCTTCCTGGATGGTCCCTATGGAACTCCGAGCCGGCGGATCTTCACCTCGGAGCACGCCGTCCTCATCGGAGCCGGCATCGGCATCACGCCCTTCGCCTCCATCCTGCAGAGCATCATGTTCCGGTGGGAATCTGGGAATATCCCGGGGATTTGGGATGGATGCCCAGGTAGAGCTGTCCTTCAGTCCTTGGGATTCAGTCTTTGGGATTCATTCCCATGGCTGCAGGTGGGGCCTCCCTTGGTATCAGGATTTTCCTTGGGAATTTGGGAATGGAGCTCGAGGGAGCTTGGTCTGGGGCGGGCACCGGGAAGGAAAGGGAGGTAAGGGGAAGGAAAAAGTGGAAAGGAACACGAATGAGCAGGAAAATGGAGGAAAAGGAGAGAAGGGGAGGAAAGGGGAAGAAAGGAGCAGGAGAAGGAAGGAAGGAAGGAAGGAAGGAAGGGACAGGAAGGGGCAGGAAAAGTAAGGAAGAAGCAGGAATGGGCAGGAAAAGGAGGGAGCAAGAATGGGCAGGAAAATACAAGACAAGGAGGGAAGAAGCAGGAATGGGAAGGGAAATGCAGGAAAAGGAGGGAAGGAGCAGGAGGTGCGGGTCCCTGCACAGGTACCGGCGGCGGAAGCAGAGCTGCCCCAGCTGCCATTTCTCCTGGAGCGAGGAACGGCGGGATGAGGAGATGACGCTCCGGAAGGTGGGAATGGGAACGGGAGCAAGAGGGGATGTGGGATCCTGGCTTGCCCTGGGATGGGGCTGCACGGGGGAGAGCCCAGGAGCATCCCTCAAATCTGGGAGGTTTGGGAATGGGGGCTGGATCTGGTGACTGTTGGGATTTGGTGTCGGGATCTGGTGTTGGGATTTGGTCCAGGGGTAGCGTCTGGATTTGGTGCCAGGATTTGGTGTTGGGATCCGGTGAGTGCCCAAGCAGAGGCCCTCCTGCGCTCCCAGGTGGATTTCATCTGGATCACGCGGGATCAGCAGCACCTGCAGTGGTTCCTCGGCCTCCTGGCCAAGCTGGAGTCGGAGCAGGCGGATCTGGAGCCGGGAGGTGAGCGGGAATTTCCGGCATCATTCCCAGGAAAACCCTCACCCCAATCCGTGGCAGCGGGGCTGAATCCCTGAAATTCCAGGGAAGTTCCTGGAGCTGCACCTGTACATGACCTCGGCGCTGGGCAAGGGGGACGTGAAGGCGCTGGGGCTGCAGCTGGCCCTGGATCTGCTGGCAGCACAGGAAAAGCGGGATTCCATCTCCGGGCTCCGCAGCCGCACCCAGCCCGGCCACCCCGACTGGGCCAAGGTCAGGGATTCACATCCCACATCTGCCAGGATCCCCGGATCCAAGGAATGGGAATGCTGGGGGGGAGGGGGTGAGGGGTGCCAAGGAAGGGGTCAGAGAGTCTGGGAATGGGATGATGGAAGTAGGGAATAGAAGCATGGAATTGGGGAGTGGGATCATGGAATTGGGGAATGGAATCGTGGAATGGAATCAGAGAATCAGGGAATGAATCAGGGAGTGGGATCATGGAATTGGGGAGTGGGATCATGGAGTCAGGGAATGGGATCAGAAGGTCATGGAATGGGATTACCGAATAGGAACATGGAATCATGGAACGACACTCACAGAATGGAATCATGGAATGAGATCAGAGAATCAAGGAATGGGATCAAGGAATAATGGAATGGGTTGGGTTGGAAGGGACCACTAAGATCATCTCACTCCAACTGTGTAATCCAGCCCAGGGATCATGGAATGGGCTGAGTTGGAAGGGAATGGAGGATCCCAGCGTGTCCTATTCCAGGTGTTCGGCAAGGTGGCGGCGGAGCGGCGCGGGAAGGTCCAGGTGTTCTTCTGCGGCTCCGCGGGGCTGGCCAAGGTCATCCATGGGCACTGCCGGAGCTTCGGCTTCACCTTTTCCAAGGAAAACTTCTGACTGGAGCTCTTTCTGCCCTTCTGCGTCCGGCAGCCGATCCCGCTGCATCCCAGCCTGGATCCGCTGGGGCTGGGTGGGTGGGATGGGGCTTTGGGAAAGTTTCCTTTGGATCTGAGGAATAAATGAGGGAAAGTTTGCTTTGGATTTGAAGATGATGGAATCCAAGCATGCTGCTGTCGCCACGTGCCGCATCCAAAGGGTTCCGGTCCCTCCGGGATGTGATTCCAGCCCTGCCTGGCAGCTTTTCCATGGCTGGAGCTTTTCCAGGTGGGAATTTTCCAGGTGGGAATTTTTCCGATATTCCCAAACCTTCCCTGGCACAGCCTGAGGGCAGCAAAGCCGCCTTGCCCAGCCCGGTTCCTTTCATTCATCACTAATTCATTACTAATTAATGATTAATTAACGATTAATGAACCCCCGTTCATTAGCACGACCCAAGCCGGCACCGCCCACCTCACGCGGCGTCGCCACGTGACCATGATATGGGCGTGGCCTCCCCAACCAATCAGCGCAGCGCTCCGCCCTGAAGCCCCGCCCCTCCACCGGGCCGTTCTCATTGGCCGCCGCCGCTCTCGCGGGAAGCCGGGGCGGGGCCGCTCCCGCCGCTCCCCCGGCGGCCGCGCCGGCGCCAGCGGGGCCTGAGGCGGTCCCGGAGCGGCCGCGGGGCTTCGGGGCAGCTCCCGCAGCGCTCCCGGTGCCCCCGGAGCAGCCGGAGAGGTGGTGCCTCCGCCCCGCCCCGCCCCGCCCTGCCCTACCCGGCGCCGTTGTGGCGGCAGCACCGCCGCGCCGCGCGCTCCTATTGGCTGACGCTCTTCCCCCCGCGCGCTCCTATTGGCCGAGAGGCGCGAGGGCGGGGCCCCGGCGCTGCCCCTCCGTGCTCCCCCCGCTGCCCCGCGCGGGGGTTCCGCCGCCCGGCAGGCCCTGGGCGCAGGTAAGGAGCGGGCCGGGATTCCCGGGAATTCCCGGGATAATGGGAATGGTGGGAATGATGGGAATCATGGCAGCGGGTGAGAGAAAGAGATAGGGCAGCGGGATCGGTCTGTGCTGGCGGGGCTGGGCCGCCTCGGTGTCGCTGCCAGAGCCTGGGATAAGGGAATGAGAACGCTGGGAATTTGGGATTTGGGAATGTGGGCTGGGAAAATGTGGAGTGCAGGAATAGGGGCTGTGGGATTCGGGAATTTGGCCTTTGGAATTCGGGAATATGGGCTCTAGAATTGCTGGGATTCCCTGAGGAGTTTCCTAGGAATACCAGGGTTTTCCTGGGAATCAGGAGATTTTCCTGGAATTCTGAGGATTTTCCTGGGAGTACCAGGATTTTTCAGGGATTCTGAGGGTTTCCCTGGGAATCAGAGGGTTTTCCTAGTAATTTGAGAATCTCCCTGGGAATCAGAGGGTTTTTCTGGGAATTGCAGGATTTTCCTGGAATTCTGGGGCTTTTCCTGGGAATGCCAGGATTTCCCAGGAAAAGCTCCATCTGGGCCTGCTCCAGCTCCATTTTTCCCGGTTTTCTCTGCAGAAATCCCAAGAGGAATCCATAAATCTCAGGATTTTTTCATCTGGAAGTTCAGGATGCACTAGAATTCCAAGAATTCCCTTTCCCTGAGGTAAGAATGGAGCTGCTTTCCCCACTCCCATTTATTCCTGGCTCTGTTGGGATACCTGAAATTCCTATCCCAGATGGGATCCCACATTTCCATGTTTTTTCCCAGGAATGTTGGCACTAACGATTGAGCCCCATTCCCATCCAGATTATCCCAAATCCATGTCCTAATCCCATATTTTTCCATGTTTTTCCCAGGAATGCAGCACCATGAACTGACCATTCCCATCCAGGAAATCCCAGATCCCTGTCCTAATCCCCTATTTTTCCATGTTTATCCCAGGAATATTGGCACTAACAATGGTTGTGGCTCTATTCCCATCCAGGAAATCCCAAATCCCCATCCTAATCCTGTATTTTTCCATGTGTTTCCCAGGAATGCAGCACCATTCCCATCTGGAACATCCCAAATCCCCATCCTGATCCCATATTTTTCCATGTTTTTCCCAGGAATGCTGCACCATGCGCTGCCTGGCTCTGTCACCCTGACCATTCCCATCCAGATTATCCCAAATCCCTGTCCTTATCCCATATTTTTCCACGTTTTTCCCAGGAATGCTGCACCATTCCCATACAGATTATCCCAAATCCCTGTCCTGGTCCCATGTTTTTCCATGTTTTTCCCAGGAATGCTGCACCATGCGCTGCCTGGCCCGCCTCAGCTCCAAGGCTCTCCTGGTCCTCTGCTCCCTCCTGGCTCTGCTCTCTCTGCTCCTCTGGACCCGCTGCTCCCACCATTCCCAAATCCCCCCAAACCCCCCGGAACGCCGCGGGAACTCCGCCGGGATCCCCGAGAGCGAGGAAGCGTCGCCGCAGGAACAACCGAAAGCTCCGGGAATTGCGGGAAGCGCCGGGAAAGCGTCGCCGAGGTACGAGGAGATCGACTGCGTCATCAACGAGGAGCACACGGTGAAGGGGCGCCGCGAGGGCAGCGAGGTGTTCCTGCCCTTCAGCTGGGTGGAGAAATACTTCCAGGTTTACGGCCGGATCGCCCAATCCGACGGGAATGAGCGCTTCGAGTTTTCCCACAGTTATTCCAAGGTTTACGCCCAGCGCGCTCCGTACCGGCCCGACGGCGTCTTCATGTCCTTCGAGGGATACAACGTGGAGCTGCGGGACAGGGTCAAGTGCATCAGCGGGGTGGAAGGTGGGGTTTTTCTGGGAAGGGGAGGATTCCCGGGAATTTTTGGGGTTGGGAATGATCCTTAAAATGTGCAGGAAGGGCGATTTGGTGCTGGGAACGCGGGGATGGAGGTGGCAGCGTTGAGGTCCGCGACAAACTCGGGTGCATCAGCGGGGTGGGAGGACTTTTGGGATTGGGATGATCTCCTGGAAGGTTCTTTGGGATTGGGATGGAAGGTTTTTTGGGGTTGGGATGGAAGGTTTTTTGGGATAGGGGTGATGTCCTTAAAATCTCCTGGAAGTGTGAAGTGAGCTGGATGCTCCGGTGGGAATATGGGCATGGCGGCAGGGTCAAGTGCATGGGTCAGTAGGGTGGAAGGTGGGGTTTTTCTGGGAAGGGGAGGATTCCCGGGAATTCTTGGGGTTGGGATGATCCTTAAATTGTGCTGGAAATGCGAAGTGAGCTGGGTTTGGTGCTGGGAATGTGGGAAGGGAAATCTCAAGTTTTGGGATTGGGATGATCCTGAGCATGTGATGGAAGTGCTCCTTAAAATGATCTGGAAGTGGAAAGTGACCTGGATTTGGTGGTGGGAATGGGGGAATGGGATTTTGTGGTGGCACCTCCAGCCTTGGGATTTTAAGGATTGAGTTGGATGGGACAGGATCCAGGGTATGACTCCCAGTGCCAGAGGGCAGGGATAGATGGGATTTGGGGAAAGAATTCCTGGCTGAGCTGGAATTCCCAGAGCAGCTGTGGCTGCCCCTGGATCCTGGGAGCGTCCTGGGATAGTGGAAGTGTCCCCCTGGCCTTGGAAGAGCTGGAACGGGATGGGATTGAAGTTCCCTTGCACCCAACCCATTCCAGAATTCCCTAAAAGTCAGGAATACCACACCAGGGGAATCCTGGATTTTAGCAGGAAAGGCTCCTAGGACTACCCTCACCACCATTTCTGGAGCTCCTGAAATTCTGGGAATGTTTGAGGAGGAACTTCTTCCCTCATTCCAACACCTTTTCCATATTTTTTAATTTTTTTTTTTTTTTCCCGGGCAGGAGTTCCTCTCTCCACGCAGTGGGGCCCTCAGGGCTACTTCTACCCCATCCAGATCGCCCAGTACGGGCTGAGCCACTACAGCAAGAACCTGACGGAGAAGGCGCCGCACGTGGAGGTGTACGAGACCGCGGGGGACGGGATCGGCGTCGGGAACGGGGTCGGGAATGGAGAGTGGACGGTGCCCAAGGGCTGCTCCCTCGCCACCGTCTGGGACAAGTCCCGGCTCACCGGAGTCAAGCACTTCTCCTGCCCAGGTGGGTGTTTGTTGGGAATTCTGGCGAGCGTTGGGAATTCCACCGGGCGCTGGGAATGCTGGAGGGTGCTGGAGAGGAGAGTGGGAATTGTTGGGTACTGGGGTTTTTGTTTGGCCTTTGCTCCCAGTCCTTTTTATTCCCAGTCCTTTTTGTTCCCAGTTCTTTCTTCCCAGTCTTTCATTGCGAGTCCTTCATTCCCAATCCTTCATTCCCTACCACTCTTTTCTTCATTCCCCATCCTTAATTCCCAATCCTTTTCCTTCCCAATCCTTTTCATTCCCAATCCTTCCTTCCCCATCCTTTTCATTCCTTATCCTTCACTCCCAATATTTTTCATTCCCAATCCTTTTCATTCCGGATCAAATCAGGTGAAATAGCCCAGAAATGTTCAATTACTGAAGGGCTGCCCTAAAATCTTTGGAACCCCTCCGGAACTGGAGCGGGGATGGCCTCCAGAACCCACTCCAAACCTTTTGGAACCGGGAACCTTCCGATACCAAACGTGGCTTTTTCCCGGAGACGCTTTTTTTTTCTTTTTTTTTTTTTTTTTTTTCCCAGAAAGCTCCGAGGGCGTTTCCCTGGAGCTGAACAACGGCCGGGATTTCATCATCTCCTTCGACCTGAAGCTGCTGAGCAACGGCAGCGTGTCCGTGGTGTTGGAGAGCACGGAGAGGAGCCAGCTCTTCACCGTGCACTACGTGTCCAGCACGCAGCTCATCGCCCTCCGCGACCGGCACATCTTCTACGGCATCGGCGCCCGCAGCACCTGGAGCACCCTCACCCGGGATCTCCTGACGGATCTCCGGAAAGGCGTGGGGCTCTCCAACACCAAAGCCGTCAAACAAACCAAGATCATGCCCAAACGGGTGTTGCGTTTGGTGGCCAAAGGTCAAGGATTCCTGGACAACGTCACCATCTCGGCCACCGCGCACATGGCCGCCTTCTTCGCCGCCAGCCGCTGGCTGCTGCGTAACCAGGACGAGCGCGGCGGGTGGCCCATCATGGTCACCAGGAAGCTGGGAGAAGGTTTCAAATCCTTGGATCCCGGTTGGTACTCGGCCATGGCGCAAGGCCAGGCCATGTCCACGCTGGTCAGGGCTTACCATCTGACCAAAGATCCGGCGTTCCTGGGCGCGGCGCTGAGGGCCACGGCGCCCTTCAAGCTGCCGGCGGAGCAGCGCGGGGTCAAGGCGGTGTTCATGAACCGGCACGATTGGTACGAGGAGTATCCCACCTCTCCCAGCTCCTTCGTGCTCAACGGATTCATGTACTCCTTGATCGGCCTCTACGACCTGAAGGAGACGGCGGGAGAAAAATTGGGGAAGGAAGCGCGGCTGCTGTACGAGCGCGGCATGGAGTCGCTCAAGGCCATGCTGCCGCTCTTCGACACCGGATCCGGCAGCGTCTACGACCTGAGGCACTTCATGCTGGGCACGGCGCCCAACCTGGCGCGCTGGGATTACCACACCACGCACATCAACCAGCTGCAGCTGCTCAGCTCCATCGACGACGCTCCGCTCTTCAAGGACTTCCTCAAGAGGTGGAAGAGTTACTTGAGAGGAGGCCGGGCCAAGCACAACTGAGATTTTTTTTTTTCTTATTTTATTTTATTTTTTTGTCCCCCATCCTTCCTCGCTTTTTTGACGGATCCTTCCCCCCCAAAAAAAAAAAAAACAAAACAAAACAAGAAAAAACAACAACAAAAAAATTTGGGCCTTAAAACTGCTCCGGGGAAGGCGCGGCCCGGCGCGGGAAGGTTTGGGATCGGGACGTAAGTTGGAGGTTGAGGTTGGGTTTTGTTGGGATTGGTTTTTTCCTTTTCCCAGGAAAAGGTTTGCTGAAGCCATAGAAGTCTTGGAAGTGTGGTCGCTGCCTGGAGAGCTCATCCAGGGCCTCTCAAAGTGGGATTTTGTGTCCGTGTTGGAGCAGCTCCCGTGGGATGAGCGCCGTCCACGGGAATCGCTCGGAGCCTGGGAGTGCAGAGTGTGGCTTTAAAGGGGGAGGGGTTTCCTACGGATTCGCTTTTTTGGGATGAAAAATCCACAGGTGGGATTTTTTTTTGTCAGTTCTCTGCCTGGACATCCTGGAGCTGGAGGGGTTTTTCATGGAAAACACATGCCCGGCATCATGGAAGCACAACTGGGAGCCTGGAGCACACAGCTCCAGGTCACCAGCACCGGTGTCCCCTGGGAGCTGGGATCCCTTATCCCAGTCACTGGAATTCCCTCGGAGCTGGGATCCCTTATCCCGGTCACTGGAATTCCCTCGGAGCTGGGATCCCTTATCCTGATTACTGGAATTCCTTTTAGAGCTGAGATCCCTTATCCCAGTCACTGGAATTCCCTCAGAGCTGAGATCCCTTATCCCGGTCACTGGAATTCCCTCGGAGCTGGGATCCCTTATCCCCGTGTCCCCTGGGAGCTGGGATCCCTTTTCCTGGAGTTCTATGTTTCCTATTTTGGATTTTGGAATTCCATCTGGGAGGTTCCTCAGAGCTCTGGGGACAATTTTGGGAATTGCTGACCGGGACATGGAACTCATCTGGAGTCCCTCAGGAAATACAAGAATTCGGGAATTTTCATTTTTCTCCTGCTCCAGCCCATCCAGCAGTTTAACAGTTCCATCCCAGAAGTTTTTCCAGGTTTCCCTGTGCTGGAATTCCCAGAGCAGCTGTGGCTGCCTCTGGATCCCTGGAATGTCCAAGGCCAGGTTGGAGCAGCCTGGGACAGTGGAAGGTCCCTGTGGAATGGGATGAGCTTTAAGGGTCCTTCCCACCAAACCATTCCATGATTCCATGATCCCACCTGCTGCCCGCTCCCGAACTCGTGGATGGACTTTGGGAATTCCCACCGCTCCCATTCCGTGTTGGAGCTGATCCCAGTCCCAGAATTCCGGGCACAGGGACAACGCCCATCTCCATCCTTTTGTTGCTTTCGCTTTTGGAGGCTTTTCCTTCATTTCTCACCCATCTTGGAGCGACTTTTTCCCGGCTTTAATCTGCGCGCTCCGGTCGGATCCATCCATCTGACGGATGCCAGAGGAGGAATTCTGATACCAAAGGTAGCAGAGGGGGATTTTTTCCATGCCCATGGAAACCAAACGGACACAAACCCACCCCAAACCTGGGATTCCTTCCCAAAAAGTCTGCTCCTTCCTAAAAATCCGCTCTGTCCTCCCCCTACCTGTTCCTTCCGTTGTTTTCCCAGTTGGAAAACCCGGAGAGACTCCTTGGATGCTGCTCCAGGATGGTTTTGGTGCCTTACAGAGGCCGGAATTCCTCTTGGTTGGTTTTTTTTTGGGAATTGATGCCGATGGTGGGGTTGGAGCGCGGCCGGTTTTCCCGCTCTGGAAACGCTCGGAAGTTTGGGATGGGCATTCCAAGGTTGTCCCTCCTGTCCCACCTCCTGTCCTTCCCATCACCTTCAGCACAGGTTGAGCTTCCAGGGATCCCCATCAGAAGCTGTAAATCCATGGAGAATCCATGGGAATTCCTGAAATTCCATTGTGCATTGGAAGAGGGTCTTTGGCCATGGAACCAATGCCCAAAACTTCATGGAATTCATTCCAATTCGGGATCCTTTTGTTCATTTTCCATCTTCAAACTCCCTGAGATCTTCGGGACCGAGATCACCTTTGATCCCGGATTTTCCTCTGGAGATTCCTTGGCTCTTCCCATGGGATCCCCTCTCCGTGGCTCCCCCACCCCAACAACACAAGCACAACCCTCCCTGGAATCCGGGCATTCCCTGGAATCCGGGCATTCCCTGGAAGCCGCTCATTCCCGTTCTCCTCCTCCTCCCCGGGCATGGCTTGGCTGGGATTTTGTTGGATTTTTCCGGGATTTTCCCGATGGAAGATATGCAATAATTTGTTTACAGGATGCTCCGGGCAGGGCGCTCCTCCTTTAAGCACAATGTGCACAGGATAGTTTTGTATTCCGCCCCTCCGGAATTTTTTTGGCGGGAAGAGGTTCTCCTACGTTTCTATGGGACATTGGAAATGCTTGGAAAGCTTTCTAAGACTGGGAAATAAATTTTTTTATCTTAAAGGAAAAAAAAAAACAAACCTTGGGATGTTTCCGTTATTTGGGGATTTTCCAAATATTTTATTTTCCAAATATTTTATTTTCCAAATGTATTCCAAGATTTTTTTTGGTTGGTTGGTTGTTTTTTTTTTTTTTTTTTTTCCTGTGGTGGGCTTCAGGTGTCACGTTTTTAAGGCAATTTTTTTTTTCTTCTGGAAAAGTGGGAAATTTTGCAGGAAAAGGGGGATTTTTTTGGGAAACAGAGCATGATTTGGGATTTTGCAGGAAAAGCGGAGGATTTTTGGGAAGCAGAACGGGATTTTGGTTTTTTGGGAAGCAGAACGGGATTTTGGTTTTTTGGGAAGCAGAGCAGGATTTTGGATTTTACGGGAAAAGTGGGATTTTTTGGGAAGCAGAACGGGAAACCCACCAGGCCCTGCTCTGCTGAGGAATTGTTCCCATCCAGCTGGGAAAAATCTGGGAATGAGCTGGGAGGGCTGGAATTCCCGGGCTGAGCTCCGGGATTTTTCCAGAGGCGCTGGGAGCGGGAGATGCGCGGCGAGGGCTGGGAATTAATTTTTTTTTTTCCTGCTTTTTTTTTTTTTTCCACTTCCTCGCCGCTGGATCCGATCCCGGCCGCGTTTGGCCGCGCTTATTTCCGGGTTTATTTGGGAATATTTTTTTCCTTGGACGAGGCACGATTCGTTCTCTCCCAAAATCTGGGAATTGCCGGCTTGTGGGATCATCCCGGTAGGCGTTTCCCGACGGGATCGTGCCTCTGGAAAAGCCGCGCCCTCCCGGCCGGGAATTCCATGTGGGCAGTGTTTGTATCCAGCTGAGTAATCCCGGGATTTGGAGGCAGCGCTGGAAAAATTCCGCATCCAGCGGCGGCTCCCGAGCAGCGCCGTAAGTCCCGGTTTTTTCCCCCCGTTTCTCCGGCATTCCCAGTTTTTCCCGTTGATCCCGAGGTTCGGCATTCCCGGGAAGTTCGGGAAATGCCGAGCGGGAAAGGGATAGGGAAAAAAAAAAAAAAAAAAGAAGAAAGTGCCGGGAGCGCTGGAGCAGCGGGAGCATTCCCGGTGCCGGGGGTGGGGGATGGCGGAATTCCCGGGAAGTTTCACTCGGGAGCGGGATGGGCTCTGGGATCCCCCGATCCCGGCGAATTTCTGGCGTGGAAAAGCTGCTGCTCCCAGCGGATCTCAGCGAATTCCAGCGGCAACAACAACTCCCACAAAGCCGCCCTTGTCCCGCCGGGAATGATCCTGGCACGGCTCGCGCCGCTCCCGGAGTTTTCCAGCGCTGCTCCCGCGCTCCCGGCGCCGCTGGGAAGGCGTTCGGGGCTGCTCATGAATTCCCGAATATTCCCAGCTGTGGAAAAGCGCCGCTGGAGCTGGCACGGAGCGAGGGATGTGCCAGGATATGCCAGGGAAGAGCCGTGCCAGGGGGAGGGATCTGCCACGGGGAGGGATTTTCCATTAGGGCAGGGTGTTCCATAGGGAAGGATATTCCTTGGGGAAGAATATTTCATAGGGAAGGGATATTCCATAGGGAAGGATCTGCCTGGAGAAGGATATTCCATAGGGAAGGATGTGCTGTGGGGGGAAAGGAAAGGAAAGGAAAGGAAAGGAAAGGAAAGGAAAGGAAAGGAAAGGAAAGGAAAGGAAAGGAAAGGAAAGGAAAGGAAAGGAAAGGAAAGGAAAGGAAAGGAAAGGAAAGGAAAGGAAAGGAAAGGAAAAAGTTGTGGCATGAGCAGAGGACGGTGACAAGGACAGGGCCGGGCTGCTGGCACAGGGAGGGTGGCACTGGTGCCAGGTGGGGACATTCCCCAGGGGAGCCTGGAATGAACCGGGAGATCCCGGGCTGGGGCCGGAGCTGCAGAGCCTGGAGAGCCCCGAGAGGGATCGGGAGGGGGCTGGGGGGAACCGGGGGGAGGAGGAGGAGGAAGAGGAGGAAATTAAGGAGGAGGAGGAAGAGGAGGAGGTAGAGAAAATTAAGGAGGAGGAGGAGAAAATTAAGGAGGAGGAGGAAGAAGAAGAGGAGGAAGAGGAAGAAGCTGCTGCAGCCACCTGGGTGAAGCCACAGCACTGGCAGAGGTCACAGCCGCACCATGTCCCCATCCCAATCCCAACCTCATTCCCATTCCCGGCTGGGAAGAGCCCGAGGAGGAGGAGGAGGAGGAGGAAGCAGGGCTGGGTGTGCCCGGTCCCAGTGACTCACTGAGCTCCGAAACCACAAATTCCAGCCTGAGGCCAGGCCTGGAGCCGCCTCCTGTGTCCTGGAGCCACAGGGAACGGGGAATTGGGAATGGGGAACTGGGAATGGGGATGGGGAATTGGGAATGGGGAACTGGGAATGGGGATGGGGAACTGGGAATGGGGAACCGGACCAGATTCCAGCCTGGCCCTGGACGCTTCCAGGGATCCAGGGGCAGACACAGCTGCTCTGGGAATTCCATCCCAGCCAGGAATTCCATCCCAATATCCCATCCATCCCTGCCCTCTGGCAATGGGAGCCATTCCCTGTGTCCTGTCCCTCCATCCCTCATCCCAAATCCCTCTCCAGCTCTCCTGGAGCCTCTTTAGACCCTGGAAGGGGCTCTGAGCTCTCCCTGGAGCTTCTCTCAATTCCTGTCCCATTTCCACCATGGAAAACCACTGGAATTCTGTGGGATCCGGGAGCTGCAGGTTCCAGCAGCACCTCGGTGTTTCCAGAGCCCCGGGAAGTTCCCAAATCCCGTCTAATCTTTAACTGGAGGCGTTTCCAGCTGGGTTGTGTTGCTTCATTGCTCTCCTGCCTCGTTAATTTTTCCCTCCCTCCCTCTCCGGCCATTCCCGGTGTTGCAGAACTTTTCCTGGTGCTGCCTCACACCCAGGGCAGAGGTAGAGCCTGGGATGGGAGGAATCCAAAAGGAATTCCAGGGTCCAAGGGGGTTCTTTGGGAATGGCTCTGTGGCACATCCAAAGGCTGGATTCCCAGTGGGAGGTTGGGATAAAAATTGGGATAGCTGGACCAGCTGGAATGGCAGCCCAGGATGCTGCAGAGGCTCTGGGAGATCTCGGAATCCCAGGAATCCAGAACCTTGGATACCTCTTGATCCTGGTGGGAGCAGGATCTCCCTTCCTGCTTTTCCTGCTCCAGGTGGTCCCTGGCAGGAGGGAAGGAGGGATCATGGATTTTTTTTTCCCTTTATTCCCAGAGCGGAGGCGGCGCTGCCAACGCCAGGATCGGGTAAGAGCTGGAGCCGGGATAATTCCATAGGAGTGGGAAAGGGGATCCAGCCGGAATCCTGTGTCCCTCCTGCTTCCCAAGGGGCCTTCCTGCATCCAGGGATCTCGGCAGGATCCCGAGGGGATCCCCAGCTCTTCCCACATCCCTCTGGATCTGCTGGAATTCCTGTCCCTCTCGGAAGTGGGATCAGCCGTCTCCCGCTGCTCCTTTGGGATCCCAACAGCCCTCAGGGGACAGATGCTCCCCATCCCATGGGAACCCAGTGGGATCCAATTCCACATCCCAGGAATTCTCATCCCCTCCAGGATTGTCGCGGGAGCGGCGCCATTCCTGCGGGATGTGACCAGGAGGGCTTTGAGGCACCATCCCATGGGAAGCTGAGCTGGAAAATCCCCAGGATCTGGAGCCGACCATGCTGAGCCCCAAGCCCCGGCTGCTCCGTGCCCACCAAGTGCCCGAGGTCAGCGGGAATTCTGCCCCTGATCCCAGGGATCAGCGGGATTTGGGATGGGACAGATGGGAACAGTGGGGTGGGGTCGTCACCCTAAGGGGGCCACAGTTGTGTCCAGACTCTGGAATTTTGGGGATGCTCCCCATCCATTCCCATCTCCATCTCCACGCACATTCCCATCTCCGTCTCCAGCCCCATTCCCATTCCTGTTCCCTCTCCTATTCCCATCAGCATTCCCATCCCATTCCCATCCCCATTCCCAGAGTTACCGGGAGCCGGGAATTCTCTCCGGGTACCGCCCGCCCCGGAGCTCGGCCTCCGAGTGCCTGCTCAGCCTCTTTGGGATGAACAACGAGACCCTCAACATCTGGACACACCTGGTCGCTGCCGGGTGAGTGCCTCGGCCCCCGGGCACACCTGAGGGGTGACCCTTAACACCTTAGCACACCTGGACACACCTGGTACACCTGAGCACACCTAGGCACACCTGAGGGGTAACCCTTAACACCTGGGTACACCTGAGCACACCTGGACACACCTGGTACACCTGAGCACACCTAGGCACACCTGAGGGGTAACCCTTAACACCTGGACACACCTGATACACCTGAGCACACCTGGGCTCACCTGGGGTCACACCTGGACACACCTGGTGCATGCCCAGCACATGACCCCCCCATTCCCGGCTCGTTCCCTCAGGTATTTCCTCTGGCTGCTCCTGGCACGGCTCTGGGATTTTTGGGAGGATCCGGGGGCGGGGCCGTTCCTGGCTTACCTGGGCACGTGCGCCCTGTACCCGCTGGCCTCGAGCGCTGCCCACACCTTCGGGGCCATGGGCGGGCACGGCCGGCACCGCGGCTACTGCTGCGACTACGGCGCGCTCAGCCTGTACGGCCTGGGTGAGCCGGGAACGGGATCGGGAACTGAGACTGGGTTTGTGGGGTTTGGGAGCTGGGACTGGGTTTGTGGGGTTTGGGAACTGGGACTGGGTTTGGGAACTGGGACTGGGTTTGGGAACTGGGGCTGGGTTTGGGAACTGGGGCTGGGTTTGGGAACTGGGGCTGGGTTTGGGAACTGGGGCTGGGTTTGGGAACTGGGACTGGGTTTGGGAACTGGGGCTGGGTTTAGGAACTGGGGCTGGGTTTGGGAACTGGGACTGGGTTTGGGAACTGGGGCTGGGTTTGGGAACTGGGGCTGGGTTTGGGAACTGGGGCTGGGTTTAGGAACTGGGGCTGGGTTTAGGAACTGGGACTGGGTTTGGGAACTGGGACTGGGTTTGGGAACTGGGGCTGGGTTTGGGAACTGGGACTGGGTTTGGGAACTGGGGCTGGGTTTAGGAACTGGGGCTGGGTTTAGGAACTGGGGCTGGGTTTAGGAACTGGGACTGGGTTTGGGAACTGGGACTGGGTTTGGGAACTGGGGCTGGGTTTGGGAACTGGGGCTGGGTTTAGGAACTGGGGCTGGGTTTGGGAACTGGGACTGGGTTTGGGAACTGGGGCTGGGTTTAGGAACTGGGGCTGGGTTTGGGAACTGGGGCTGGGTTTGGGAACTGGGACTGGGTTTGGGAACTGGGGCTGGGTTTGGGGGGTTTGGGAACTGGGACTGGGTTTGGGAACTGGGGCTGGGTTTAGGAACTGGGACTGGGTTTGGGGGGTTTGGAGATTGGGGCTGGATTTGGGGGGTTTGGGGATTGGGGCTGGGTTTGGGAACTGGGACTGGGTTTGGGGGGTTTGGGGATTGGGGCTGGATTTGTGGGGTTTGAGAATTGGGAATTGGGGCTGGGTTTGTGGGGTTTGGGAATTGGGACTGAGCCTGGCTTTGAAGTTTGGGAATTGGGGCTGGGTTTGGGGGCTTTGGGAATTGGGGCTGCGTTTGTGGGTTTGGGGTTTGGGGAATTGAGCCTGGATTTGGGGGGGTTTGAGAACTGAGCCTGGGTTTATGGGATTTTGGGAATTCCAGAGGTGGGAGGATAGCTTGGATTTATGGGATGCCACATCCTGAGGAGAGATGGGGGTCAAGCTGCAATTCCAGGATATTCCCAGGGCTCCGCACCCCTCCAGTCCCTCTGGAATGCTCCGTGTTCTGGAGATCCTCAGCCCTTCCCGATGTTCCAACCCAGAGCTCACATCTGAGCCCAGGAGGATGAGGAATTCCAAGGGAATTCCAGGGAAATTCTGGGATTCGGAGCTGAGGGCCCTGCTGTGCTTCCAGGCTCGGCGCTGGCGTATTCCGCCTACGTCTTCCCTCCGGAATGGGTCGGGAGCACATTCCATGATTTTTATATTCCCATGGCTGTGTTCAACTCCGTGCTCAGCACCGGCCTGTCCTGCTATTCCAGGTGGGATCCAACGGCACCGGGAATTCGGGATGGAATTTGGGATCCCGGTCGTGGATCGGGCCAGCTGGGAGGTCGGGAAGGGAAAAGAGGGAATATTTCCATTGGGAAATGAGGGGAGTTCAATGATGGAAATATGGGAAAATGGGAGGAGCTTGAATTCTGGGAAGTTCCAAAGGGGATTTATGGAATCCTGGAATAGTTTGGACTGGGAGGGAACTCAGAGATGATCCAGGTCCACAATCCCAGGTTCCTGGAGAAGCTGTGGAATTCCCAGTGTTTCCCCCTGTATCCCATGTGGCATTCCCGGTGCATCCCAGTGCATGCCATGTGGAACTCCCTGTGTCTCCCTGTGTATCCCATGTGGAATTCTAGTGTTTCCTGGTATATACCATGTGGAATTCCCATTGTATCCCATGTGGAATTCCCAGTATATCCCATGTGGAATTCCTGGTGTTTCCCAGGTTTCTGGAGGCGGAGCAGCCCTGCCTGAGCAAAGCTTCCCGAACTTTGGCCTTTGTGTATCCCTACATTTTCGACAGCATCCCAGTTTTCTACAGGGTGCGTATCCCACAAAATCCAGGGAAATTTCAGCTGCCTCAGCCTGGAATTATTTGGGAAAACAATTCCCAGCTCGGGGTTGGAAAGGCAAACAAACTCCGGCAGGAAAAGGCTCACGGATATTTTTTCCTGCTCCCATTGCTGGCGGATTCCTCCCACTTCAAAGGGCTGGAAAATTCCAGCCTTGGGAAGCTGGGAGGGGCCTTTTCCAGGGATTCAACTGGAGCAGGGTGAGAATTTGGGCAGGCAGGAGTGGGAGTGAGGGGTGTGGAGAACTGGGAATGGCTGTGGCTCCTTAGGATGGATGGATGGATGGATGGATGGATGGATGGATGGATGGATGAAGGATTCATGGATGGATGGGTTGAAGAATTCATGGACGGATGGATGGATGGACTGAAGGGTTCATGGATGGACGGATGGATGGACTGAAGGATTCATGGATGGATGGATGGATCTCTCCCGTTTTTCCCGGCAGCTCTCCCGGAGCTGCTCCGAGGGCTCGCTCCCGCTGCATTCCCGGCACAGCCTCTGCGCCCTCCTCACCTTCCTGAGCTTCACCTCCCACCTGCCCGAGCGCCTGGCGCCCGGGAGCTTCGACTTCATCGGTGAGCATTCCAGGGAATGCCGGGAATGAACCCTGGGAATGAACCCAGGGAATGCCAGGAATAAACCCAGGGAACGTGGGAAGGAGCCCAGGGAATCCTGTGAATGACCCCAGGGGAAAGCTAGGAATAACTCCATGGGATCCCAGGACCGAACCCAAAGAAAGCTGGGAATAAACCCCATGGAATCCTGGGAATAAACCCCCCTGAGCTACAGACATTGGGAATAGGAATTTGTAGGATGATCAAACCCCAGGAATCAGGAGCAGGAATTTGTAGGATAAGTATTCCATGGATGCCCGATTCAATCCTGGAATCCTGGAATTCCAGGATGCTTTGGATGGGCAGGGACGCCTCCCAATATCCTGGAATGCTCCAAGCCCCTGGAGCGTTCTGGGGATGTGGAAGCTGGCCCAGCCAAATTTCCATGAAATTTCCACGGGATTTCCACAGAATTTTCGGAATTTTCTGTCTCAGGGCACAGCCACCAGGTTTTCCACGTCTGCGGGATTTTGGGAACGCTCTTCCAGCTGGAAGCCATCTCCATGGACATGGCGGAGCGGCGGGGCCGCTTCCCACTTCCCTCTTCCCTGAAAACCTTCGGATCCCTGGGAATGGGAGCAGCCGCCAGCCTGGCCATCCTCGGGATCTGCTTCCGCAGCCTCCGCCCGGAGCCTCTTTCCCGGGAAAAATCTCACTAGAATCAGGGATTGCCTCGGATTTCTGGGAGCAGCCCCATTCCAGAGGTGCCCATGAGGATGAGGGAGAATTTGATCTCCTGGAAATATTTCTTTGGGAA
Source organism: Cinclus cinclus (assembly GCF_963662255.1). NCBI lineage: Eukaryota > Metazoa > Chordata > Aves > Passeriformes > Cinclidae > Cinclus > Cinclus cinclus. The sequence goes on from NC_085058.1 coordinate 20,873,965, forward strand.
TTTCCTGAGGGAAAACTGCACTGGTTTTATCCATGGATGGGTTAGGAAACGTTTCCCATCCCATTGTTATCCACAGTGAAAGCGTCAAATAATCGGGATTTGATCCCTGAAAAGGGAGGGAAGCGCTCCTGCTTCCCAAAGAATCCGGGATCCCTGAGGTCTGCCCTGGGGAGAAATCCAGGGAATGTTGGTATCCTGGTGAAAGCAAGCACTCCCTAATTCCTGGTTTTTTTCCTTGGAAGCGGCATTCCTTTGGAGTTTCAAGCCTTATGCTCAGCCCAAAGTGCCTGGAGATGTGGGATGGAGGGATTGGAGTTTCCCTCCAGTTTTGATTCCCGCTATTTTTGCTCATTATCTGGGAAAAGGGATTCCAGGAGAGCTCCAATGGGATGTTCCCACAGGAAAGCTCTTCCAGGGTCTAATTCCGGGAAATCCTGAGAATTTCATTCCCATGGGAAAGCTGAGTTTCCACGTGGGGGATGGAATGAAGGAATCCTGTCCTGGGTATTCCTGGGATGGATCCTGGGACTGGGAGAGCTCCACGCCCCAACCTCCCGGGATTTGGGATCCTATCACAAAAAGTTTTTAATGTTTTCCTTGGATGAGAGATGGGACTGGGATCCATGGGGGGATGCCAGGAGAAAAGCAGGATTTGGGACAGATCAAGGATTAAAAGCGCCCTGAAATTTTAAAGAATTCCCAGGATTTCTCCTCTGTTGTTCCTTGTTTTCCTTCCATGCTGCTCCTGGATTTTGCAGGAAGAGCCTGGAGCTCTCAGCCTTTTCCAGGATCCAGGTTTTCCTCTTGGATTTTCCTGGCACTTGATTCTTTTGGAATACTTTCCTGCATAATCCCACGAGTCTTCCATTAATTTCCTTTAATCACTTTGCTGCACTTTGGGAGCTCCTGGAATTTGGGATAACACCATAAAATCTGGGATGAACGGGTTAAATACAGGATAAATCAATCCTTGGGGAAGCTGGCTGGGATTTTCGGGATATTTATAAGCACTGGAATTGTTTTTCCAAAGGTTTTATTAAATTAACATAGATCACTGATTTTAATCTGCTTAATAATAAAAATATTTCTGGGAAAATGAATCCCTTTGGAGATCATTGCTGATAATTCCAGAGTTTATTTACTTTGGGAGCTGCCATGACCAGGGAGGAATCCGGCTGGTGTTGGAGAGCCCGGAAAAATGTCGGGAATCATCCCAGAATTATTCCAGGTCGTTCAACTTTTGAACTGAAGTCCTCCCCTCCTCTGCAATGTCGGGAATTTTGGGAAAACTGGGATGGAATGCCAGAATTCCACGGGATCCTCTGGCTGAACCCATGGAATGGGTGATGCTGGATCTTGGAGCACCACAGGGAGAGGATTTTTCCAGCCTTTTACAAAAAATCTCTGGATTTTCCTCAATTCCCTCCCCAGGAGAAATGAAAACTCCGTGTCCAGTTATTCCAAGGAAATAAACCGGGATATTTCCTTGTGGAATGTTGATCCATGGCAAATCCCAAACAAATGCAGGAATTTTGGGATCAATTTCCAGCGTGCCTCCCTCATCCCTCCTAATCCACGTGGATTTGGAAAAGCTGAAAAAGAGCAGGAATTTCAGGCTCCTTCTCCCGGTAATTTTTCCCCTTTTTTTACAAAATATCCTTGAAGTGTGTTGTGGAAACATTCAGGAATTTGGCCTAAAAATGGAAATTCCCCTGGAATTCAAAAGGAATTGTATCCCTCTCCCCAATCCCCCGTTGGATTCCATTCCCTTGGCAAGAACTTTGCTTTTCCCTGGACTCGTTCTGCGGGATTTTTCCCACATGTCCCAACACCACATTTCCACGGATCATTTCCCACAGGTTGGGAATTAACTGGTTTCCATCGGGTTGGGAATTAATTCCGACAGGTTGGGAATTAACTTGTTTCCACTGGGTTGGGAATTAACTCATTTTCCACAGGTTGGGAATTGACTTGTATCCATTGGGTTGGGAATTAACCGAGTTACTGATTCACCTCCAGGCAGGCACACAGGGAAGCCCCAGCCCTGCAAGCGACCTGCATTCCACATAATTTCCTGAAAGATCGGAACTGGGTGGATTAAAAAGGGGGGTGGGGGTGGGGGGGAGGGGAAAAACGAAGGAAAAAAAAAGGAAAACCCGGGCTCTGCCGGGGCCGGGATTCGAACCCGCAGCCCTCCCACCTCCACCACGCCCGCGCCTCGAACCGGCTCCCCCGAGCGTCGCCATGGCGACGCCGTGCGTGATGACGTCAGCGGGAGGGGCGCGCGCGCGCTGATTGGCCGGATTTGAATCGCGGCGGGCGCGCGGCGGCCGCTCGGTGCCAGCCCCGCAGCGCGAGCCCCGGGCCCTGTCACGACAGCGGCGACACCCGCGACATGAAGGCGGCGTGAGTGGCTCCGCAGGCCCCGGGGAGGCGGGGAGGCGGCGGCCTGGGCGTCCCCGGGGATGGGGCAGCTCCCGCCCCTCATGGCTGCCCCCGGTTCCCTTCCCTTCCCTTCCCTTCCCTTCCCTTCCCTTCCCTTCCCTTCCCTTCCCTTCCCTTCCCTTCCCTTCCCTTCCCTTCCCTTCCCTTCCCTTCCCTTCCCTTCCCTTCCCTTCCCTTCCCTTTTCTCATCCTCTCTTCTCCCTTTTTTTTCCCGGTGTTCCCTCACGGATCTCTCCCCTCAGTAGGGCCAAGACGCCGCGGAGGCCGAAGAAAGCCACGAACCCCGCGCTGAAGGACCCGGTGGGGGTGAGTGCGGAGTTCATCCCCAATTCCCTGTTTTCCACTTCCCAGAATTCCAGGGGTTATTGCCGGTTTTATCCCGAATTCCCTGTTTTCCCCAAAATTCCCGGGATTATTGCCGGGTTCATCCCGAATTCCCTGATTCCTAGCTTTCCAAATTTCCGGATTTATTGCGGAGTTCATCCCGAATTCCCTGATTCCTAGCTTTCCAAATTTCCGGATTTATTGCTGAGTTCATCCCGAATTCCCTTATTCCTAGCTCTCCAAATTCCCGGATTTATTGCCGGGTTTATTCCCAGGAGTATGCCCAGGTTTATTACCGGGTTTATCCCTGTTTCCCCAATCCCAGGTGTACTGCCGGGTTCATTCCCAGGTTCATTCCGAGGTTCATTCCCGGATTTCCCCCCCTAATCCCAGGTGTACTGCCCAGTTTCATTCCCAGTTTTTCCCAGTCTCAGGTGTACTCCGGGTTTCATTCCCGTTTTTTTCTCCCCCAATCCCAGGTGTATTCCCAGTTTCATTCTCAGTTTCATTCCCATTTTTCCCCCCAATCCCAGGTGTATTCCAGTTTCCATTCCCAATCCCAGTTGCATTCCCAGTTTCCATTCCCAATCCCATTCCCAATCCCAGTTTCCATTCCCAATCCCAATTTCCATTCCCAATCCCAATCCCAATTTCCATTCCCAATCCCAATCCCAGTTTCCAGTCTCATTCCCAGTTCCCGATCCCAGTTCCCAGTCTCATTCCCAGTTTCCATTCCCAATCCCAGGTGTACTGCCGGGTGCGCCCTCTCAGCCGCTCGGATCAGGAATGCTGCATCGAGGTCGTCAGCAGCACCACGGTGCAGCTCCATCCTCCCGAGGGATTCCGCGTGTTCCGCAACGGCGAGTACCGCGAGGTAACGCGGAATTCCCACCCAGAATTCCCCAATTCCCGCCCGGAATATCCAAATTCCCGCCCGGAATTCCCCAATTCCCGCCCGGAATATCCCAATTCCCGCCCGGAATATCCCAATTCCCGCCCGGAATTCCCCAATTCCCAGCCGGAATATCCCCAATTCCCGCCCGGAATTTCCCAATTCCCGCCCGGAATATCCCAATTCCCGCCCGGAATTCCCCAATTCCCAGCCGGAATATCTGAATTCCCGCCCGGAATTTCCGAATTTCCCCCTGGAATTCCCCAATTCCCGGCCGGAATATCCCAATTCCCGCCCGGAATATCCCAATTCCCGCCCGGAATTCCCCAATTCCCAGCCGGAATATCCGAATTCCCGCCTGGAATTCCCCAATTCCCGCCCGGAATTTCCGAATTTCCCCCCGGAATTCCCCAATTCCCGCCCGGAATTCCCCAATTCCCGCCCGGAATTCCCCAGTTCCTGCCCGGAATTCCAGGCTGCTTTTATTTTTTGACGAATTATTTGAATGAATTTTAACAGTTGTGAAATTTCAAGCTGGTTTCATTTTTTTAACAATTTTTTTTTAAATTAATTTTAATACTTCGGAATTTCAGGCTGATTTTATTTTATGAACCAGTGATTTTAATGAATTCTGAAGGAATTTCAACAGTTCTGAAATTTCAAGCTGGTTTTATTTTTTAATAAATTGTTTTAATGAATTATAAAGGGACTTTAACAGGAATAAAATCATGTTAAAATTTGTAATTGATATATTCATAATTCATATATATAATTCATATTTATAATTTATAATTCATTAAAAAAATAAAACCGACTTGAAATTTCAGACTGAAAACTGAAGCTGGACTTGGAAAAAAATCCAAAATAAATCAAATTCCATGAGGGAACAACTCCACTTTGGCCACAGTTGATGTTCCTTTGCTTGGATTCTGGGGGAGAAATTCAGGATTGGGAATTGTGGGATCCACTCTGGGATGTGGAGCTGGAATTCCAGGGTGGATTTCCCTCTCTTGGCAGATGCAGTATTCCTTCAAGGAAGTTTTTGGAACTCTGGTGGTGCAGAAGGAGCTCTTTGACGTGGTGGCCAAACCTCTGGTGGAGGATTTGATCCGGGGAAAAAACGGTGAGCAGAGTTCTTGTCCTGTCCCTCATTCCCAGGATTTCACCATTCCCAAGGTTTGGTTGGAATTGTGGCTCAGCTCCTCACACAAAATGGGATTTCACTTTTTCACTTCTCTCAGGCTCTTCCCTAGAAAGGATAAAGGATAATTAATTAGAGAATTGCATCCCACTGAAATTCCCAATCTGTTCCTGCTGTCCAAGCAGGGGAATCATTCCCTTGGAAGATTTTCATGGAATAGGAATCCTGGGATGCTTTGGGTGATCCAGTGTTCCCAAGGTTTGGTTGGAATTGTGGCTCAGCTCCTCACACAAAATGGGATTTCACTTCTCAAAAATGTGGCAAATATTTAATTAATTAGGGAATTGTAGCCCACTGAAATTCCCATTTTATTCCTGCTGTTCTAGCAGGGGATTTCAGCTTGGAGGGAGCCATTCCCTTGGAAGATTTTTATGGAATAGGAATCCTGGGATGGGAATGGATGATCCCGAGGTTTGGTTGGAACTGTGGCTCAGCTCCTCACACAAAATGGGATTTCATTTCTCTCGGGCTCTTCCTTCAAAGAAATGAAGGAAAAACTGGGGGAAAAAAAGGGCAAGTATTTAATTAACTTGGGAATTTCAGTGGTATATAATCCAAATCTATTCCGGCTGTTCAGGAATTTCTGGGGATTTCAGCTTGGAGGGAGCCATTCCCTTGGAAGATTTTTATGGAATAGGAATTCTGGGATGGGAATGGATGATCCAGTGCCATGGAAGTGTTGTTGGAGCAACCTGGCTTAGCAGGAGCTGTCCCTGCCTTTGGTAATGGAATTGTCTTTAAGGTCCCTTCCCACTCAAACCTTTCTGGAATTCCAGGAGTTAAGCATCCAAATCCTTCTCCCTGCTCTCACAAATTTTTCCTGCGGTCTTGTGGGAATTGCAAATTGCCAAATCAGAATTTCAGGCTTTTAGGAAAGCAAATTTCAACTCCTGAAAAAAGCAACAAATGGAAAAAAAAATAAAAGAAAAAAAGAAAAAAGCATCACTTCCTAGACCAACAAATATATGGGAAGGGCATTAAAGCTCATCCCATTCCATGGGCAGGGAAACTTGCCACTATCCCAGGAATAGTGGAATATTCCCATCCAGTCTGGAATATTCCAGGGATGGAACAACCTGTGCCAGGGCTGATCAGTGACTCTTGGAGAGGCTGATGGATATTCATCAGCACTCCGGATGGTGTGGAATATTTGAGGTGGAATTTTTAAATTTTTTCCCCCCCCCCCCCCCCTCTCCAATCCCATTGATCCCTCCTTTTTTCCCTGTGTTTTTTTTTCTTTTCTTTTTTCCCCAGGTCTCCTGTTCACCTATGGAGTGACAGGCAGTGGGAAGACCCACACCATGACAGGATCTCCTGGGGATGGGGGGCTCCTGCCCCGCTGCCTGGCCATGATCTTCAACAGCATCGGCCCCTTCCAGGCCAAGAGATTCGTGAGTGGCTCCCCAAAATCCCTGGATTTCTGCTCCAAACCTGCCACTGGAAGGCTTGGAAGAGTTTAAAAAAAATAAAATAAATAAATAAATCCCAACTCTAGGGTCTTGGTTTCGAAAGGGAATGGATTTCTGGGAACGCTTCGTGGTTTGGTGTTTATTCCTCAAGTCCATCCTAGGAAAAATCTGTTCAAAACACATGGGAAGGAATCCAGCCAGGAATGTTTCAGTGCTGCTGGTCAAGGTGTTCCCTTCCTCGTTAGGATGGGTGATTAATGAGCGTATCTTTAATTAATTAGGCAGTTGTATCCCACTGAAATTCCCAATTTATTCCTGCTGTCCTAACAACTGATTTCAACATGGAGGAAGCCATTCCATGGCTTTTTTTTTTTTTCCTGCTGGAAACAATGAAAAACACTGGTTTGGTGCTCCATATTTCCATATCATTCCACTTAATTGCAGTAATTCCCATAAATCCAAAAATTATTTATCTCCTCGTGAAATTATGGAAATTTTTCCAAAGGTATGCCTAAAATTAACTGAAATAATCCTGGAATTCTCATCCTTGAGAGCTTTAACAATATTTTGCAAATTGTTTCTGTCAGATCTTGCTGGATCAAGCACCCGTGAGGGGAATGCTATTAATAAATTAATAACAGCCTAATCAGACTAATTAATTAATGAAATAATGCTTTGTTGGCCAGCACCTGGATGTTGGAATTGGCTGAAATTCCTGGTTTTTTTTCCCTCAGGTTTTCAAGCTGGATGACAAGAATGGGGTGGATGTGCAGAGCGAGGTGGAGGCTCTGCTGGAACGCCAGAGGAGAGAAGCCCTGCCCATCCCAAAAACTCCAGCTGGGAAGTGAGTGGGAATATTCCGGGAATAGCAGAGGGAATTTATTCCCTAGAAATGGGATTTCACTTCTCTTGGGCCCTTCCCTTGAAGAAATTGAAAGAAAACTTGGCTGGGGGGAAAAAAAAGGGCAAATATTTAATTAATTAGGGAATTGTATCCCACAGAAATTGCCACTCTGTTCCTGCTGTTCTAACAGGAGATTTCAGCTTGGAGGGAGCAATTCCATAGCTTTTATTCCTGAGTTTTTGTCCTTTTTCCCCTCAGGATTTTGGACCTTTTCCCCCTCAGGATTTTGGACCTTTTTCCCCTCAGGATTTTGGACCTTTTTCCCTCAGGATTTTGACCTTTTCCCCCAGAATTCCAACCATGCAATTTCCTCTGTTGGATCATGGAATCCCCTCCATGGGATCATGGAGTTCCAACCATGGAATTCCCTCTGTTGGATCATGGAATTCCTTCAGTTGGATAATGGAATTCCAGCCGTGGAGTTTCCTCTATTGGATCATGGAGTTCCAACTACGGAATTCCCTCTGTTCAGTCATGGAATTCCAACCATGAAGTTCCCTCCATTGGATCATGGAATTCCCTCAGTTGGATAATGGAATTCCAGCCATGGAGTTTCCTCTGTTGGATCATGGAGTTCCAACCGTGGAGTTCCCTCCATTGGATCATGGAATTCCCTCTGTTTGATCATGGAGTTCCTCCTGTGGAATTCCCTCCATTCCATCATGGAATTCCAATCATGGAGTTCCCTCCACTGGATCATGGAATTCCCTCAGTGGGATCATGGAGATCCAACCGTGGAATTCCCTCAGTTGGATCATGGAATTCCAGCTCCCGGCCCTGCACAGGTCCCCCCACAAAAAGCGGAATTTCGCTCCTTTCCCCACCCAACCCCACGGATCTTCCCCGAGCTGCCCTGGCACGTCCCGTCTCCCTGGGAATTCCATCTCCCAAATCCCTCTTGCTTCCCCTCAGGAGGCAGCTGGATCCCGAATTTGCCGACATGATCGATGTCCAGGATCAGTGCCGGGTGGAGGAGGTGGACGAGGACAACGTCTACGGCGTCTTCGTGTCCTACATCGAGATCTACAACAACTACATCTACGACCTGCTGGAGGAGGCTCCCCTGGACTCCATCAAACCCAAGTGAGTCCGGGAATCCCAAAAAAAAAAAAAAAAAAAAAAAACAAACCAAAATTCGGAATTGCGTTTCCCAGCCTAGGCTTGGGAATCGGCACCAAACCTCTGGAAAAGGGGGATGAGGATGATGTTTGCGGTGTCTCCGTTTCCTATCCCGACGTCCGCCGTGTCCTTTGAGCCCATCCAAACCCAGGGAGTTTGGGAATTCCCAGATTTCCAATCCTGGCAGGAATTTCTAGGATCTCCACCATGGAATTTTTGGTTCTAAACTTAGGGAGCTTGCCTCACAATTCCCGGATTTTCAGTCCTGGGAGGATTTTCTAGGATTTCCACCATGGTTTTTTTTTGGTTCTTACCTTAGGGAGCTTGCCTCAGAATTCCTGGGAATCCAAATCCTGGTAGGATTTTCTAGGATTTTCTCCGTGTTTTTTTTTTATTTCTAACCTTGGGGAGCTTGGCTCAGAATTCCTGGGAATCCCAGTCCTGGGAGGATTTTCTAGCATTTCTTCTGTGTTTTTTAGTTCTAACCTTAGGGATCTTGACTCAGAATTCCCAGATTCCCAATCCTGGCAGGATTTTCTAGGATCTCCACCATGGTTTTTTTTTTTGGTTCTAACCTTAGGGAGCATGGCTCAGAATTCCTGTGAATCCCAGTACTGAGAGAATTTTCTTGGATTTTCACCATGTTTTTTTTTTTAGTTTTAACCTTAGGGAGCTTGGCTCGGAATTCCTGGGAATCCCTGTTAGAAACACAGGGAAAAGAATCCATACAGGAATGTTTCACTGCTGATGGCCGTGGTGCTCCCTTCCTCATTAGGCTGGGTGATTAATAAGCAAATATTTAATTAATTAGGCAATTGTATCCCGCTAAAATTCCCAGTCTATTCTAACAGGTGATTTCAACTTGGAGCAAACCATTCCATAATTTTTTTTTTTCCCCTGGAAACAGTGCAAAACATTGGTTTGTTTCCATGTTATTCCTAATGGTATCAGTAATTTCCAGAAAATCAGAAATTAGGGGTATTTTTTAGGGGTATTTTTTTTTTTTTAGGAATATTTTGGGATTCTTTTTCTTTGGACATTTTTTAGGGGTATTTTGTGATGTCTAAAAATCAGTAGGAAAAATCTGCAAATTCCTCTTGGAATCTATGGATTGAAATTCCAACTCCATTAAAGGAGCCCCTCAGTTCTGTGTTAATTAAAGAGTGGTTGATTAACAAAGACTAACGAAGGCAAAGCCAACTGGGAGCTGTCTCCAGGGTCCTCATTCCAGAAGGATTTGAATCTCTGGGAATGCTTTTAAAACCACTCAGTGTTTAAAAACATTTTAAAATAAAATGGCTTTTTAAACATTAAAATTTTGATTAAATTCTTAAATATTAAAAAAAATAGAAAAAAATATTGAAAGGTGCTTATTGCCAAAGCCCATCTTAAAAAAAAAAAAAAAAAAAAAAAGGGATTCTTTCTCCTGGAAGCTGCAGTGTGGAAAAATTTGAGGCAGAAATGAAGGTTTTAATTTTTTTTCCCCATTTTTTTGGTAGGTGGAACAGTTGCAACACTCCTGTGAGAAATGGAGACTTTGTGTATGTGTCCAATGTCTTCTTCCCATTATCCCACTGCTGTTTGCCTTGAGTAGAAGCAGAAAATTCCCTGCCTTTCCTTGCTTCCCTAGGAAATCTAGGATGCTCTCCTTGCTTCTGTGTGCTTGTAGAAAAGCAATAGCTGCCACCAAAGCAATTAATTGCAATTAAATAGCTGCTAATTAGAGCAGTAGTTGGAGTGTCACTAATCCTGGCTGTGTGTTCGTGTCCTGTATTCCCTCTTCCAGCTTTTAGATGGATAATTGACATTTTCCTCTCAGAATTTTGGATTATTTTTCCTCTCAGAATTTTGGATTATTTTTCCCCTCAGAATTTTGGATTATTTTTCCCCTCAGATTTTTGGATTATTTTTCCCCTCAGAATTTTGGATTATTTTTCCCCTCAGAATTTTGGATTATTTTTCCTCTCAGAATTTTGGATTATTTTTCCCCTCAAAATTTTGGATTATTTTTCCCCTCAGAATTTTTTGCCCTTTTACCTCAGAATTTTTGGACGTTTCCCCCTCAGAATTTTTTTTATGTTTCCCTCTCAGAATTTTGACCTCTTCCACCTGAATTTTGACAATTTTTCCCTAAGAATTTTGGATTATTTCCCCTCGGAAATTTTGGACATTTTTCCCTCAGAATTTTTGGACACACTGCCCTCAGTTTTGGATTATTTTCCCCTCAGAATTTTGGTTTAATTTCCCTCAGAATTTTGGATTATTTTCCCTCAGCATTTTTTGCCCTTTTCCCTCAGAATATTTGGACCTTTCCCTCTCAGATTTTGTTTTATGTTTTCCCCTCAGAATTTTTACCTTTACGTCCTGAATTTTGGCAGTTTTTCCCTCCGAATTTTGGATGATTTCCCCTTGGAATTTTTGGAGACTTTCCCCTCAGAATTTTTGGACATTTCCCCCTCAGATGTTTTTGACCCCTTTTCCCTTGGAATTTTGGATTATTTTTTCCCTCGGAATTTTGGATTTTTTTTTTCTCCCTCTGAATTTTTGGACACTTTTCCCCTTGGAATTTTTGGACACTTTTCCCCTCGGAATTTTTGACATTTCCCCCTCAGAATTCCAAATTTTCCCCCTCAGAATTTTTCCCCCTGAATTTTGTAGTTTCCCCTCCGAATTCCAAATTCTTCCCCTCAGAATTTTTCCCTTTCTCCCCTGAATTTTGTCGTTTCCCTTCAGAATTCTGAATTTTCCCCCTCAGAATTTTTCCCTTTTCCCCCTGAATTTTGCCCTCCACAAAGATCTGCGTGGCAGCAATCTTCCCACAGAACTCCACCCTAATAGGATTTATTTATTTTCCCTTTTTCCCATTATCCCAAAGACCTCCCCAGTCCAAAATCCTTCGGGAAGACCAGAACCACAACATGTACGTGACGGGCTGCACCGAAGTGGAGGTCAAATCCACAGAGGAAGCTTTTGAAGTCTTTTGGCGAGGTAAAAAAAAAAAACAACTTTGGAATTCCAGGCTGTTCCCACATCCCATCCCCTTAAACATTTATCCACCAGCCGGGAAATTCCGCTGGATCAGCTCCATCCAACCTTAGACCCTTCCAGGGATGGAGCATTTAGGGTTTCACCATTCCCAGTATCCCAGTGTTGGTAATAATAATGATGATGATGCTGGTGGAGGTGGGAGTTTTGGGATAGCAGCAGGAATTTTTTGGGAATTTGGGGTGTCTGAGCAGGGCAGAAGAAGCGGCGGATCGCAAACACGCAGCTGAACCGGGAATCCAGTCGCTCCCACTCCGTGTTCATCATCAAACTGGCACAGGCTCCTCTGGATGCTGATGGGGACAACGTCCTCCAGGTCAGTTCTGGGATTTTCCAGGAGAATTTTATGGGATTTACCTCGGAAACAGCTCCTGTGCCTTAAGTTTGGAGGTTTTTTTTTTTTTTTTTTTTTTTGGAGGAGTTAATCATAAATTTGGTGTTAAAACAGAAGGTGAAGGTGCTGGTTGGTTTTCACCTTTTCCTTTGTTTGGGAATGTCAAATGTTGGGAATTTGAATGATCCAACAGAGCTTTGAATCCTGAGGCAGAAGGGATCTGCCAAATTTCCCCCAAAAAACCAAAAAAGCTGTATCCAACACATTCTTTGGAAGTGTTTTTTTATTTTTTTTTTGTTTCTTTGTTTTTTTTTTTTTTTGGGATGAGGCATCCCCCCCAGTTCCCTTTGGAGGGAATATGGAGGGATCCAGGATTTCTTCTGTATCCCAGGAAAAGGAGCAGATCACCCTGAGCCAGCTGTCCCTGGTGGATCTGGCAGGAAGTGAGAGAACCAACAGGACCAAAGCCGAGGGGAACAGGCTGCGGGAGGCAGGTAGGAACCCCCGGAGCACCCTGCTAATTAACCCTGCTAATTAAGCTCCTGCTAATCCTTTCTCCTAAGGAAGAACCCCAGGAATTCTTGAAGTGCTCTGTTAGGATTTGATGACCTTAAATCTTCCCATTTGGAAACCACAAGTTTGCAGCAGCACTTCTGCCACTTCAGTTAATTAGAGCAGTTATTAACAAATATTGTTAATTAGGCAGTTTATTCTTCTGAATAACTTGGGAACGTGATCCAAGGGCTGCTCATGGAGCTTTTTTTTCCTTGTGTGTGGTTTTTTTTTTGTTTTTTTTTTTTTAGGGAATATCAACCAGTCATTGATGACTTTAAGGACGTGCATCGAGGTTCTGCGGGAAAACCAATTGTATGGAACGAACAAGGTGGGCAGCCCTTCCCTAATTACCCTTGGATTTGATCACCTGGATAAGGAAAACTCACTGGATTTTCCCTGGCCTTTATTCCCAGATGGTTCCATACAGAGATTCCAAACTGACTCATCTCTTCAAGAACTATTTCGATGGAGAGGGGAAAGTTCGGATGATTGTGTGTGTGAATCCCAAGGCTGAGGACTACGAGGAAAGCCTGGTAAATTCCCTTTTCCATTCCCTCCTGCTCTTCTTTTCCCCTGGATTCTTGTACTCCAAGAGACATAAGGAATTATAATTGCTGTTCGAGCGCTTCGATTATAATTTTGTGGGATAAATCTGCTCTCCGAATTTTATTTTTCCTTTTAATAACACACCTGCTCCGTGCTTGGAAAGTGGGAAAATGTTCCTTCCTCCCAAAACTCCCATATTTAGGCGTTTAATCCCTCCTATTCCAAGAATTCCACCTGTGGAGTTGCGGCTCCTTGTGCGTGCAGCTTTCTGGAAGATCCCAAACCGCAGCTGCCGACTCCTCGCGATTCCAGCCGGATTAATTCCTCCTTTCCCAACTTAATGACTCAACCCCCTTCTCCCAGTCCCGGACCCGGGTGCTCCTGGTGTTTTTTCCTTGTTTCCTTGCAGCAAGTGATGCGTTTTGCAGAGATGACCCAGGAGGTGGAGGTGGCCAGGCCCGTGGACAGACCCCTGTGCGGGCTGACCCCGGGACGGCGCCTCCGGAACCAGGCATTCCGAGAGGAGCTGGCCCGAAAACTGGAGCTCAGGGGAGGCCCCGTGGGAGCAGGTGAGGGATGGGCCAGGGGATTCTGCTCTTGGAATGTTCACCTGGGCAAAGAGGAGGAGTCAAGGAAAATTTAAAGCAGCTTTCCAGGGTTCAAATGGGCTCTTCAGGAGGGTTGGAGAGGGATTTGGGGTAAGGGATTGGGGGATAGGACACAGGGAATGGTTTACCATTTGGGAAAGGGGAGATTGGGGTGGAATTCCTGGCTGGGAGGGTGGGGAGGGGCTGGGCTGGAATTCCCAGAGGAGCTGTGGCTGCCCCTGGATCCCTGGAAGTGCCCAAGTCCAGGTTGGAATGTGGGACAGTGGGAAGTGTCCCTGCCCATGGAATGGGATCACTTTAAGGTCCTCTCCGACCCAAACCATTCCATTATTCCAGCAGAGTTTTATGTTAGGAATTAAATTTTAAACCAATTCCACTGAGTCTTAACTGTGCCAGAGGAACCTCTGGGAGCTGCTGCTCTTCCCTCTTCAGTGTCCCTGTGGAGGTTTCCAAGGAATTCCATGGGACTGGGATGAATCCATGGTCCCAGTATTGCAGCTCCTGACAGGAAATTGTGCCAAGGAAATTATGGGATGTTCCTGGACCTTCAGGACCTGCTTTTAGTAAAACAAGGAACCAAGGATGTCACATTTAATCCTTTCCCATCCATCACCTCTTTGGAAACCCATATCCAAATTCATCAACCATTCCCAGTTTTCCACCATCCTGCTGATGGAATTTTCCCATCCTGCAGGACCAGAGGAGCCATCTGCTGCTGAGCTGTTTTTCCAGAGCTTCCCTCCCCTGCCTTCCTGCGAGCTCTTGGATATCAATGATGACCAAACTCTCCCAAAACTGATCGAGGCCCTGGAGCAGCGCCACAAAATGAGGCAGATGCTGGCAGAGGAATTTGCCAAAAACGGTAGGAATTTGCCCCAGATTGGAACATCAGGACAAAACTCAGATTTGGTGCCCTTAATATTCCTCAAAGGATCCCCCTTGCCCCAGTTTTCTTGTTTAGATTGATTGTTTCAACCTTTTCAGTGAGGAATTGGTTGGGGAAAACAAAGTTTTGGATGTTCTGGAGATAAGGGGGGAGATTAAAGATAAAATAGAAAATATCCGAATTTTCTTCCAGTTCTTGCCTTTAAAACAATGCTGCAAGAATTTGACTCTGGTGTGGCATCCAAGGAAAATTATATCCAAGGAAAACTGGCTGAGAAGGAGAAAACCATCACAGGGCAGAAGACAGAGCTGGAACGTCTGGAGAAGAAGATTAAAACCTTGGAATACAAGGTCAGCTGGATCATTTTGGGGCACAAATCCCTTGTTTGTTTTTTTTAATGGATCATTTAACAAATTTAGGAATAAATATTCTGGGGGGAACTCTAAATGAATTTTTTTTTTGTTTTTTTTAACGAGGCGAAGCTTTTAAAACACTCAAAACGAGCAATTTAGAATTAGAGACTCGCCGGCGGAAATGCAAACAGGAATTCCTGGATCAGAAGGTTGTGTTCCCATCCAAATCCTTCCTCTCTTGTCACAGATTGAGATTTTGGAGAAGACAGCCACGATTTACGAGGAGGACAAGAGGAACCTGCAGCAGGAGCTGGAGAGCAAGAGCCAGAAGCTGCAGCGGCAGGCGTCGGACAAGAGGAGGCTGGAGGCCAGGCTGCAGGGAATGGTGGCTGAGACCTCCCTCAAGTGGGAGAAGGAATGTGTGAGTGCAGGAAAAGAGGGATGAGGTTGTCTGGGATTTGGGGGTTTGGGGTGTGGGGGTGTTCTTAAGGAGGGGGGTTTGTTGTTTTGGTTGGTGTTTGTGGGGATTCGGGGTTGGAAATTGCTGTGTGTGTTTGTGGAGGTTCTTGGGAAGGTCTGCTGGGGGAAGGGAGGAGAGGAGTTAAGGGAAAGGGATTAAAAATGGAAGGGAAAGGAATTGAGGGGAAGGAAAGGAATTGAGGAAGAGAAAAGGGAAAGGAAAGGGAAAGGAAGGGAAAAGGAAAGGAAAGGAAAGGAAAGGAAAGGAAAGGAAAGGAAAGGAAAGGAAAGGAAAGGAAAGGAAAGGAAAGGAAAGGAAAGGAAAGGAAAGGAAAGGAAAGGAAAGGAAAGGAAAGGAAAAAGAATGTGAGTGGAAGGGAAGGCAAAGAAGGAAAGCAAAGGAACAGCTGGAGGGGTCAGGCTCTGCTCCCAGGGAACAGGGACAGAGGAGAGGGAACTGCCTCAGGCTCAATACTGGGAAAATTCCCTCCTGGAAAGGGTTGTAAACATTGGAACTGCCCAGGGAGGTTTGGAATCCCCATCCCTGGAGGTCTCCAAGGATCACCTGGACGTGGCACTCAGGGCTCTGGGCTGGGTTCAAGTCCCAGCTTGGACTCTCTGATCCTGGCATTTTTTCCAGGCTCAGCAATTCCATGTTTCCATGGCTTTCCCTGTCCCTGCAGGAGCGGCGGGTGGCAGCCAAGCAGCTGGAGATGCAGAACAAACTGTGGGTGAAGGATGAGAAGCTGAAGCAGCTCAAGGCCATCGTCACCGAGCCCAGAGTGGAGAGACCCGAGAGGCCTTCCCGGGAAAGGGATCGGGAAAAGCCTCTCCCGAGATCCGTGTCTCCTTCCCCCGTGCCCGTGAGTCACTCCCAAGCCTTCTGGATTTAGGAATCAGCATTTTTAAGGATGAAGTGCAGGGATTTTAATCATTAGTAGCCCCCGAGCACAGAGTTGGAGCAGCTTGCTTTGAATTCCTTGTCTGCTGTTCGTTCTTCATCCGTTTTCTCCTCCACCTGCTGATATCCACAGGAACGGGAAATCCCTGGATCTGTCTGTCCCTGTGTCACGCTGATGTTTCCCTTCTCCCCAGAACTGTGGTGTCCCTGCTGAAGTTTGGTCCCAGAGTTTAGAGCAGCTTGAATTCCCTGTGTCCTGTTTGTTCTTCATCCATTCTCCCACCTCCTGATATCCTTAGGAAGGGGGGAAATCCCTGGATTTTTCTGTCCCTGTTCGCTTGGAGTCTCCTGTGTCTCACTGCTCTCTCCCTTCTCCCCCAGAGCTGCGGTGACCCCGCTGAGCCTGGGGACAGCCGGGTGGCCCCGCGGGTGCCCAGGCGCTCCAACTCTTGCAGCAGCATCTCTGTGGCCTCCTGTGTGCTGGAGTGGGAGCAGAGAGGCCCTTCCTGCGAGCCAGCCAGCATTCCCAAATCCAGGAATAAAGCGGGAGCGGAGCCGGCCTCGGCCTGGCCCAGCCCCGCCAGGAGGAGAGGGATGTGCTGGAGCCGAGTGCTGGAGGTGCCCAGGGATAGAGAGGAGCTAGAGCAGGAAGAGGATCCGTGCAGCAGGGTTAGTCCTGGCCTAGTGGGGTTGAGCCTGGCTTAAAGGTGCTCTGCCCTTGAGCCCGGCTTTACAGTTCTCTGCCCTTGAGCCCCCCTAACGTAGAGTAGAGCTGAGCTGTCTCTAATGTGTCCTGCTGGTCCCAGACTGAGCCAGGCTGCTCTTGCCTCCCTCTTGGTGTTTGCAGCTTCCTTGGAAGTTGAGAATTCCCACTTTTAGGGAGCTCTGAGGTGGCTGCACTCTGCTCTAGCCGTGGGTGTCCTCGTGTCTTTCCCGGCGTTTCCCTTTCCTGGTGTTTCCCAGTGTTTCCTTTTTCCTTTTCCTGGCCTTTTCCTTTCCCTGTGTCTCCCTTTTTCTCTCCCTTCGTGTCTCCTCCAACCTCTGCTGCAATTGTGCCCGTTCCTGGTGCTCATTCCCTGTTTTCATTCCCGGTGCCCATTCCCTGTTCCCAGTCCCAGGGCGCTCCTGCAGCGGCTCCGCTGCGGCCGCAGCGTTCCCGCAGTGCCGGGGAGCGCTGGGTGGATCCCCGGCCCCCATTTTCTGTTCCCATTCCCAGTTGCCCATTCCCAGTTACCCATTCCCTCTCTCCCATCATTCCCAGGGTGCTCCGGCGGCTCCGCTACGGCCGCGGCGTTCCCGCAGTGCCGGGGAGCGCTGGGTGGATCCCCGGCCCCCATTTTCTGTTCCCATTCCCAGTTGCCCATTCCCAGTTACCCATTCCCTCTCTCCCATCATTCCCAGGGTGCTCCGGCGGCTCCGCTGCGGCCGCGGCGTTCCCGCAGTGCCGGGGAGCGCTGGGTGGATCCCCGGCCCCCATTTTCTGTTCCCATTCCCAGTTGCCCATTCCCAGTTACCCATTCCCTCTCTCCCATCATTCCCAGGGTGCTCCGGCGGCTCCGCTGCGGCCGCGGCGTTCCCGCAGTGCCGGGGAGCGCTGGGTGGATCACCGGCCGCCGTCCCACGTGCCCACGGAGACGCTGCTGCAGCCGCGCGTGCCCAGGGCCATCACCGTGGACTCGCCCAGCGAGCGAGCCCTGGCCAGGTGTGACCGGTACCTGCTGACCCACCAGGAGCTCGCCTCCGACGGAGAGATCCAGACCAAGCTCATCAAGGTGACCTCGGGGATCAACCTCGGGAATCTCGCCTTGGAGTCGCCGAAACGTAGCTAAAATTGCCCAAGGAATTCCTGGATGTGGCGCAATGGGATCCACAATTAGTGCTCGGGGTTTGTTTGGGACGAGGTTGAGATCCGGACCGAGCTCATCGAAGTGACCTTGGGGATGTTGGGAATCTTGGGAATGTGGCGTTGGAATTGCTGGAATTTAGTTCGGAGTTTTTCACTGTTGGGTTCCGTGATTTATGGATCCCGCGGTCCATGAATCCCGTGATTTGTTGAATTCCATGGTTTGTGGGATTCCATGATTTGTGCGCCCCATTGTCCATGAATCCCATGGTTTGGAATTCCATGGTTTGTGGAATTCTATGATTTGTGGATCCCATGGTCCATGAATCCCATGAATTGTGGATCCCGTTGCCCATTAATTCCGTGATTTGTGGAATCCCATGATTTGTGGAATTCTATGGTTTGTGGAATTCCATGATTTATGGAATTCCATGAATTGTGGATCCCATTGTCCATGAATCCCATGATTTATGGAATTCCATTGTTTGTGGAATTCCATGCTTTGTGGCATCCCATGATTTGTGCATTCCATGACTTGGGATCCCATGATTTGTGCATTTTCCCGTGGAAAAAGGCAACAATCCATTGGCAGTGGAATGGGACGAGTTTATTTGTGTCCGTATCCCTTGGGGCTGGAATTCTGGGATGAATCCCGGCGCTGTTCCCATCCCAATCCTGCTTTTCCTTGTCCTTTTCCCATTCCAGGGGGACGTGTTCAAGACCAGGGGTGGGGGCCAGGCCGTGCAGTTCACGGACATCGAGACCCTCAAGCAGGAATCTCCCACCGGGTGAGTCCAGCCTCTGGAATTCCTGGAGTTCCCAAAATTCCAGTGGTGAAACCTTTCATTTGAGCTTCTGGAATGGTGGAATTCCCAAGGTTCCAATGATGGAACCTTTCATTTGAGCTTCTGGAATCTTGGAATTCCCAAAATTCCAGTGGTGAAACCTTTCATTTGAACTTCTGACATTCCCAAAATTCCAGTCATGGAACCTTTCATTTGAGCTTCTGGAAATCCCAAAATTCCAGTGGTGGAGCTTTTATTTTGAGCTTCTGGAATTCCAGAATTCCCAGGGTTCCAATGATTGAACCTTTCATTTGAGCTTCTGGAATTGTGGAATTCCCAAAATTCCAATGGTGAAACCTTTCATTTGAGCTTCTGGAGTTGTGGAATTCCGGATGCGCGCATGGAACCTCTTCCGATCCAATAGGAAAATCCAACTTGAAATCCCATAAACTTGGAGAATTTTATGGCTGCTGGAGCTGCTGGATCCAAGGTTTTTTAGGGAAGAATAAAAGAGCTTTTCCAGTGTGTTGGAATGTGGCCAGTCCCACGAGGTTTGAGCTGTAATTCCGTGAATTCCCGTTCCAGGCGGAAGCGCCGCTCGTCCCCTCCCAGGCCCGACCCTGCCGGGGACACCGCGGACTCGGAATGGACGGATGTGGAAACCAGGGTGAGCCGGGAATGTCATCCTGGATCCTGGAATTCTGGGATGGAGCAGGCTGGGAGGCAACTTCAGCTCATCCCAATCCAGCCATTCCATGGGCGCTTCCCAGTATCCCGGGCTGCTCCGTGCAGCCTGGCCTCGGGCGTTGCAGGGCTGGGGATCCAAACCCCTCTGGATGAGGATTTGGGAATGCTGGGAGCTGGGAATGGTGGGAAGGGGCGGATCCTGACTTTGGTGTATTCCCAGTGTTCCGTGGCCGTGGAGATGAGGGCGGGATCGGCGCTGGGACCGGGATTGCAGCACCACGCCCAGCCCAAGTGAGTGCTCCTGGGATTCTTTCCTGACATTTCCAAAATTTGGGAATGTTTTCCCACCCCCCACCTGTTCTGCCCTTCCCACTTTGGGTTTGCATTCCCAGCTGGAATAGGGTTGGGAATGCCCTGGATTCCCTCTCCTGCTCCTTTAAGCTTTTGTTCATGTTCTCCATTGAGAAATTCCAGTTTTTTGGAATTGGGAAATTCCAATTTCTCAGGATTGGGAAATTGCGGTTTCCTGGGGCTCCAGTTCCCTGTGGGAGAGAGGGAGCTGTGGTGGAATTCCTGCTAAAATTCCAACTACATCATTATGGAGTCACTAAGGAAGCATTGAGAATTCCCTCTTTCCCAAATTATTAATGAAGCATCCCTGGGAATTCCAGCTCCACGCTCAGCCCAAGGGAGTGCTCCTGGAATTCTTTCCTGACATTTCCAAAATTTGGGAATGTTTTCCCCCCAACTTTGCTGCCCTTCCCACTTTGGGTTTGCATTCCCAACTGGAATAGGGTCGGGAATGCCCTGGATTCCTTCTCCTGCCCCTTTAACCTCTTGCTCACATTATCCACTGGGAGATCCCAGTTTTTTGGGATTCCAATTCCCCGTGGGAAGAGGGAATTGAGGAATTGGAATCCACCTTTGTTTGCTGCTCCTGCTGCCTACAAACACAAGGAAAACACCGGAATTTTTTGAGTTTTAAATGTTGGATTTTTTTAGGAGATGTGGGTGGGGAATTGGGAGTGCAAAAACCTGGGAATGGCAGGGAGGGGGGGGGGGGGGGTGTTGAGGGTTGGCTGCTCCAAAAATTCCTCTGGATAAATCCTGAAAGTTCTCTGTGGCTCTTTCCCATTGCAGGCGCAGGAAACCCTGAATTTTTCCTGCTGGAATCCTGGATTTTCCCAGCCTGAGGAATTCTCTGCTGCCACTGCTCCTCAGGAGCTGCTTTGTGCTCATTCCCAGAGGTTTTTTTAGGGAAGTTGGGAAATTATTCCATAGGTGATCCCAAAGAAGTTCTGCATGGATCCATCCTCTTCCATAGATTTAGGGAAATCCTAAAGGTCCCTCTGGAATTCCAAACGGAGCTGGATCCTTACAGACCGAGCCACCGGGCTTTTCCCTGGGAGATTTTTCCAGCTTTTTCCCAGTTGTTTTTTTTTTTTAGTCCCAAATCCATCTTTTTCTGGTCATTCCCTCTTTTTTTGGGAGACCCAACCGCTGCTATTCCGAGCTGCAGTCCAGCACTTTAAGGGTGTTTTTTTGGCCATTCCCGATTTTACTGGAACCAGGAAAAACTTGGGAATACGGGTTTCTTCTGGCAAAAATGAATTTGGAATATTTAAAGTGTCACTGATCTGTCAGAGTATTCCAGAGTCACCCAAAATCCTGGGAGCAGTGGGAATTCACATCCCACCTGCTCTTTGGGGTGTCAGGGGAAACTGTGGAATGTTTTCCATGTGGGAATGGGGGGAAAAGAAAAGGGGATTTCCTCACAGATCGGGTGGGAATTGTCTCTCTGTGTGTCCCTGCAAGGTGTTCAATAAATCCTTTTATTCCAAAGCCTCTTCCTGGTTTTCAGGGAATTCCGAGGGGAGCAGCTTCCCTGGCTTTGCAGGAAAGTGGGAGCAGAGGTGTTTTTTGGGATGTTAAATCCTGGGATCTGCTTGGATCCTGAGGTGGGGTTGGGATAATTTTATCCTCAAATTCCCACCAAAGGGAATTTCGGGATATTTTGAGGGATTGCCTCGATCCAAGAGGTTCCAACCCATGGAAAATCTTCCCGAGGTTTGGAATCCTCAAATCCCAAAATGGTTTGGATTGGGATTGGAAGGAGGTTTAAAGCTCATCCCAAGGACAGGGACATTTCCCACTATCCCAGGTTGCTCCAAGCTGGCCTTGAACATTCCAGGGATCCAGAGGCAGCCACAGCTTCTCTGGGTATCCCAGCCCAGCCAGGAATTGTTTCCCAATATCCCATCCATCCCTGTGTCCTGTCCCTTATCCCAAATCCCTCTCCAGCTCTCCTGGAGCCCCCTTCAGGCTCTGAGGATTCCCTGGGTCCTTCCCTTTTCCAGGTGAACATTCCCAGCTCTCCCAGCCTGACTGCAGAACCTCTGGAATTTCTCCAACAGCTCCGGGTCCTGGGATTCCTGGACAGAGCTCAGGGGGGGGACAAAGGGAGAGGTTTTCCAACTGCTGCAGAATTCCATGAGCTCCAGAGACGGCTCCTGGCTGGATCCACGGGAAGCAGCTCTCCCGGAGCGCCGCTAGATGGGGTGGGAAAACCACGGGAATGGCGCCGCGTCCCGGGCATAGGGAACGAGTCCCTGGAAAATCCCTGCTCCCGTCCCTGCTCCTGCCCCTTGCTGCTCCCCTGTGGGAGGGTTGGGATTGGGATTGGGATTGGGATTGGGATTGGGATTGGGATTGGGATTGGGATTGGGACTGGGATAAACACCAGGAATGGGAGCACCAGGCTCACTTCCCAGTGGGAATCAGGCATTGCCCTGGGATAGGGAATGAGTCCTTGGAATGTCCCTGCTCCCCTGTGGGGGGACTGGGATTGGGACTGGGATTGGGACTGGGAAAACCACAGGAATGGTGCCACTTCCCGAGCCTTTCCCTGCCCTGGGATAGGGAATGAATCCCTGCTCCCCTCCCTGCTCCTGCCCCTTGCTGCTCCCCTTTGGAGGAAAAACTGGGATTGGGACTGGGATCAGTATTGGGATTGTGATAGGGATAACCACTGGAAATGATGGAAAACTCTGGGAAAGGCTCGGATTGGTGGGATAGAATGAGCTCATCAATCATTAATCAGGAGCCATCTCTTGGATTTGGGTTCCGTTATGCCAGTGACAGGATAAATCCCATTGGGAATATTCCTGTGGAAAAGTGGATACATGAGGAGCTGATGCTCATGGAGAAGGTTTGAATGCAGAAAAAGATTGAAAAACACCGGGAATTCTGAATTAGCTCCCTTGCCCTTGGTCCCTTGGATATGATAATTTTATTTTTGTAATTTTATCTTTATTTTTACTTTTTGGTTTTATTCTTTTTGATTAATTTGAAATTTTTATTTTATTTTAATATGTTTTCCTATTTTTATAATTTTAATTTTATTTTTAAAAATTTTTATTTTAAATTAATTTTAATTCTTTATTTTATTTTAATTATTTTATTTTTATTTTATTTGTAATTTGATTTTTATTTGATTTTTATTTTTTATTTTATTCAGTTTTTAAATTAATTTTTTATTTATATTTTAAATTTTTTTCTTCTTATTTTAATTCTTTGAAATTTAATTTTGATTTAATTTCTATTTGGGTTTTATTTTCCTCCAATTCCCCCGGCTGGAGGGGAAATGTTGGATTTGCAGCTCCAAGATCTCCTCCAGGTTTTCCCAGGCAGATCCTGATCCCAATGCCTTTAATTCCAGGGAATTTCCCTTTATCCCAACCAGCTTCATCAGGACAAATAGGGCAGCGAAATCCAAACATTTTTCCCAAAAATCCACACCCGGAGTGCTGGAATTGCAAGGAGCGCTTTTTCCATGAGGTGTCAGTGTGGGACCGGGATTCCCATCCCTGTTTTCCAAGGCTGGCAAGCCCTCCCTGGATCAGCAGCGAATCCCAGCTCATTCCCAGATTGAGGATTCTCGGAATTCCATGGATGGGGGGAGGATTGGATCCCAACCCGTGGGAAGAGATCGCTCCTCTCTGGCGTCAATCCCGGTGTGGCTCTTCCCACCTCCGTGTCCCAAACTTCCATCTCACCGACTCCTCTGGGCTCTGCTCACATCCCAGAATTCCAGCTGGGAATGCTCTTGCCCTCATCCTGGAAAAAACAAGCAGGAGTTCCCTGGAAAAGGGATTTGGGACAAGGGATGGAGGGATAGGACACAGGGAATGGGAAAGGGGAGATTTCAATGGGATGATGGGATTGGAATGGGATGGGGATTCCCAAAGAAGCTGTGGATGACCCTGGATCCCTGGAATGTTCCAGGCCAGGTTGGATGGGAATTGGAGCAGCCTGGGATAGTGGGAAGTTCCCTGTCCATGGAATGGGATTTAATCCCTTCCCACCCACAGCATTCCATGACATTCCCATCCATGTATCCATAAAATGCCTTGAAGTGTCCCAGAGCCACTGGGAATGATTTTCACATCCCAGCCAGCCTGTCCTTGGCCAGAATTCCACAATTTTCCTAAAATCCCATCCCAAGCCTCCATTCCCGACAGGATTTCTTTGCGATCCCATGCCAAGCCTCCAGTCCTGATTGGATTTCTCCTTGGTGCTGATAAAGGTCACCATCCCAGTTTTCCCTGCATTCCCTGAACTCTCGGGAAGGAGCCGGTTGTTCCAAGGAGTCGGGAGCTCCCGGTGTTAATTCCCAGAAATAATCCCGATGGGAAGCGACGCTGTCGGCCCCAGCAGAGGGAATTGGCTCCATCCTTGGGAATTATGGAAAGGACGGAGAAAATGGGAATATCCTCAGCTGTTGGGATCCGCCAAGTGGCTGCTCCATGGGAAAGGAGCACCAGGAAACTCCTGGTGGCACTGGCAGCTCCGAGGGGCTCGCTGGAATTCCAAATTTTCCACCCGGGATTCTTTACTGCTCCTTGCTTTCCCAGCCACTTCCATTGGGTTTTCCAGCATTTTGCACTCTGGAATCCCAATTATGACTCCTGAACTTTGGGCTCCTAAATTTTGTTCCTAAACCTTGAGTTTGGAATTTTTCTTCCCAGGCCTTGGACTCCAAACTTTTGCTCCAAATTTTGATTCCTAAACCTTTACACTCCTGTATTTTTTCCCTAAACCCTGGGATCCTAATTTTTTTTTTCCCTAAACTCTGAGCTCCTAATTTTTCTTCCTAATCCTTAAATTTTCTCATTTTCCTTCCTAAATCTGGGATCCTGATTTTTGTTCCCAAATCCTGGGCTCCTAATTTTTCCTCCTAACCCTTCAATCCCATCCAATTCCACCCCTGCCATGGGCAGGGACACCTTCCCCTATCCCAGGTTTTTCCAGTTCCCATCCAACCTGACCTTGGACATTTCCAAGGATTCATCCATAGCTTCTCTGGGAAGCCTGTCTTGGTTTTTCCAAGGTTTCCCTCCAATGGATCCTCCTGCCTGGCCATGACCCCTGAGCATCCCCATCCCTCTCCAGCTCTGCTTCCCTGGGATCTGATTAATCCATGGAATATTTAATGGATTCCTCATCCCTGCCCTAGGAATGCTTTCCTAACCCTTCCCATTCATCCAGCCTCGTTTTTTTTTTCCATGCTGGACTTCCCACCCCTCCTCTGTGCTCCAAGAGACAGAGCAGTTTATCTGGAAAAGTGGGGAAAAAGTCTCCCTAATCCCTCTTTAATCCTGGAATATCAGCAGGTAACGGGTTCAATACGGCACCAGGGTCACGGCACGGAGCTCTGATTCCGAGCAGTAAACAAAGCCTGGATTGAATTATTCCTGGGAAATTCCTTGATCCACGCCTGATTAAAGCCTCATCCCATGGAACCAGACGGTTCCTTTGGATATGGATCCAGATTAGATGGAGCTGGAGCCCAGCCCACCCCACACAGCTCGTAAATTCCTTGGGATGTGCTGCAGCTTTGCAGAAATTTTTTCCCTCCTCTTGTCCCTCTGCTCCCTCTCCTCATCCCATTCGGACCCAAAAAATTACCGGGGATGCACCTGGAATATTTTCAGGTGGAATTTGAGTGGAAAACCCTCTCTGATCATCCCTCAATGGGAACAGACTCCAAGACCTTGGTTTTCCAACTGGCTCCTCTGGCAGCATGTCCAAGAGGGAAAAATATCCCTGCTTTTCAAGTGGAGCCAAGGCCCATGTAAATATTTATGGAATATTTTATTACAATCCCAATTTACTCCTTGATTGGAAACATTTCCTAATAACCCTCTGGAAAATCCAATTAAAGTGCAATTTAAGGGTTTTTGCTTTGGGGTTTTTTTGGAATAGTTTTTTTGCCAGGAATGCTGATCCATAGGTTGGGTGGATGTCCATGGAAAAGTACAGATTTAAAAATATAGGAAAAAATAACCTCTTCCTTCTTCCTGAAAACGTTGGTTTTCCTTGGGAAATCCTGGTTTTCCTTAGGAATGGGGCAGCTCAGCCTTTCCAGGTTCAAATTCCTGTGGCTTTTTGTCCTTTTTTTTTAGCTTGGGGCACATCCCAAAATCCCATCGGCTCCAGTGGGATCAGGGGCATGGAAGGATTTGGAAACTCCCTTGGTGTGAGTGTGGGGGGCTTTGGGATCTTTATCCTGATGGGAATCCCAAAGGATAACAATTCTAAAATGATCTTTGGTGTTTTGGATGCCCTGCTGCTACTCCAAGAACTGTGCGATTTATCCTTGGAATTGTCCCATTCCTGGCTGAATTCCCAACTTTATTTAACCAGCCCAGAATTTGTTCCCTGGTATCTCCCATGGCAGCAGCTCCTATCAAACCTTCCTCAGCTTTTCCCCACTTTTTCCCTCTTAATCCCACATTCCGGATTTTCCCATCCCAACAAAAGGATGCTCCATCCAGTGAGGATGCCAGAAATGTTTAGGAAGTTTTCTTTTTATTCTACAGGACCAAAAAAAAAAATCCTCCTCAGGAATTCCTTGGAGACCCAAGACTTCAAGCAGGAGGCACAGGCTCCTTTTAAATTTTAAATCAGGGAATGCTGGAATTCTAAGGAGCCAGGAACTGCACTAAACGTTGAGAAAGGCAATTATCTGCCTGGAAAACACTGGATTCATTAGGATGAACATAAAGGCAAATTTAGGGAAGATAATTGGATCTTTTAAATCTCCATGTTCTTGATCCTTGCTCGTCTCATAAATATGGATTTTTATATAATCCCTGGAAAAAAACAGGCTCCTGTTAAAAAGGAGCACAGAGAGTGCAATAAATTCTGGAATTCTGGACATGGAATCTAACAAAAACAGAACAAAAGGGAAGAGATCTGAGTCCAAAGGCTCCCCCCTGGCACATCCTGGCTGTTCCCAGGGCTGAAGGGGGTGGATCCTGCTCTGCTCCAGGTGTGGGATGGATCCAGAGGCTCCCAGGAGCTGGATAAGTATTGGGAATCATCAGGTCAGGGATTTCCATCACCCAGCCTGCCCCCATCCCAAATCCCATGCAACCCATCCCATCCCAGGAGCTGCTTTCCATGGAAGAATTATCCATGTTTCTAATGTGTTTTAGTGTCTTTTAATCCTTGTCCTGTCATGGATAAGATTTCCTTATTTTTGTGCTTCTATTCCCAGAATCCCAAACTGGTTTGGGTTGGGAGAGATCCATGGCAGGGACACCTCCCACTTTCCCAGGCTGCTCCAACCTGGCCTCGGACACTTCCAAGGATCCAGGGGCAACCACAGAATTCCAGCCCAGCCTCTCCCCACCTTCCCAGCCAGGAATTTCCAATTCCCAATATCCCATCCATCCCTGCCCTCTGGCAGTGGGAGCCATTCCCTGTGTCCTGTCCCTCCACCCCTTGTCCCCAGTCCCTCTCCAGCTCTCCTGGAGCCCCTCCAGGTCCTGGAAGGGGCTCTGAGCTCCCCCTGGATCCTTCCCCTCTCCAGGTGAACATTCCCAGCTCTCCCAGCCTGGCTCCAGCCCTGGAAGCAGCTCTGGGATCTCCCCTGGAATTGCTCCAGCAGCTCCAGCTCCTCCTGGAGTTGGGATCCAGAGCTGGAGCAGCTCTGCAGGTGGGGCCTCACCTGAGTGGCCAAATGCTGTGGATTTTCTGATGCCAAGGATTCCTGTGGGATCACTGGGACTCCCCTGGTGCTTCCATGGAGCTGGATGTGACCCACAGGAGTCAGGAGCAGTGTCCAGGAGCCAAAGCTCCTGGAAAGGCGAGGCCATGAGCTCCTCCAGCCCTTCCATGGTTTTGTGCCATTGGAAATGGAGGCAAGTCGGGCTTAATAATTAATCCAGGCTTATTTAAACCCACAGCTCCTCTCAGTGCAGCAATGATCCATCAGACACGTTTTCCTCGTGTATCCAGGGTCATTTTTAGTGGATAGCTCTGGAGCAAAAGCTGGTTATTCCCTGTTTAATTAAACCTGTCATTAGTCTCCGGATCCTGGGTCAATCCTTGGGAAAATCCGACGCCTTTCCCTCCCTTCCAATGATTAAACCATCGATCAAGAGCGGCTGTTTAATCTCTCTCCCTATAAACAGCCGCTCTTCACAGGCCCAGACAGATGGGCAGATAATTTCACACATAACTTGGAATCTATTGGAGTTTCTGGAAGCCTGGCTCCGGAAAAACCTTGGAATATCCCAGGGATGCCCATGCAATCACACGGCCAATTTACGGGAGTAATTACCTCGATTCCGTGTGTGCTCCCGGTAATTGGCGCCCCAGCTGGTGTCGGGATGCATGGATGGCCACTTGTGCATGGAGAGCCATGCCACGGGAATTGCGCGTGCAAATCCGGCGTGGATCCCGAATATTTCGTGTATCCCACGTCTCCATGGAGTGGGAAACACTGTGGTATCAAGGTGGGTGTTTGAGGCATTTCCGTAGGCCGTGGAATGTTCTCGGCTGGAAGGGACCCACAAGGATCATCCGAGAATTTTGGGAAGTGTCCTGGAGAGAGGGAGGAGCCTGGAGGCCATCCGTAAGTAACCAGAATCCAGGCGTGTGTCCCGGCTGGGGAATGCCATGGGCAGCTGGAACAGGAGGGTGTTGGAGCACTGCTGCCAGCTGTGATTCCCACAGGATCAATCCGCCTTCAAACGCCTTTTCCAGGGTTGTCCTGTCGCAAATCCATGTGCCATTCCAGAGGTGAATCCATGTTCCATGCCATCAGCAATCCGTGTGCCATTCCATCCAGGTTCTATCCCATCCGTGTTCTATCCCATCCATGTATCCCTGTGCCATCCAATCCATGCCATCCATCCAGTCCATGTTCCATCCCAGCAGTTCATCCAGGTTCTATCCCATCAGTCCATCCCTGTGCCATCCAATCTGTGCATCCATGCTCCACCCCCTCAGTGATCCCTGTGCCATCCCATTATTTTATTCCTGTGCCATCCCATCCATGTGTCCCTGTGCCATCCCATTCATGTTCTATCCCATCCATGTATCCCTGTGGTATCCCATCCATGCATCCATGTTCTATCCCCTCAGTGATCCCCGTGCCATCCCATTATTTTATCCCTGTGCCATCCCATTCATGTTCTATTCCATCAGTGATCCCTGTGCCATCCCCTCAGTGATCCCTGTGCCATCCCCATGCCATCCCACCCACGGCTCAGCATTCCCACATCTCCATCTCCCGCCCTCCACCAATCCCATGCCGTAGGAGGCCGCAGGATGCTGAGCCCTTCCCGGGAGGAGCCTGCAGGACCAGTCCATCCCGAGCCGTTATCCCTTTTTATTGCGGTGTCGCGGCTCCGCAGCTCTGGCAGAAGATAAATTCCAAGGAGCGCTCCGTGCCGGAGCCGCCGGCGGGGCTCAGCGCTAACATTTACTCTGCGCCGGGGTCGATATCCCGCTGATCCCACTCAATCTGCTCCCTGTGCAAACTCCGGGCCGCCTCCCCCCGGATCAATCCCTCCTCCAAAGGTTACGTGAAGGTGGCCGGATTCTTCTAAGCTGTTTGCAGAGCCTCCGTTTGCTCTGCTAACACAGCCTGGAACTGCTTCCAAGGATTCTGTTTGCCTTGGATTAGGGCTGTTTGCCCAAACACCTTCCCGAATCCAATCGAGGCCAGCCTTTCCAAACATTTGGGCACATCTGTCAATCAATAGAAGCAATCGGGTTCCTGATCCAAACAGCAAACTCGGCCAAATCCAATATTTATCCAAACTTTTACTGACTCGGGTTGGTTTTAAACAATCCAAAGCCACGGAGCAGCCGTTGGTGCCGAAAGGTCCTGGATAATGTGTAACTCCTGGCAAACAGAGCCCGATTCCAGCAAGGAGCAGGGCAAAACCAAACACTGGAATTATTGTCCCACTTTTATTGCAGATAATTTGCTTAAATGTCCAGCGATTATCTGCTAATAAGGCCGGGGTTAATTAGGCGGGGCTTAAGAGGGCTTTGGCTGAACCTCGCTCAAGGACAGGGTGCAATTCCCGAACTTTGGCCCTTGGGGTGGGAGCGTGTTTGGGCAGGTGACTTGCGAGTGTTATCAGGGTGGAAAACACCTGAGTCCAGACCAAAAAAAAAAAAATCGGGAAAAAAAAGTCCTGGGAGGATTCCAGGCAAAGCTGGATTGGGGCTCATAACAAAGAGGAACAGGAGAGGCCGAATGTTTTTCAGGAGACACTGCCAGGCGGGAATGGCCGGCCGGGAATCGGCCCAAGGAGCTGTCGTAAAACTGGGAGCTGTTTTTCATCTGAGGCCCAAAGGAACAGGAGAGTCCAGGAATGACACCCAAACACGGGCAGGGCCTGGATCCAGCCCACAGGCAGGATCTGAGCAGGAAAAGGGATGGAAACATCTCCTCAAAGTCATGGAATCAGAGGATGGTCAGGATTGGAGAGGCAGGGACACTTCCCGCTGTCCCAGGCTGCTCCAAGCCCTGTCCAGCCTGGCCTTGGGCACTTCCAGGGATCCAGGGGAGTTGCAGCTTCTCTGGGAATTCCATCCCAGCCCCTCCCCAGCACCCTCCCAGATAGGAATTCCTTCCCAATATCCCATCTAAGTGTCTCCTTTTCCCATTTCAAACCATTCCCCCTTTCCCTGTCACTGTCCATGTCAAAATTCACCCTCCCTCTCTTTTTTTAAATTCCCTTTCAGGTCCTGGGTGATTAAAAGAGGAGGGAGAGCATTCATCTTTAATTCCTGGTGCATGGAAGGAAATAAGTGGGATGGAGAATGATCCACACAGTTTTCCCTTTGGATACACAAACATATCCTGGTGACAAGTGACAATTCTTATTCCAGAAGCCTTTTTCCAGGTAAGAAGCTCCACCTTCGCTGCTTTCCCAGGAAAAGGAATTTAATTTGGCTCTGAGGAAGAGCAAAGAACACCCATAAGACGCGGGTAGCGTTGTTTTCCCTAAATAACGGCATTTGGAATTCGGGGAGGAACAATGGATGAGGCGCTTTATCTGTCTCCAACGCTTTGTTCCTGGCAGAGGGGATAAATATTGGATAAGGGCACTTAGGGAACAATTTGGGAGGGAAAACAGAGGGAGAATAAAGGAGAGGCTCCTGCAGGCAGCAACTTTTGGTGGAATCTGATTATTTACGGAATGGCAGAGAGGAAATGGGAAAATTCCAGCTTCCATTTAAGCTGGAGAATGTTGGAGAGGGATTGGGACCAGGGATGGAGAGATGGGACACAGGGAATGGATTCCCACTGCCACAGGGCAGGGATGAATGGGAAGAAATTTCTGGCTGGGAGACGCTGGCCTGGAATTCCCAGAGAAGCTGTGTCTGCCCCTGGATCCCTGGAAGTGTCCCAGGCCAAGTTGGAGCAGCCTGGGATAGTGGGAGGTGTCCCTGGCCGTGGCAGGGGTGAGATCAGATGATCCTTAAATCCATGATTCCATGAAAACCCACCTAAACCTCTTTAGAAGTGCATCCACACCATTCCCATTGGCAGAACTGTGACAATTCCAGCACCACATCCCAGCTCATCCCTGCTATCGTGGCCTTGCTCCATCCCCATTTTTGACCCCATCCCCGCAGAAATCCCGTGGATTCAGGCGGATTCCTTGATCCCACACTTGCCAGATCCGTGGTCACCTGTGACTCCTGAACATTCCCAATCCCACAGTCCCAGCCCTGGACACATCCCGAGGGAGCTGGAGGGTGGGAGCAGCTCAACCCTGGGGAGCAGCCATGTGTGCCGTGCCCGGCAGAAGGGCCATGGAGGGACACACAATTCCCAGAATTTGGTGGATCCGAGGCTCTGGGGCAGTTGGAGCAGATGGCAGTGGCTCCGTGCCCTGCCGACCTTGGCAGCGGATGAACAAATTAAATCCTGAGAGTCTTGGAAGATTTGGGATTTGGGGACCCGAGATGAACTCCCTGCTTTTTTTTTTTGTTTTTTTTTTCTGTACAATGTCACCTTGAAGGGTTTGTGTGTGATAGTGCCGGAATTCCGGCTGGGAGATGGGAGTTCCTGAGCCCATCCTGTGGCAATCCTTGTGGGGTTTGGCTCCATGGGAATGTTGGGCTGGATCTGTGAGGCTGGAAGATGGAAGGAATGCTTTGGAAGCTCCTTCCTCCCTTCTTCCCTCCCTTCCTTCCTTCCTCCCTTCCTCCCTTCCTTCCTTCCTTCCTTCCTCCCTTCCTCCCTTCCTCCCTTCCTCCCTTCCTCCCTTCCTTCCTTCCTTCCTTCCTTCCTTCCTTCCTTCCTTCCTTCCTTCCTTCCTTCCTTCCTTCCTTCCTTCCTTCCTTCCTTCCTTCCTTCCTTCCTTCCTTCCTTCCTTCCTTCCTTCTTTCCTTCCTTCTTTCCTTCCTTCCTTCCTTCACAATGCTGGGAAGCACCAGAAGCCTTGGAATGGGACCCAGTCCCACAAAAATCCCTTGGAATGCCACCCAGGGTGACAGGCAGCAGCGGTGCCGTTCTGACATATTTACAGAGCACGCAATGCCATAACCTTGGGATGTTTGGAGGAACCTGGATCGTCACTGCCCTCCCTCTTGCGGGATTTTCTCACCACCATTCCGGTGTTATCCCGTGGTGGGAATGGATGGGATGGGGGTGGCTGCGCACGCCATTATCTCCGCGTTGTCCCGATGCTCCTCCGATCCCACTGAGAACGCCCAGCTCCGTGGGAGCCTTGTTGGGAACAGAGTCAATATTGGCTGAGCAAACACCGCCGGGAAAGAGTCACTGTTTGTGGAGCCGCAGGATTCAGAGGCTCGACTGCCACTTGGAAATCAGAATAATCCAAGGAATCCGGGGGTTTTCCAAGGCACAGAGTGTTTTTTATGGAGGGGAGAGTGGGCGTCTCCGAGGGAAGTTCCCAGTTGCTCCGCTTGGGGTTGGAATGAGAGGCAGCTGCACTGTGGAGTTCCTGACCTTGAATCCATGGAAAAAATGTGGGAACCCACCAGAGCCAAGTGCTGAAGCAGGAGGTGGCATGGAGTTATCCATGGAAAAGCAGCTTCTGGAGGAGCCGGAGTCTCCTGGCAGTCCCACAGTTAATCTGGAGCATTGTTCTTCCAGTGATGGATCCCTGGGATGTCCAGGTTGGATGAGGCTTGGAGCACCCTGGTGTAGTGGGAATTGTCCCTGCCCATGGAATGGGATGAGATTTAAGGTCTCTTCCTACCTGAAGCATTCCAGAGTTCTCCATGTCCAAGGAAGTTTCTCTGCTGTGTGTGGGAGCTCCTATTCCCAATGGATTCCATTTGCATTCCCTGGCACCATTTCCCCCCTGGATAATGGGAATGCTGTGAGCAGCCACCAAACTGGGGCAGAAACTCTAAATTAAAATCCACTTTTAACCATAAATGTCCATAAGTATTCCAAGATGGATCTCTGATTCCTTCATCCTAAGGTTTCCCTTCAGTTTAAAAAAAAAGCAGGAAGAGGAAAATAGAAATCCAGGAAAAACAAAACAAAAAAAAATGCAATACAAGGAGGCCTCAAGGAGTAGGGATTTGCCTGTTTGTTTTCCCATTTTTTTCAGGGAGAAAAAGGGTTCAAATCAGAGGAAAAAGGCATCAAAGGAGAGGGAAAAAGGGATCAGATGAAAAGAAATGCTGGAATTTCCTTGGAAGGTGACGAGGAAGTGCTGTGGGAGCAGCAGGATTGTGATCCCAATCCCTGCCTGCTCCAGCCCGGGAGCATCCTGTATTTTTGGGATGCTGGTTCCCAGATTCCTAAATTTGGATTTTTAACCCCTCAGAGGCCGGAGCTCTGCCCTCAGCCCCACTGGCCAAGCCCTGCCCTTTTCCAGCCGTATTCCTACAATTTCCTGCTTTCCACCCATCCCATTGTGCAACGTTCCCTCCGAACCCATCCGCTCCTGGCATCTTCTGGATGTTTAATTCCCTTTGGATGAAGGAAATGGAAAAATTGACCAACAATTCCAAACATCCAAGGCCTTTGGAGAGGGTGTTTATGGAAAGCTCCCGTGCCAACCTCTCCTCATTTTTCCTGCTGCTCTGGCACCGGGAAGGACAAATATTTATATTCCAGGCTTTTCCGATTGTTTCCATGTTGAACAGCTTTCAAAGGAACTCTTCATGTGGTTCCAAGGGTTTGCCATTAATTTTCACTTCCAATTGGATCCAGCTTTCCTCCAAGGTTTTAAAGTTGAGAAGGATTTGTTTGGGAATATGATGCTGGATTGGGACCACTCAGGGGGTGGGAATGTCACATTCCTGTTTTATTTAAAGGATAATTAAGCTTGTAATGTTATATTCCCAATCCCTGGAATTGTTCCGTGCCACATTGGAGCAACCTGGGTTAGTGGAAAGTGTCCCTCAGAGGGTGGAATGGGATGAGCTTTAAGGTCCTTCCCAAAGGAATTCCAGGATTAAAGTATTGGTCTTCCTTTGGAGGAATAAATTGAGTGGGGAAATCCATCTGAGTGTCGCTCCAAATCCTGGGGAATGCTCCATGGGATGCTCAGGCTCATCCATCCCATCCCAAATCCCATCCCAAATCCCATCCCATCCCATCCCAAATCCCATCCCATCCCATCCCATCCCATCCCATCCCATCCCATCCCATCCCAGGATTTGCCTTTCCCTCATCTCTGCCTTTCTTGGCAAAGCAGGAGGAAGGGAAGCAGCTCCCTGATCCCTGACTTCCACATTTAATAAAGGGAATAAAAGATCAGAAACTTGGGAAAAATCCTTAATAATTCACCAGCCTCGAGCTGCTTCGTTACCCTGAATTTGCGAACATTCCGGCAGCTCCTGACACCTTCCCTCTCTCATGATCTGATCCCAAAAAAACCTGGGAATGTTGGCTGGATCCACGTGCCCTCGTTATGTTAATCAGGGATGTGCCTGGGAGTGGCCACGCTCCCAGGAAAACGCAGCGGATTTGACCCAGGATCATTGGTAGGAAGAGAAAATCATTCCAGGACTTTTCCCACCACCTTCCAGAAACCAGGGATTTTTGGGCATCCATTCCTCTGAGGTGAGCAGGAGCCTTCTGGAATCCAGGGATTTTTGGGAATCCATTCCTTCCAGGTGAACTGGAGCTCCGATATGGGATTCAATCCTGCCCTGCCTCTCCATGGGATTTTCCTTGCTGAGTTTGGGTCGGGATTGGGTCAGCACCACAGCCTGGCTCCTTTTCCTCCGTTCCTGGTTTCAGGAGCTGGGAGCAGATCACAGCTCCCAAGGTTTTCTTCCCAAGCTAATTCCAATGCCTGGGAGGTGCCGGAGTGTTGGGATGTGGGAGCTTTGGGCTCGGGTAATTATCCTCGGATTTTAAGCTGATTATGGCGACTTTGGAGCGGTGTCTGTTGGATTTCCCCACGCTCCGTGTTTGCTCAGCAGCTCCCAAAGTCAACACGGGCCTGATCAAACATTCCTGATTCCTCCCGTGGCCCTTTTCCCAAAGATCCGCTCCCAGGAGCAGCGACGGGAGCCAGGAATGTGCTGTCCAGGTGGCACAAAGGAATTTGGGATAATCCCAAACCAAGGAATTTGGGGTGGAGGTGTGGCCCTGCTCAGGGATGTCACCGCAGAGGGGACACAGCGCTGGCGCTCCGGGAAGAATCTGAGTGAGGCAGAGACTCTTCAACAGCTCCTGGGAAACCAAAGGATTTCCAGGAAGGGAGCAGGGATGCTGGACAAGCCCGTGGGATGTCCCTGCAAATCCACATGGAAGCTCAGGCTCCCGAAATCCCGCGGTTTGCCAATGTGGGAAGGGGCTGGCAGAAGCCCAGAATGCCTGTGGGATCTGAAGAATGGAAAAGCTCCTGGTTCCTGTGGGTGGCTGTCCCTGCTCCTCCCAGTGCCCAGGATCCCAGGATGTGGCTCCTGTCCTTCATCCCATGGACTGACCACTCAAATTCCAAAGGAAAATTTGCTCCTCCTGCCACTGTCCCAGGCTGCTCCATCCTGGCCTTGGATTCCCAGGGATCCAGGGGCAGCCACAGCTTCTCTGGGAATTCCAACCCAGCCAGGAATTCCTTCCCAGTATCCCACCCATCCCTGTGTCTGTATCTATTCCCTGTGTCCTGTGCCTCCCTCCCTTATCCCAAGTTCCTCTCCAGCTCTCCTGGAAGGCTCTGGAAGTGGCTCTGATCTCCCCGGAGCTTCTCTCAGCAGGAATTCACCTTCCATTGGTCAACCACAAACCCCGAAAAAATCCATAAAAAACCAGGAAGCAAGCAACCAACCAACCCCTCCAGCACTCTGGGAACATCAATTCCCCGGGATTGGCAGGGAATGAAAGCATTCCCTGCTCCCTGCCAGCGCTGGGCTGAGGAGCCGCTGCTGCTGAGTGAAATCCCAACCTCGCTCCTGCCATGCATCGCTAATGAGCCAAGAGCCCCGAGGAGCTGCAGCCTTCCCTCATTCCCACTTTGGAGCCACATTCCCGCTTTTCCGTGTTCCCTGGCACATCCATGAATATATATTGACCTTATTAGAGCAGCGGCTGCCGCTGCCAGCAGCGCCGAGGCCTCGTTTGCACAAATTAAAGCTGTCAGTGGGTAATTTATGGAACAGCGGGAACGAGGAACGGTGCTCGGGATGGGAACGGCCTGGATTGGGATGAAGGTAGAGAAAGGGGATGGACTGTGGGACAAAGGGGAATGGCCTGGATTGGGAATTGGGAAAGGAAAGGGGATGGATTGTGGGATAAATATCCCACTCAGGATGGGAATGGCCAGGATTGGGATGAAGGTAGAGAAAGGGGATGGATTGTGGGATAAGCAGGAATAGCCTGGATTGGGAAGAAGGTAGGGAAAGGGGATGGATTATGGGATAAACATCCTGCTTGGGATGGGATGGTTGTGCTCAGGTGGGGTTGGGAATTTTTCGGTGATGTCTTGCTCACGATGGTTTTCTCTCTTTCCCTTCCTTGCTTTTCCTTCCTCCCTTTCCCCTTTTCATTCTCTCCTTTTCTCTTTCCCCTTTTCCCTTTCCTGCTTTTTCTTCCTCCCTTTCCCTTCCTTTCCCTTTCCTCCTTTACTTTCCCCCCTTTTCTTCTCTCCCTTTCCTCTTCCCCTTTTCCCTTTTCCATTTTCCCTTTTCCCTTTTCCATTTTCCCTTTTTCCTTTTCTTTCCCTTTTTCCTTTCCTTTCCTTTCCTTTCCTTTCCTTTCCTTTCCTTTCCTTTCCTTTCCTTTCCTTTCCTTTCCTTTCCTTTCCTTTCCTTTCCTTTCCTTTCCTTTCCTTTCCTTTCCTTTCCTTTCCTTTCCTTTCCTTTCCTTTCCTTTCCTTTCCTTTCCTTTCCTTTCCTTTCCTTTCCTTTCCTTTCCTTTCCTTTCCTTTCCTTTCCTTTCCTTTCCTTTCCTTTCCTTTCCTTTCCTTTCCCCAGATTTTTCCCCTTGGGACACATCCAGAGAAGGCACATCCATGATTTCTCTGGAAAAGCTGTTCCAGGGCCTCCCCACCCTCACTGGAAGGAACATGTTTCTCCCTGCAGTGTGAAAAGAGACACAAAATCCAAACCTTCGCCTCCCAAATCCACCCAATCCCAGTAGATCCCAATCCCTCCCTGCTGGAGCCAGCCCTGGTCCCACATTGATCCCAGCAGCTCCGGGGTTGGATTTGTGCCCTGGGATTTTGAGCCAGGGCTAAATTTGTCCCGTTGACACTCGGGAGCAGTGACAGGCACGAGGAGAGGGAAGAGCCTTCCTTTTGCAGCGCCAGAAAGATCGGCTGGAAAAAGCTTTTCCAGTGGATTAGCACCCTGAGGGCCTTGGAGCCGTCACTTCCATGTGGGATCCACGGATCGACCTCTGCTGGCCGCTGGACTGGAAAAAAAAAAGGGGGAAAAGCAATTTTTTTAGGGATGGCAACACGTGGCAATCCACCAATCCAGCCTGGAACGTGCCAGGAGTTCCCTTTATAAACACCCAATCCCCTGGCTGTCCCAAAAGCTGGAATTCCAAGTTTTCCAGGAGCCTGGGGGTTATTTATAGCAGGAATGAGAGTTGGTGCTTTCCTTCTCAAGGAAACTTGGGAAGGGGACAAGTGACCTCAGTGTGAATCAATGGGATTTTGTGGATTTCTGTGGGAATCTGGGGTGGGATTAGCACCTCTCCTCCATTCCTGGCAGCTGCTGGAGCAGGGAAGGAACCCTGGGAAGCAAAGAGCTCCAAAATTCCAAAATTCCCTGTGAATCCTGGATGTGGGACGTAGAGCCAGCTGCCAAAACTCTGCTTATTCCAGGCATGAGGAGAGGGATAATGGGAGCAGGAACAGTGGGAATGGGATGGGAACACCCCCTGGGTGCCTTTTCCTTGGAAAGGCAGTGGATATTTATGGGATCTGCTCTTCCTGTTTTTCCCAGGAATGGGTTTGGATCCAGCCCTTGCCGTGGATTCCCTGGTGAGACCCTCTGGGAATTCATTCCTTTAAGAAAAAGCTGGATGCAGCATGGAAATAAATGCAGGAATTGCTGCTGGGGGAATGTTTGGAGCCAGTGACCATAAAGGGCTTTTCCAACCTGAACCATTCTGGGATTCCAGGACTTTTCCTTCTCCTATCCCGGGGATAATAGGACAGGAGTAAGTTTAGATCTGCCTCCATCCCTCCAGTATCCTCCAGCATTCCATCCTTCCCAGCTGTTCCCAAATTCCTCTCCAGCATCCCAGTCATGGAACCATGAATCATTCCCATTGGAATTGGTGCAGCACTGGAGGGATCTTCACCCTGGATTTTTAACTCAGGATTTTTTCCTTGGGATTTTTTCATCAAGATTTTCCTTCAGGATTTATTCCTCAGGATTTTCCTTGGTATTTTCCCTCAGGATTTCTTCCTCAGGATTATTCTTGGGATTTCTTCCTCAGGATTTCTTCCTCCAGGTTTTCCTTGGGATTTTCCCTCAGGATTTCTTCCTTGGGATTTCTTCCTCAGGACTTTTCTTGGGATTTCTTCCTCAGGGTTTTTGCCCTGGATTTTTCTTCAGGGTTTTCCTCCGGCTCTCAGCAGCAGTGGGATGTGCTGGATAAGGCTGATTCCCTGAGCTCCCAACTCTGGTGCTCCCTCCCTTTCCCACCTAAGGAGGAATTCCAGGATTTTTAGCCCAGCAGGATATTTTGCTCCCGTCTTTCCAGCTGCTGCCATTTGGAGTGCCTGGGTTGGTTGTGTCTCCCTGGATAATGCCTTTGGAGCAGCGCTCCTTCAGAAAACCCAGCAGAGCCATCTGTGATTTTCCACTCTTGGATGGATAATTAGATTCGAGTGCAGCGTGGGCTCGGGGCTGGAATTTTTCCATGCCCGGGAACACCGAGGCACTCACAGCCGGGCTCCAGGAAGATTCCAGGCAGGAATGAAGCCATTCCCAACTGGGAAGGGAGCACTTTGTCCCTGTTATCCCACAGCTGCCCCTCTCGAATTCTCAGGGCCACTCTTATATTGTCACTTTTGGGAAAGAACCTCATTTTTCCTTCTCTGTTTGATCCCATATTTTTTAAATATCTCTTCAAGAGCTGCAGAATATCCTGGATTTCCTTTGGATATATGAGGATCCTTCAGGATGGCCCAGAATCCCAAGGATTCATTAAACATGGGATAATGGCAGCATGCCTGATGAAAAACAGGATTGTTCATCCTGGAGAAGGGAAGGATCCAGGGAGACCTTGGAGCAGCTTCTAAGGGGCTCCAGGAGAGCCGGGGAAGAATTGGGGATGAGGGATGGAGGGACAGGACACAGGGAATGGCTTCAGAGTGGAAAAGGGGAGATTTGGGTGAGATATTGGAGAAGGAATTCCTGTCTGGGAAGGTGGTGAAGGGCTGGGATGGAATTCCCAGAGAAGCTGTGGCTGCCCCTGGATCCCTGGAATGTCCCAGGCCAGGATGGATGGGACTGGTCCTCCTCCCCTTCCCCTCCTGGGGCACCTGACAGAGCCAGAGATTGAGTTTTCCACGGCTTCACCTTCCCAAAAAACATTCCCTTAACATTACCGCGAGGCAAACCAACAAATCCAGGAAAATCCCGGCACTTCCCCAATTTCCTGCCCCTTTGGAGAGGCCGCTCCGGCCGTGCCGTGAGGTTGGGCTGATTTACGGGTGGGCTGAGAGCGGGGCTGGATCCTGGCAGCTCTGCTTCCCATCAATTTTCCTGAGGATTTCCAAGGCCTCCCGTGCCAGCTGCTTCCCTGATTCCAGCCCCTTTTCCGTGCAGTAGCCTAGGAAAATATTGAACCCATGCCCAGAGCAACACCAGGATATGAAGGGGAAAACTTTAAGATGTTTTGTAACTCCTTTTTTTAGTTTTTTTATATTTTTTTTTTTTTTCCCCAGGACCTGCCAACTCTTAATTTTTCCAGTTTGGAATAAGAGCCTCGGATCCATCTGTTTGCTGTCAACTGATGTTTGTTTGGAAAGGGATTTTATGGATTTTTTCCAGCTCGCACTCCTGTTCTTCCACCCGGTTTACTGAGCTCCATAAATGTCGGCTCTGGCAGTTTTTTGGGGGAGTTTTGATTTAGGATTTAATCAAAATGGAGCCGTCAGTGCCTTTAATCAATGGGAATGGAGATCAAAACCAAAGGAATGGGAGTGAGGAATGAAATATTTAATGGATCCGTTTGAAAGTGCCTGATTCCCGACCTAATGGCTACCAGGGATCATTAGGACAAACTTCCCAAAAAGAATAACCTCCAAAAACTGCTCGCCCTGGCTTTTAAAGATTAAAAAGGGGGAAGGCAATTTAAGGCTTAAAAGCAATTCCAGCCTTTTATCCCATTAAATATTAAAAATAAAGCAGTGCCAGCAGCTCAGGGGCTGCTGGAGCTCCTGGGATTGGTGTCCAAAAATCCCAGTGCTCATCCCAGTTTGGGCTGTGGGATGGAGTGGTGCAGACCTGGGTTGGGCTGTGCTCTCCGTGGGATGGGGGCACCGACATTCCCTGCCCGATGGGATGCATGGGTTGAGCGTGGAAATAAATCAGACAAAGGTAGGACGTGCAGCCATGGTTCTCCTGGCACTGCTCCATCCTGCATCCCTCCAGCTCTTCATCCCCCCATCCCTCCAAACTTCCCTTCCTCCATCCCTCCATCTTTCCAAACTTTCATCCCTCCTAACTTCCATCCCTCCATCCCTCCAAACTTCCATCCCTCCATCCTTCCAAACTTTCATCCCTCCATCCTTCCAAACTTTCATCCCTCCAACTCTTCATCCCTCTATCCTTCCAAACTTCCATTCCTCAATCCCTTCAAACTGCCATCCCTCCATCCTTCCAAAATTCCATCCCTCCGAACTTCCATCCCTCCGAACTTCCATCCCTCCATCCCTCTGGGTTCGGCTGAATTCGGCTCCCCTCGTCTGGGTTCGGCTCTTCCCGTCTGGGTTCGGCTGAATTCGGCTCCTCTCGGCCGGGCTCGGCTCGGCTCTCTCGGGCGCCCCCTGCCGGTGCGTTCCCGGTGCGCGCTCATGATCAGGGAAATGGAAAATCCTGGAATGGTTTTGGGTGGGAAGGATCCTTAAATGCCATCCCATCCCATCCCTTTATCCCATCCCATCCCTTTATCCCATCCCATCCCTTTATCCCATCCCATCCCAAATCCCATCCCATCCCATCCCATCCCATCCCATCCCATCCCATCCCATCCCATCCCATCCCATCCCATCCCATCCCATCCCACTCCTTCCACTATCCCAACCTGCTCCAAGCCCCCTCTGACCTGGCCCTGGACATTTCCAGGGATCCAAGATCTTCCAGGACACTTTCCAGGATCCAATCTGGGAATTCTATCCCAGCCCCTACCACACTCACAGGGATCAATTCCATCCCAATATCCCATCCCTGCCCTCTGGCAGTGGAAGGCATTCCCTGTGTCCTGTCCCTCCATCCCTTGTCCCCAGTCCCTTTCCAGCTCTCCTGGAGCCCCTTCAGGCTCTGAGCTCTCCCTGGATCCTTCCCTTTTCCAGGTGAACATTCCCAGCTTTCCCAGCCTGGCTCCAGAGGGGCTCCAGCCCTGGGAGCAGCTCCTGTGGAATTGTCCCAGCAGCTCCAGATCCTCCTGGTGCTGGAATCCAGAGCTGGAGGTCTCACCTGAGAGAGCAGAGAGGGACAATTCCCCCATTCCTGCTTCCCACACTGTGGGATGATCCCGGGAGATCCTTTGGGAGCCAAAGCTGTTGGAAGCTGCTCTGGAGGAGTGACAGGGACAGAGGGTTTGGGATGAGCTCGATGTCACCTTGTCCTCTCAGATGCCACCAAAAAACTGGAGGTGCTGTCCTGGGCACAGCTGCTCTGGGGGTCCCTCCAGCTCCACCTCCCGCTGTATCCCGGAGAACTGGCAGGGAAGCAGCTCCCCAGGACCCCCCCCCCCCCCCCGTATTCCCATGGATAAAACCGGGATAGTGGGACACCTGTGGCTTCAAGGAGCAGCTCCCCCAGCCTCCTTCTGGCATGACTGCGTTTTTAATCAGCTTTTTTTTTCCATTTAACTTTCAACCTCTTTCTTCTCCTCTTTCTTCTCCTGGCATTTTTATCTCCACTTTGGATGCACAAATCCTGATTATTTTGTTCCCGGAGTCAGCGGGATGATCAAGGGGTTTGCAGCCTCCTGAATTATTCAGGATATTGGAGTTCCTCACTAAATATTTTTGCTTCCAGCCTGTCAGGGAGAAGATCACAGGAATATTTTGTTCCTTCCAAGATCTCTCACTCTCTCTGATGGGAAAAGCACTCCCATCATTTCCAAAGGTGCTCATTAAGGGAAGGGCTCGTCATTAATTAGAGCAGGACCAATGTCATTGTCACCCCCAAGGTGGCTTTGGGGACACAGGGCTGACTGGGAATCTTCTCCGGGGCTTGGAGAGGGAATGGGGTTGTGCTGGTGTTGTTGGATCGGGATGGGGTGGTGGGAAGTCACCCCACATGTCCCTGGCTGAAGGTGGCAGTGCCACCCCTCCAGATCAGGGGACACTGGTGCCCCACTGGAGTGTCCTGGGTTGGGGATTCTCAGCTCAGTGGTTCCTCATTCCTGGGAGGGATGGAATCCCAAAATCCCAGAATAGGTGGGGTTGGAAGCAGCCTCTACCCAGGCAGGGTGACTCAGGGCAGGCGACACAGGGACACATCCAGGTGAGTTTGGAATGGCTCTGGAGAGAGGGACAATGGCGTGGCCTTGGTGGGACAACGGGATAATGGGCATGTCCCACTGGGATAATGACCTGTCCCCAGTGGGATAACAGAATGTCCCTGGTGGGACAATGACATGTTCCTGGTGGGATTTGGTGGGACACTGGAATGTCCCTGATGGGATTTGGCGGGACACTGGAATGTCCTTGTTGGGACAATGACATGTTCCTGGTGGGATTTGGTGGACGCTGGAATGTCCTTGTTGGGATTTGGTGGGATGCTGGAATGTTCCTGGTGGGATTTGGTGGGACACTGGAATGTCCTTGTTGGGACAATGACATGTTCCTGGTGGGATTTGGTGGGACACTGGAATGTCCCTGGTGGGATTTGGTGGGACACTGGAATGTCCTTGTTGGGACAATGACATGTTCCTGGTGGGATTTGGTGGGACACTGGAATGTCCCTGGTGGGACGCTGGAATGTTCCTGGTGGGATTTGGTGGGATGCTAGATTGTCCTTGTTGGGACAATGACATGTTCCTGGTGGGATTTGGTGGGACGCTGGAATGTCCCTGGTGGGATTTGGTGGGACACTGGAATGTCCTTGTTGGGACAATGACACATCCCCAGTGCTGCTGCCACACCCCACCGATGCCTGCCACTTCCCCACCGATATTTTTTGGGATTTATGGTGTTTTTTTCCCAAACCATCCCAACCCACACCGTGCCGAGATCTCCGAGGCACAACCTGCTCCCCGTTCCTCCGGAGACGCACCGCGGCTCTGCTTCCCGACGTTCTGCTTCCATGTGCAGCATTCCAGGGCTCCATATTGTCACCATTATCCAACCTCTTCTTGTGGTTACTT
Source organism: Cinclus cinclus (assembly GCF_963662255.1). NCBI lineage: Eukaryota > Metazoa > Chordata > Aves > Passeriformes > Cinclidae > Cinclus > Cinclus cinclus. The sequence continues at coordinate 20,917,571 of NC_085058.1, forward strand.
CATAAAAATTCCTCTGCTCTTGGAAGCAGCCCGGGAATATTTGCATATGTATATCCTTCATTTTCACAGCACAGCCTGGCTGCCAGATGGGAAAACCGACGGAGACTCCAACATTTATCCGCGAATCCGCCGCGTTCCTGTGCCGGGAACCGCGGCGGAAACGAGGTGGTTTTCCAACCTTGGGATACTTTCACGGGGATTGGGGAAAAGGGGAGAGAAAACCACATGGAATCAATTAAAGGCCGTTTCCCGAAGTTTAACGGGGTGGAAAAGATTCCTTTGTGGGACTTTGGAAAAATGGCATCGTGGCTCCAGAAATCCATTTTTTCCTGGATTTCACCCTGTGTCCAGCACATGGATTGGGTTCCCTGAACCCCATGGCTCACAACAGGATTTATCCCAAAGAACCGGAAAGGTTTCTTGGGGGAAAACACTTTTTCCTTGGAATTCCCTTTTTCTTATTTCTTCCCAAGCCTGGATTTCAGTGTTCGGGGTATAATGGTGTTTTTTGGGACAGAATGATTTTTTTTTGGGATTTAATGGTGATTTTGAAGTGCATGAAGGTGGGGTCTTAAGATATAATGATGTTTTTGGGGGTATAATGGTGGTGTTTTTGGAAATAATTACATTTTTGGGGATATGATGATTTTTTTGGGACGTGACGTAACAGTGGTTTTTTTGGGAAGTATAATGATGGTTTTTAGGGTGTAATGATGGGATTTAGGCTACAGTGAGAGGTTTTAGTGTGCAGTGAGTTTTGGGTGGTATAAGGGTGAGTTTAGGATGGGATGATGATTTTTAGGGTGAAATTATGGGGTTTAGGGTATAATGATGTTCTTTAGGGTACAATGATACTTTTTAGGGCGCAATGCCGATATTTTGGAGTGTAGCAAAAAATTTTTTGGGGGGGTCCAATATTTTATTTTTTAGTGTAATGATGCATTTTCTGACTTTCAAACATAAAGTTCCTTTTGGAGTGCAATTATTATTTGGGGTGCCACTATGTCATTTTGGGGGAATGTTGAGGGCCACAATGGATTTTTTTTGGGATATAATGATAAATTTTGGGATCTAAAAGTGTTACTCCACATCCTTATGACGGTCTGGGATCTCTTCCACGTCAGAGAGCTTGTAAGGGATTAATCACCCACCCTAATTATTTTGGAACATCCCAAATTATCCGGGCGGAACAGCAGGAAAACAACGCGGCATCTTCCAAGCAGAGCCTCATTCCAGGAATCCATCATCTGTTCATTCCTTAAAGCTGTGACAGCAAAAAAACCTGGGATCCAAATGTCCCTAAATGATTCCCAATGACACACAACGGGAATTTTCCGGCGTTATTCCGGAAATGTAACGACAAGGGCACTTCCGCTGGGATTAATTGGCTCCTAAGTGCTTGCATGTGTTGTGTTTGGAGTGCTCTGATCCCAGGCGTGGAATGCTGCTGGAGGCAGGAATTCCAGGTTCAGGGTGGGGAATTGATCCAGCTCCAAATGGTGGAGCGCAGTTTTCCAGGATTGGGATTTGAGCATCCAAAAACAAAAAAAAAGAAGAAAAAATTAAATATGATTTTAAGGGAAAAAGGTTGTTCTTTTTCTTTTTTTTCCCCTAAAAACCCAAGCTGGATTTTAAAATCAAATTTGAAGCAAATTTTGGGGTTTTTAACTTTTTTTAGGATTTTTCGGGGTTGTGGAGCCATCCAGGATCTGTAAATCCAGGGGCAGCAGCGTTTCTGCTGAGGAGCTGGGAAGGTTCATGGAGCCAACAACAGCAACAGAGCCTTGATAGAAATTGTGGGAGGATGAGAAATCCACAATGATCCACAAAGTCCTGAAGGGCCAATAAAACAGGGGAAAGCAGGGACGTAAATCCCTTTGGGAACATCCCAAACCTGCTGGGAATGCAGCAGTGGATCAACTTTGATGCCCCATGCCTGGAAACATTCCAGATTGGATGGGGCTTGGAGAAACCTGGAAGAGTGGGAAGTGTCCCTGTCACGGCAGGGGTGGGACAGGATCAGCTTTCAAATCCCAACCCAAACCATTCCAGGATTCTCTGCAATCCCATCCCACAGAAAAATGGGATTTTTGCCGTGCCTTGTGTTGTCCAGGGGTTGTCCCTGTGCCTGGGGAATTCCCAGCTCGGAGGGATGGGTGAGGAGATTTGGGGAAGAAGCAGATTCCAGGCTGGAAAGGGACACATGGTGGTTCATCCATGTCATCCATGGCCCTTCCAGCTGGGAATTCTCACAGGGACAGGATCCTGTCCCGGTGCCATGGCCAGAGCCATCCATGCCTGCCTCATTCCCTCCAGATCATTCCATCCAATCCCAGTGACATTCCCAGAGTTGGGAACAGGGACATTTTGCACCCACTTCATTTCTACCCTGTGTTTTTTTCCCTGGCTGAGGGACAGGATAACTCTTGCCTGCACAATTCCCTGGCTCTGTGCTCCGTTGGATTTTAAACAGCACAGGGAAATAATCGGAATTTTTGGTTGGATGGGCCGAGGCTGAATCTGACCTTGAGTCCGCGCCCTCCTGACTTTGGAACTCCGGAGGGACACGGAGCATTGCCTTTCCCTTTTTATCCCCCCCTTTTTAAACAAGAGATAAATCCCTGGAGCCCCGGAGCAGGAATTGCAGCCGTGGTTCCCGTGATCCGTGAGGAGTTTTCACAGCTTTCCTTTCAGCTGGAAAATTGCTCCACTCGGCTGTGACCAGCTCGGGAAGAAACTGAATCTCATCCCGTCCTTCCCAGGGCACCTGGATGAGCAGGGACATCTTCCCAGCACAGTTCCTTCAGGACAGAGGGGACACATCCAGCTGGGAGTGGTGAGGATTGATTTGGGATAATTTGGGATGAGCAGGTTTGGCTCAGCAGAGCTCTGGGAATATCAAGGGGAGTGTCACAGAGTCACTTGAATTTTTACTGATTTATGTTTGTTTTTTTTTTTTGAGGGGGGATGCAGTGATTCCCAGCTGGATTTCTGGAGGCAGGAAGGGCCTGGCAGAGGAGCACATCCATCACTTCTGGGAGCTTTTGGAGATTTTGGGAATCCTTTTAGCGCTGAGGGAGGGAAGAAAGAGACCCTGGTACAGGACAAGCACCAAACCCCAATGGAAAACAGAGAACATCCCACTCCCTGCACTCGTTTTCCTCTTAAAATCCGGAATCTTTGTGTTTTCTGGCTGGCCAAATGGAAAATCGGGATGAGCTAAAAAACAGGACCAATGGCAAATTGTCCTGGGAGATGGAAAAGAGCAGCTCAGGGAAAATGGGATCGATTTTCTCTCCAGCCCCAGGAATGCTGTAGCATTTTCAAGATGTCTTTTTTGAAGCGGGGTTTATATTTGAATCCCAAATTTCCTGAGGCTGGAAAAGATTTCCAGGATCGTTGAGTCCAGCCTGTGATGGACCAACATCGTTTCACCCAGTCCAGAGCACGGAGTGCCGCATCCAGGAATTCCTTGGAAACCTCCAGGGATGGGGACTCCAAATCTCCATGGGAAATTCCAAAGTTTACCAACCCTTTCCATGGGGAAATTCCTGCTGATGTCCAGCCCGAACCTCCCCTGGAGCAGGCTCAGGCCATTCCTTCTCTTCCTGTTGCTGTTTGCCTGGGAAAAGAAGCTAAATATATTTGGGAATGGACTTTAGTGGGATTTTTCTTGTGTTTTCCCCATGTGGATACATTTCCATAGGGTTTGTTTTTGGGTGACAGAACTCCCAAACTTCCTGACATCCACAGGAGATTTTTCCTCTGGCTGGAATTTTCCTTCCTGTGAGCAAAGCTGAAGGGAGGAATGCCCAGCTGAGCATCCAGAGAGGTGACAGGGATACGGATCCCAGAGCCAAGGGCTCATCCCTATTCCCAGCTGGCAGAGGTGATCCCTTCCAAGAAAACCTCAATTCCAAGGAAACCTCAATTCCAAGGAAATCTCCCCTTCCCTGCTTGTTCCAGAGGCAATTTCCGCCTTTCTCCAGGAAAGCACCGGCTCGGAGCGAGCCAAATTCTGTTTGTTGTTCCTCCTGTGCCGGAGCTTGGGAACCATTCCCAGTTTTCCAGCCCCTTCCCAGCCTGAGAGCTGATCTTCCTCCCCAGCAGGGAACAGGATTCCTCACTTCTGGCTCCAGCTCTCTCCCTGCTCCAGCTTTAGGAAGGAATGAGCTCCGAAGACATTCTAATGAAGATCTCCCTGGAGCTGGCAGTGGGAAAAGCTGGAATGTGGCGCTGCAGCCCGTGCCTCAGCTGTTTCTTTTCGAGCTGTCACTGGAAAATTCCAGAGGCTGACGATGATATTTTTAACGTGGCAACGCTGGGGGAGAGAGAGCTGGGTTATCCCGATCCACCTTGGGCTGGGAGCAGGGATGAGATGGAGCTGCTGCTCCTGGAGGCTGTGAGAGGCCTGAGCCATTCCCAGCTCCCAGAATTTGTCCTGCACCTCCCAGATCCCAGCTCCTCGGGGAGGTGAAGGTGTGCAGTGTCTTGAGCAGCTCATTCCGGGCTCATTCCCAGCAGGAAAGTGGGAATTGTCCCCCTCAGGTGAGGCCCCACCTGCAGAGTTGCTCCAGCTCTGGATCCAAACACCAGGAGGAACTGGAGCTGCTGGAGCAGTTCCAGAGGAGACCCTGGAGCTGCTCCCAGGGCTGGAGCTGGACTGGGAGAGCTGGGAATGTTTTCTGCTGGAGAGAGGAAGGATCCAGGGAGAGCTCAGAGCCCCTGGCAGGACCTGAAGGGGCTCCAGGAGAGCTGGAGAGGGACTGGGGACAAGGGGTGGAGGGACAGGGAATGGCTTCAGAGTGACTCAGGGAATATTGGGAAGGAATTCCTGGCTCTGAAGGGGGCCCGGCCCTGGCACAGGGTGCCCAGAGCAGCCGTGGCTGCCCCTGGATCCCTGGAATGTCCAAGGCCAAGTTGGACACTGGGGTTGGAGCAGCCTGGGGTAGTGGAAGATGACTTGGAGCTCTTTTCCAACACCACTGATCCTGTGGTTCCCGTTTTCCCTACCGTCCAGGATAGTGCAGGATGCTCCTCTCTCTCCCAGGTGGATCCTGTGCTGTTAATTCCCCCCAGGAATTTTCCCCTGACCCCAGTCCTGGAGGGTTTGGATGTGGCAGGAGCAGAGTGGGATAACTGGGTCATTCCAAGGTCACTGCTCTGTCAGAAGGGCCTGGACCGGAGCATCCCTGTGGTGACCAATGTCACCATCCCTGTGACCCCCACCCAGCCTTCAAAAACTCCAAATTTCCCATCCTCGAGGTGTTCCTGGCCCCACCCCTGGTGAAAATGAGCCCCAAATGTCCCCAATGGAACCGAGCAGAGCAAGCTGGGACTCAGCCAAGGGCTTGGCCCCGGCTCCAAGGAAATCCCCTTCAACATTATCCAAGGAAAACCCTTCCCAGCAGCCCAGCCCGGAGCTGTCAGACCCTGCTCACCCCCTGCAGGCTCTGCCTTTAATCCCTGTGCTGCTGTATCCCTGGAATGTCCCGGTGTCCTGGAAAAGCAGGAGCAGTGCAGGGGCTGCTGCGCCCCTTGCCCGTGGCCTTGGGCACACATCTTGCTTTTTTTCCTTTAAAATAAAAAGGATTTTTTGTCTACAAGGAGAAGCTGGAGCTGCCCCAACGCTTCTTGTTGGGAAAGTGCCTCAGAAATTTCTGGAGCTGGAGGAAAAGCAGGTTTTGATTTTCCTGATCATTTCCAAAAGCGATTTTCTGGAAAGGGAACTGGGACAAGGGATGGAGGGTCAGGACACAGGGAATGGATTCCCACTGCCAGAGGGCAGGGATTGATGAGATATTGGGAAGGAATTGTTCCCTGGGAGGGTGGGGAGGGGCTGGGATGGAATTCCCAGAGAAGCTGTGGCTGCCCCCTGGATCCTTGGAAGTGCTCCAAGGGGTTGGAACAGCCTGGGATAGGGAAAGATGTCCCTGGCCATGGCAGGGGTGGCATAGGATGGGATTTAAGGTCCCTTCCCACCCAAAACCATTCCAGGATTGTGGGATTCCACGATCCATGTCCCTGAGTCCGCACTCAGCGTAACTCGGACAGTCGGGATTGAGTTGTCTCGGGATCCTTTGGGAGCAGCTCCAGCCCCGGTGCCATAACCCGACCTGGGGGTGCCGTCAGCGAAAATAAATCTGCCTAATCCCGAGGAACGAGCGGGAACAGCAGCAGCTCCAGGGAGATTAGAATCGAGTTTTGCGTTACAGCACTTGGAAGGGCCGGGATTTACTTGGAAACCGAATCCCGTTAATTAGCATTCTGCTAATGGCAGTCCTGGATAAATATAGCGTTCCCTAATCCCAGCGCGAGGCGCAGGTTGACATATTTAGATCGTTGATATCAAAGTCATTAACGCCTCTCCGTGGGAAACCTATTCCCAGGAGGGGCTGGGAACAGGATTCTCCCGAGCCAATCAATCTTCCTAACGCCCCAGCCGATCTTTAGGCACCAACTGGATGCGGCTTCCCAGAAATGTGCTTGCATCTGTCAGAATTCCAGCTGGCAGGAGCAGCCGAAGGTCAGCTCAGCTCCGAGCGGGAAAACGGGATCCCGGGACAAGAGCGCCGCTGTATCCATCGGGATGTGTCCCGACCTCTGGCACGTGTCGGGGATCAATTTATCTGGAGCGTTCCTCAGGCGGCCCCTGAGGTCCTGGAACTTCTCCAGGGTTTAGTGAACTCCAGGAACATCAAAGGATGGGAAAGGGCTGCTGGAGTTTTGGGAATTTGGAGAGCTTAATGATTATTTGGTGCTAATTAAGCCTTGATTTAGGGGTGGTTATTGGCCTGATTAACCCTCCCCAGCTGACAGCAGGAGAAGGGAACGCATTCCTATTAAACCTGAGGGGAGGGAATTGCAGCATGGAGGAGCACAGGACTGGGACCATTCCCGAGAATTGACTCTGTGTATTCTTTGTGGAATTATTGATGGGATCTTGGGAGGAATTGTCCCTGTGAGGGCGGGGAGGGGCTGGGATGGAATTCCCAGAGAAGCTGAGGCTGCCCCTGGATCCCTGGAATGTCCAAGGCCAGACTGGAACATCCTGGGATAATGGGAGGTGTCCCTGGCCGCGGCAGGGGTGGAACAGGATGGGATTTAAGGCCCCTTCCAACCCAAACCATTCCAGGATTCCATGGAATGCCGATCCCTCTCCCAAACCAATGAGTGGGATGGGGAACAGTGGCCAGGCAGGAGCCACTGGCATTCCAGGACAACATTCCTGTGTTTTTTGGGGTTCTGGGATGGAGTCACCAGGAAACCCCACATCTCCTTGTCCTTGCTTCCATCCAGGATTTTCATGGCATCATGATGACAGGGATTGAACAGCCCGACTTTGGAATAGTCCGAGCCTTTCCTGGTCCAGGTTCTCTCTCCATGGTGTTGTTTGAGGCCAAGAATTCCAGCCTGGGAGCTTTCACTTGGAATCACTTCTGCAGTATCCAAATGTGCGCAGTGCTTCCCATAGATCCTGCCCCAGCATGGAGAGCTCATGGATGCTCCCAAAATCTGGCTGGATCTGGTTTCCAAGGGATGGGGACACTTGGGAACAGCTCCCCATTCCCTGGAGCCATTCCAGGCACCTGCTGGGTTATTCCCACTTTTCCAAGACTCAGACTGGGAGCGGGAGCTGGGATAAAAACCTGGGAAAATGCTGTGTTTTCCCATGGGATCCCACAGGATCCTGGCCTGAGTGTCCCTTCCCTGTGGGATAAACCTGGGGGGATCCTCTCTGTGAGTGCTCCAAAAACGTGGAATAAACTCTGGGAGGAGGGAAAACCACTCGGAACACGTGGAGCTGGGAGAGCTTGTTTGGACAGCAAATTCTGGGGGTTTTTTATGCAGCTGGGAGGTTTCATTCCTCATAAAAATTGCACTTGGCCCGTGGATTGGGAATAACACTTATCTCATGTATGGAGCCAGACGTGTGTCAGCCACATTCCAGGGGCACGGATTCCCCAGCATTATTCCCACCTCCGGTTTTGGGGGTGGTTTTTAGCCAGCCTTGTAAACCCCAGAGCAGAGGCAGGTGGCAGCCAAAGGATTTTTGGAATGTTCTCAATACATAAAATCATGAAGTAAATAGGGAAAGAGGCTTGGAAGCTGCAGGAAAACTTGGGATCAGGATTGGGAAATGCAGGGAACACAATTTTTTTTTTTTTCCATTCAAAAAGGAGGTATGGGGGTAGAAAAATTCCTGATCCTAAAAATGACTGGGGTGATTTTTTCCTCAGAGCTGGGCAGCTGGAGGCAGCTTTGGATGGAATCCTCCTCCCAAGGAAAGGGAAGCAGAGGAAAAGACTCTCCAAGGAGGAAAGGCTTTAATGAGCTGCGAAGCCTTGATCACCCACGGAGAGCCGAGATTAATTAGGAGCTGCTGAAAGCCGAGCTCAATTAGGAGTTCAAGCTGCTCCCGAGGTGTGCAAGGCTGCGCTCCGAGTGCCGGGATTGCCTCTGGATTCCCTCCCTTGGATTCCCCGGGATGCAGAACGAGGCTGTGCTCACCAAAACCTGGCCCACCTCCTCCAGGTGTTCCAGCTCCTCCAGCTGTTCCCAGTTCCTCCAGCTGTTTCCAGTTCCTGCAGGTGTTCCCACCTCCTCCAGGTGTTCCCAGTTCCTCCAGATGTTCCAATTTCCCCCAGGTATTCCCATTTCCTCCAGGTGATCTCAGCTCCTCCAGGTGTCCTGTGTCCCTTTGGAATGCAGTGCCTAGGTCACCAGGAATGAGGCTGGGAAGGGGGAATGCTCTGGAGAAGAGCCTGTGTTTGATTTCCTACTGGATTTCCACATTTCCAGCATTCCCAGGGATTCCCTTCCTGTCTGGAGCCCATCCTGGCTCCATCCTCAGCATCATCCCAGATCCCAAGGTAAGATCCCGGTGCCTCCATCAGGATCTGGGATCCCGCACCCTGGAGGGAGGAATGAGCCCTGGTGTCCCTGTGCATCCATGGGCTCCAGCAGCTCCTTTTCCCAGATTTCTCTCAGGGCTGGAGGGATGGGTTTGGGTGGCCACAGGTTCTTTGTAGCAGAGAATTATGGAATCCTGGAATGGTTTGGGTGAGAGGGGACCATGGCAGGGACACCTCCCACTGTCCCAACCTGCTCCAAGCCCTGTCCAGCCTGGCCTTGGGCACTTCCAGGGATCCAGGGGCAGCCACAGCTGCTCTGGGAATTCCATTCCAGCCCCTGCTCACCTTCCCAGGGAGCAATTCCCAATATCCCATCCATCCCTGCCCTCTGGCAGTGGGAGCCATTCCCTGTGTCCTGTCCCTCCCCTTATCCCAAATCCCTCTCCAGCTCTCCTGGAGCCTCTTTAGGTCCTGGAAGGGGCTCTGAGCTCTCCCTGGATCCTTCCCTTTTCCAGAGCCTCTCCACCATCCCAAGGAGGAATTCCTTCCTTATTTCCAATCTAAACTTGCCCTCTTTCACTCTGAACCCACTCCAGCTCCCAAAGAATCTTCCAGGATGTTTCGAAACCCATCCCCATTCCCAGATCTCCCACAAGAGCACAACCTAATAACGAGCACACGCAAAACATCCTAAACCCAGGAAATTTATGGAGCATGACCCAAATTGAATTCTCCATTACAGCAGGATAATTGATTTTTTAGAAGAGAGATTAAATTTATTTTCCGCCTCACTAACGAACAGCCAGATTTCCCTTAATTGCTTGGAATGCAGAGTTGGGATGATTCATTAAAGCCGGAACATGCCTGGGTACATTACACTGTGACTAAAGCTTCCCTGCTTGGAGCAATTAAAGTGGAGAAATTCGGGATCTCACAAGGAACTGAATAAAAATTCCAGCTCGGGATGTCTTATTAAGCTCCTCAAGGAAAAGCTCACAAATTCCCCCTGTCCTCCAGGGAATCATTTGGTTATTTTATTTTTTTTTTTTCCCTGCCTGGCATTGTTTCCTCCTCGTGCCAACCCTAAAAAGAAGTGGTGTCTACGAGACAGATTTCGTGCCTCGCTTCACAGTTTAATTTTATCAATCACAACATTTAGAACCCAAATTGACAGCAGCGAGGAGACATCCCCGGATTCCAAGGGGAGGAATTTTTGGGCGGCATCTCGGAACATTTGGTAATTATAGACACATTGCAAAAATAAAGGTAGCGGTTGAGGAAAACAGGAGTGGAGAGGGAGGAGGCTTGGAGCTGGCAGGGATAAATGAGGATTGTTTGGCACATTTGAATCCAATCCCACCCAGGCTCCGAGGGCTCGTGGAAAAAGTGGAGATGGATGTGGAGCCCAGGCTGGGATGGACACAAGGACTGGGATCCTTGGAAAACCATTGGGAAGCTCAATGCTGGCATCACCTCACGGCAGGGTTATAATTCCCAAGGGCAGGGATGGGTGGGGTACTGGGAATATTCCCTGTGAGGGTGGGGAGGCCTTGGGACAGAGCAGCTGTGGCTGCCCATGGATCACTGGGATGTCCCAGATTGGGTTGGAACAGGGTTTGGAGCAGCCTGGGATAGTGGGAGCTGTCCCTGCCCATGGAATTGGGTGGAATAGGATGAGCTTTAAGGTCCTGTCCAACCCAAACCGTTCCAGAATTCCACAATTCACCCAAACTGGGGAAGGAACTGGGAAGAACGCATGGGGTGGCACAGGATGCTGATGGGCTGGTGGATCCGTGCTGATGGATGCAGGGAGAGATCCCGGGATTTAAGCCATTGGACGGAGGACTGGGGGGTTTTAAGGAAACCTTTCAGGCCCGGGATGTGCAGCCCTAACAGGAATGAAGTGCTGATTTTAAAAATCAAGTTTTGTCTCCTGAAAAATGGGATACACCTTCCCCATCCCTATCCCAGCCAGCTCCATCCCTCCCTGCTTCCCCTGGATGCCTTAAAAGCTGCAGGATCCCAGGAGGATTCCTGCTCCAGGAGGGAATAAACTGCTCCAGGAGGAGCTGCAGCGGGATGGCAGCAGTTCCCACGTGCAACCCTGATCCCGGGATTTTCCTTTTTTATTTTTTTAATTATTTTTTTTCCCCCAGGAGAAAGGAGCTGCCCTTTGTGTCCCTGCACTCCGCGTCCCTCGGAACTGCTCCCGGGAATGGGGAGATCATTAAGGAATAACGGATGGCTCCATGGTGCTGGGGAGCCTAATTAGAGATAACAAGAGAGGGAATCTTCGGGGCTGCAGCCTGCAGAGGCCACAAAGTCATTAATTATGCTAATTAGGGGTGGCTTTTGTCACCGCAGAAGGAGCCTTGGAGCTCCAGCCCCAACTCGGGGTGGACTCACACCCAAATCCCTCCCCATCCCTAAAAGTTCCTCATCCCAATGTTTGCTTTGGGATGGGTTTGGGGGGTTCTGGAAAGTCCCAGGGTAGCTTCTGGAGGGGATGGAGCTGCAGGGAATGGCCAAGGAACTCTTCATGTGGTTCCAAGGGTTTGCCATTAATTTTCACTTCCAATTGGATCCAACTTTCCTCCAAGGTTTTAAAGTTGAGAAGGATTTGTTTGGGAATATGATGCTGGATTGGGACCACTCAGGGGGTGGGAATGTCACATTCCTGTTTTATTTAAAGGATAATTAAGTTTGTAATGTTATATTCCCAATCCCTGGAATTGTTCCATGCCACATTGGAGCAACCTGGGTTAGTGGAAAGTGTCCCTCAGAGGGTGGAATGGGATGAGCTTTAAGGTCCTTTCCCAAAGGAATTCCAGGATTAAAGTATTGGTCTTCCTTTGGAGGAATAAATTGAGTGGGGAAATCCATCTGAGTGTCGCTCCAAATCCTGGGGAATGCTCCATGGGATGCTCAGGCTCATCCATCCCATCTCAAATCCCATCCCAAATCCCATCCCATCCCAAATCCCATCCCAAATCCCATCCCAAATCCCATCCCATCCCATCCCATCCCATCCCTCATCGGTGCTGAAGCAATGCTCCATGGAGTGTGGATAATGAAAATCCCAGGCCACGAGGCATCCACGGATAATGAAAGGAGATTCCCGAAACACTTCTGAGCACGAACCATCTGCTCGGCTGCGCCGGCCTAACAGCTCTGACTAATTTTTAATGCTGGTTTTATGACGGATCCGCGCATCAGCCCATCCATGCATAAGGAAATCCGGGCTGGCTGCGCTGTGCGCGGAGCTGCCTGGCGAGGAATTTGTCTCCCGTTTTAACTCCTTGCCGTACATTAAAGGTGTAGCGGAGCATGGAAGTGCCCTGTCGGCTCCGTCCTGAGCCGCCTCCGCCTCCTCATCCGTGCGGAAAACCGGGAGAGGGTGGAAAATGCTCCTGGCGCGGGACTGAACGCGTGCAGCCACCAGCAGCAAGCCTGCTCCATCAGGTTAATTAATTCTTATTAATTACGTCCCTTGACATTTTTCTCTGGATCGGTGCTGCCCGCTGGGGTTTGCGAGGAGAGCTCGGCCTTCACTTCCCGGGAAATCAGAGCAGGAGCTGCTGCGGGAAGATTTCAGGCTGTAATCTCGGACAGGCTCTGGCTCTTTCGTAAATCTTTTAACGACTTTATCGCCTTCCAAACAGATTTATTTAATTATTTATTCGTTTTATTTATTTATCGCCACCCAAAAGTGGAGTCGTTTATCTGAGCGAGCCCCAGATGTTCGGGATGGTGCTGGAATAGGGTTGGATTTAGTTGGAGCCAAACCTCGCTAGGGCTTTTTTTGCTCCTTTCTCATGGAATTTGCAGCCTGGCTTGGCTCTGCCCCTCTCCTGATTCCCAGGAGATTTCCAAGGTGAGCATCTCCGTGTTTTAGCAAAGATTCAAACAACCCTTGAATGTTTTAATTTGGGATGACTCTGCCTTTTTTTCTTCAGCTTTTCTCATCTTTTTGGGGGAAAAAGGGGGAATAATGAAGGAAGCTCAGCCAGATCTGGCACGGCCATGACATCATGTGTTCCCTCTTCCCTTCATGGTGACATTCCCGTCCTTTCCATCTGTTATCCCTCTCTTCTTCCACCATGGCGCCTCTGGAATATCACAGATCCAAGTGATTTCCTTTCTGGGCTAGCAACAATTCCAGGATTTAATTTATCCATGAAAACCTGCAGCAGAGGAAAGAGGGAGGCTTTTCCCAGCTCGCCTTTCTCCTCCCTTCCCGGTAATTCCAAAGTTGTTATCTGCTAAAGTAAGGCCTTTGTTTTCTCTGGAATTCTCTCCCAAAGCCATCGGGATTCCTTTCCCTGCCTCATCCCTCGGGATGAATGAATGAGCTTCGCTGTAGTCTGGGAATTCGGCTTGGCTGCTCCTTGTCCTGGTTTTACTCATGGATTGGCCGATGGAAGATTTACATGGGAAAAGCCCAAGGAATGAGTAACCTGTCTCCTCCAGCGAGGATCCAGACAGGCTGGATTCCACAAACCTTTTGGGATTCATTGGGATTTGAACAAATAAACCACCAGTGCTGGATGGAGACAAGCTGGGGAGAGACCACGGATAAACCGGGATTTTAATGGGAATATCTACAAATCGCGGCTCACGTGGCAACTTCAATTCCAGCCTCTCTGTAAAAGAAAAGCTAATTAAAAATTCCCTAATGAGCCCGGGCTCGGTGGCTGAGCAGAAGGGAAGCACCTCCGAGCGGCAAATCCATTGCCAAGGACGGAAAAACCTCCAAGTGCAACGTGTTACGAGGAAAATGTCACTTTATTGGATGTTCCCTTGTCTCGCTAACGAGCTCTCGGGTTAATTTTAGCTTTTCCACTGCATCCCAACTCCGTTGGTTCTGGGGATCAGGAATCTCAGCTCCCTCCTTGGTGGGAGTTTTTCCTTTAAATCCCAATGGGAATGGGGCTGCTCTATCCCATTAGATCCCAATGGGAATGGGGCTGTTCTTCCATTCGATCCCAATGGGAATGGGGCTGTTCTCCCATTAGATCTCAATGGGAATGGGGATGTTCTCCCATTCGGTCCCAATGGGAATGGGGCTGTTATCTCCCATTAGATCCCAATGGGAATGGGGCTGTTCTCCCATTAGATCCCAATGGGAATGGGGATGTTCTCCCATTCGGTCCCAATGGGAATGGGGCTGTTATCTCCCATTAGATCCCAATGGGAATGGGGCTGTTCTCTCCCATTAACTCCCAATGGGAATGGGGCTGTTCTCCCATTAGATCCCAATGGGAATGGGGATGTTCTCCCATTAGATCTCAATGGGAATGGGGATGTTTTTCCATTAACTCCCAGTGGGAATGGGGTTATTTTCTCCCACCAGCAACACCATTTGTTTGCTCAAAATAATTCCAGGCAGGAATTTCTTCATGGAAAAGGTGGTCAGGCATTGGAATTGCCCAGGGAGGTTTGCAATTCCTTTGGTATTTCCCAAGGAATTACCCAAGGATTACCCAAGGAATTCCTGGAGGTGGCACTCAGTGCTCTGGGCTGGGGACAAGGCAGGGATCAGGCTCAGCTTGGACTCGATGGCCTTGGAGGGCTTTTCCAACCTCTGGGATTGTGGGGTTCAGGGAAAAACAGAACAAAAATGTGAAGGGAATGTTGGGAGCAAGGCGGGAAGGTGTGCAGGTGTGGCAGCGTCGCGTGACGTCGCCCTTGGTGTCCCCGTGCCCAAGAGCCGTGGAAAACCAGCCCTGTGGGTGTTCTATTCCCACCTGTACCTGGGACAATCAGACTCGATCCCAATCAGCACAAGCCGAGCCCCGCCCTCGCTCCCAGGGACATTCCCACATCCCACATGGGATGGCACTTCCATCCCCACCTGGCACGGTGGGAATTCCCCCTTCCCTAATTCCCTGTTCATTGTTGGCATTCCCGAGGTGTCCCCCATGCATTGGTTACACTTCCAGGGTCCCAGCCGGCGATAAATCGCGCTGCTAATTCCATTGGAGCGAGGCTCAGCCTCATTCCCGGCGCTCCGGATCCCCCGGGGCCGTGCCTGCACAGGGCTGATAAGGGAATCAGCTTTGGCGGCCACACCAGAGGTGAAATCCAAAGATCCCGAATATTTCGGGATGTTTATCCCCAGTAATCAGCTCCTCCACTGGATGTCCCTGGGAAAGCCTGGATTGCGTTCCGTGCCTGGGGGCAAACGGCTCTCATTAATATTTCACATCATTTTCCATTTTTTTCCATCTTTTTTTGTTGTTGTTTTTGCCCTGCTTCCAGAGCCTTGCTGGAAAGAGCGGGGATATTTTCCCATCTTCCGTATTTGTCTGCTCCAGTAATCATTGGATTCAATCACTCGGGTGATGTTTTTATGGATTAATAACGGGCACTTTGGAGAGCTGGGAGCTGCAATCTGTACAACCTTAATGAGCACCGTGGGGACCCGGTGCCATGGTTTCCCAAATCCTCTCCGTGCTTCCCTCTAAATCATTCCCTGCTCCGGATGGCTCTCCTGCCTCCAGCACACCTGGCTCCCCACTGGAAGTTGTCCCAATTAATTTTTTTTTCTTGTTTTCCCTTTTTTTTTTTTTTTCCTCTCCCCCTTTCCTAAAAGCTCAGATTTGTCAGCGCTGACAAAACGTTTGTTTGCTGCCTCGTCGGGATGGAGCTCCGGGGTGGGAAACCTCTGCTCCTGGATCTGGGAATGCCGGGGTTGGAGCGTTTTGGTCTGCAGGGCACTGGGAGGGTGAGACTGGGGACAGGGGTTGGCTCTGGGTGACACAAATGCAGTAAGGGGACACCAGCAGGGGGGAGCCCTCTCCGTAGGGTCATGGAATCATGGAATCACTTGGGTTGGGAAAGGGCCCTAAAATCAGCGAGTCTGACCATTCCCAGTACTGCCAAAGCCACCCCTGACCGTGTCCCTACGTGCCACATCCACACGGATTTAAATCCCCCCAGAGATGGGAATTCCCTGTGCCAGGGCTGGATTTCCTCTCACGAGACTCATGGAACAAAACCAAGGGATCCCGTGGGACAATTCCATGAGAAAGGGATCCCTCACTCGCTGGAATTGCAAAGGGATCCTTGGGAAGCAGCTGGGGATGGAGGGAAAACCCAGTGCCCACCCTGGGGACACTGCTGCCACCTCTGAAATCCCTGGGATACTCCTTGGATTTTTGGGAAGTGATGCTTCCTCCTCTGGATCATCGGCTGCGTGACGTCCTGCTGTGGGGTCTCCCTTGAGGACAGCGGGTTTGTCCCCCAGGCCTGGGGACACCGTGGGGATGGGGCTGCTCCAGAGCCTCTGGAATTTTGGGGTTCCTGGGATTTGTAACTGAGGCCTGAATACAAAGAAGGAGCAAAGGACGAGGCCTGGGAAACATCTCCTCCTCCAGAGGTGCATCCAGGCCCTGCTCTGGCACCGATGGAGCAATCCCTGAATTCCTGCACTGGCAGAGATGGAGCAATCCCTGAATTCCTGATCTGGCATGGATGGAGCAATCCCTGAATTCCTGCCTGTTTTTTTCCATGGGTAGCCCAGGAACAGCCAGCCCAGGCTGTACAAATGCACCTTGCAGAGAATTCCGCAAGTGCTGGAGTTATTTCCAACCCCCTCTATAGATCTCCCAGTGCTTTGGAGAGGCTTCTCCCCCTCTCTGTTTATTTCCCGGGATTTTAAATGGCTTTTTGGAAACCTGCTCTCAGCCTGCAGCTATTCCAGAGCTGTGGGATGCAGCTCTGGGTGACTAATAAGGAATTTATGGAGCCTTGGCTCCAAGATTTCTCCAGCCAGACGAGCTCGCGGCGCGTCAGGACAGAGGCCTTGGGCAACACCAGCCCAGTCTGAGCTCAGACTGGGAGAACTGGGAGGATAAACAGGCTCTGGATGTTGGGATGCCTGGAGTTGGGAAGCTCATGGTGAAGGAATTTCCCCCAGATAAGGTCTGGCTGTTCACCTTTCCCAGTGAGCTGGGCAGAGATTCCTGATCCTTCAGAGAATTCCTATTCCATCCCTGTCCTGAGAGTCCCTGATCCTTCAGAGAATTCCTATTCCATCCCTCTCCCGAGCATTCCTGAACCTTCAGAGAATTCCTAGTCCATCCCTGTCCCTGCCTTGAACATTTCCATCCCAGCCCTGACCATCCCTGCCCGTGTTTTGCCCATTCCCGCTCCTGCCCATTCCTGATCCTCCCCTGCCCATCCCAATCCCAGCTCCGGAATCAGGGCTGGAATGGGGCCGGCCCTGCTCCCTAAACTCGGGTCCCACCCCTGGCTGATCCAAAATCCCTTCCCGAGGTTTTTTCCCGGCTCTCCGTCCATCTGAATTCCCACCGAAAAGCCGGTGGCACAGCGGGAACCAAATCCCGGGAATTCTGCAGCGCATCCCAGTTTGTCCCTGCGGGCTCCTGTCCCCGCCCTTGGGGACACCGAGGGTGTTTGGTGCTGGTGCCCCCCAGGGAAAGACGGGAATGAGGTTCTCCTCTGCCTCGCTATCCCGGGAAGCAGCGCTGGGATTTTGGGAATGCTGGTGGGTGGCTTTGGAAGAGCCACCTGCCACCCAGGGCACACCACGAGGTGTCGGAGACACTCAGGAATTGGGAACAAAAAGTGGAGGAACTCAGGGGATTGGGGGATGTGATCCCTTCCCTGTTCCTGCAGGGTGAGGAAACTGGGAACCGAGGAGTGCGGCAAAATGGGCGACAAATTAATAATTATCCAAAGCTCATCCCTATCACTGCTCATCAAAACATTCCCGAACTCCATCCCAGGCTCCTTTCTTCTCCCTGCCTCCAGTAAGTGCTTGAACATCCCTTTAAAAATTAAAGGAGGAGGGTTCTGGAAGAGATAAGGGATAATTGCCTGGCTTTGACTGCGGCATTGATGTGAAAATAGGATTGGAATTACTCACTCCGGTTGAAAGGTTAGTTGAAGGTTATTACAGGAAAATTGTTATTCATCCATTTTTTCTGTGCCGCTGGATAGCCCCAAAGATTAAATCCGGGGAGCGCATAATGACCCATCAGGGCGGACAATGGTGGGAATAATCTCCAGAGGCTCCCGAGAGCCTTCCCTGAATAATTCATGGCTCAGCAGCCCTCCCTCCCTCCCGGCAGATTACACGGGAGTTTTCTTTGGGAAGAGATCATTTAAAGGAGCTTTAAAAACCACCGCGCTTTTGGACGGAAGTGGAATTACCGGCAGCATTCCCGAGGTTTGTTTATGCCTTAATAAATCTCCTTTTCCCCCTGACCTCGGTGCCATGGGAACAAAACGCCGCGGGATAAAGGGAGGCTTTGTTTGGGATGGAGCTGGAGGAGCTTTTCCTGCTCCGGGCAGAGACAAATCGGAGCTGTTCGGTCACCTGGGAGGAGAAATTCCAGCCCCCTAAAATCCATCAGGGATGATTTCCTTCTTTCCAGGAGGAGGCTGCTGGCGTTTCTCATCGCGAAGTCGCCGTCCTGCTGGTCCAGGTTCCATTGCCAGCTTCCCTCGGCTCAGCAGAGCTCCGGGATGAGGAGGATGCTCAGGCCAGCCCTGGATCCTGCTGGAAAACCAGGAGCAAGGGTGGGATGGCACTTCCCGGCCCTCCCGCTACTCCTGTGGCTCCTCCAGCCCCTAAATCCCAGCCTGGTTCCGGTTAATCCTTTAATTTCATCTCCTGGAAGAGCTGCTATGCTTTAAAAGCTGCTTGTTCATTAAAAATCCCAGGATTTCTGGAGGTTTAGAGATCCCTGGCATCTTTGGGATCATGGAAAAATAATTGAAAAAATATCCTGGATAACAATTGGTATTTACTAAACACTTCATAGTTATCAGATCCAAATTAAATCCTAATTAAATCTTCTCTGGGATTTCCCAGCCAGGAGGATGAGGAAGGATGGCATTGCTGCTGTGGGGTGAGCAGGGAATCCTACGGATTGGGAATTTGGGGGGGTTATCTTTATTTTGGACAGCTTTATCTTCATTTTGGGCAGGTTTTTATCGATTTGGGGTAGGCTTAGCTGGGTTTGGAGCGGGTTCATCTTGAGCTGAAGGGGTCTGTGCTGGAGTGTGGAGCTGAAGCGGCTCCTCCAGCCCTATCCCCTCCCAAAATTAATGAGGAAGGATTTTCCCGGGGGGAATGGAGCAGGTAGAGAGCTGCTCCTCCCTCCCCTGCGAGGGAAGAAGGGTTGTTAGAAATAATCCTGGAGTTTAAGGATGTGAATGAGGACTTTTATGGATTTAACAGGAAGCTCCAACATAATTTCCCACTAAACCTTGTGTCAATAAATCATTTTTTTAATTATAAGCTCCAATTATCAGCTAAGCTCGGCTTAATGATCTCTGGAGTGGTTCCTCCTTCAGAAGCCCAGGAAGGAACTTCTCCTCCTTCCTTTGGAGCCGCTGCTATTTTTTTCCCAGCTCCTGGAAAATCCTCCCCCCAGTGCCCGTGTGTCTGACAGGATCCGAGTGAAATCCAAGCCTCTCCTAAATCAGGGGCTGTCCAGAGGAGCATCCAAAGGTGCATCCAAAGGCTGTGGCTCCGTTCCACCCCCGGCACAGGCCGTGAGCCAAGCCTTGATTTAGGGCTGCTCTGGGATCGGGTCACATTCCCACATTCCTGGGGCAGCTCAGGAGCGCTCAGGTGCCCTGGGGGTTATTCCAGGATCCGGGACACCTGGCAGGGCTGGGGGAATCCCCGGGAGAAGGGGCTGGGTGAATTCCAGCTCCTGGCAGCTCCTTGGGATCCAGCGGATCCCTTTTATCTGTTCTTCAGGATCCCTCCAGAAGAGGGATCCTTCCCATTCTCCGTGGGATCTGGGCAGGGAATGACAGCGGAGTTTGGGAGGAGGAGTTAACAAGCCAGGAAAAAAGGAGATAAATGGCTCTGGAATGCTCCGGCCCCGTTCATTCCCAGCCACACTCAATGTACCGTGGATGATTCCTGATGGATTGAGCCGGGAATGGAGCTGGGAATGGAACTGGGAATGGAACTGGGAACGGAGCTGGGAAAGGAAGAGGGAATAGAGCTGGGAATGAGCTGGGAATGGAGCTGGGAATGGAACTTCCCTGCCATTTATCCTTTGGGTTTCCCTCCTCTGGATTCATCCCCTCTGCTCCCAGGCCTGGAGACAGTGTAGATGGATTTTCTAAGATGCTTTCTTTTCCATAAAAAAACATTGGATGGCGGCATTGACAAAGCCCTGGGGTGTAAAAGGACAAGGAAATATTTCCAAATGGTTCCTCTGGCAGCTGAGAATTCCAGCTCCTGTCGCTTATTGACCTCTAATTGCTTCCAGTAGGAGCGGGAGACAGGAAGATCAATAGGGATGGGAGGGGGTTAAAACCCTCCCGGTGCACTTAACTGTAGTTAGGAACCACTGGAATTCATCTTCCCGGGGTTTCCAGTGGTAATTGGAACACAGGGATTCCGTGCAGAGCATTAATTCCCTCCCCCATCCCGCTCCTCGCCTGGTCCCAGGGCTCGGAGCAGCCTCGTGGCTCTCCAGCCGCCCTTCCCTGCTGTGTTAGAGATCCAGGAGACCCAAATTTGGGGGGGATTTTAAAGGAGTGGGAGGATTGTGGCAGCTGGAACTCCAGGGGAAAGAAGGGATGGATAAAGTGAGTGAGGAGAGCGCTGACACAGCCAGATACGGGAGAGGATGCAGGAAGGATGTCCTGGAGAGCCTGGGAGTGGAGCTGGGTTTTCCCACAGGAAGCTGCTGAGGATGGGAATGTTCCGGGTGATTTTGGGGTGGGAACCAGGTGGCCACCACAGAGCTGGTCCCATCCTGGCCTACAGCATTTCCCTGGGAGCTCCTCAGGCTGGTGCTGGTGCCGCAGGTGCTGCTGGAAGCTCCCAGTTCCCGATGGAAACTCCCAGTTGATGATGGAAGCTCCCAGTTGATGATAGAAGCTCACAGTTCTTGATGGAAGCTCCCAGTTCCTGATGTAAGCTCCCACTTTCAAATGGAAGCTCCCAGTTGCTGATGGAAGCTCCCAGTTCCAAATGGAAGCTCCCAGTTGCTGATGGAAGTTGCTGGTTCCTGATGGAAGCTCCCAGTTGCTGATGGAAGCTCCCGGTTCCTGATGGAAGCTCCCAGTTTCAAATGGAAGCTCCCAGTTGCTGATGGAAGTTGCTGGTTCCTGATGGAAGCTCCCAGTTCCTGATGGAAGCTGCCAGTTCCCAATGGAAGCTCCCGGTTCCTGATGGAAGCTGCCAGTTCCCCATGGAAGCTCCTGGCTCCTAACGGAAGCTCCACGTTCCCAATAAAAGCTCCCAGTTCCCAATGGAATCTCCCAGTTCCCAACGGAAGCTCCCAGTTCCAAATGGAAGCTCCCAGCTCCCCATGGAAGCTCCTGGCTCCCAACGGAAGCTCCACGTTCCCAATAAGAGCTCCCAGTTCCCAATAAAAGCTCCCAGTTCCCAATGGAAGCTCCCAGTTCCAAATGGAAGCTCCCAGTTCCCAATGGAATCTCCCAGCTCCCAACGGAAGCTCCCAGTTCCCAATGAAATCTCCCAGTTCCCAACAGAATCTCCCAGTTCCCAACAAAAGCTCCCAGTTCCCAATAAGAGCTCCCAGTTCCCAACAAAAGCTCCCAGTTCCCAACGGAAGCTCCCAGTTCCAAATGGAAGCTCCCAGTTCCCAATGGAATCTCCCAGCTCCCAACGGAAGCTCCCAGTTCCCAATGGAATCTCCCAGCTCCCAACGGAAGCTCCCAGTTCCCAATGGAATCTCCCAGTTCCCAACAGAATCTCCCAGTTCCCAACAAAAGCTCCCAGTTCCCAACGGAAGCTCCCAGTTTCAAATGGAAGCTCCCAGTTCCCAATGGAATCTCCCAGTTCCCAACAGAATCTCCCAGTTCCCAACAAAAGCTCCCAGTTCCCAATGGAAGCTCCCGGCTCCTGGCGCTGCTGTCACCGGGAATCACGGCCCAGCCCTAATCTGTCATTAACGCATTCAGCACTAATTGCTGGCAGGGTGCCACGCGCCTATTTTCCTGTTTTAACAAAACATTTATGCATGGAAGATTTAATGCCAGGTATCAAGCATATCATTGTAAATTTACCACTAATTAAGCCTAATTAAAATAATTAAATGGCTGCGGAGTCACAATGTGAATGAAAATCACATTTCCTCTCGTGTGCTCGCCCCTCTCCTCGCTGGCCTCACTCTGGCTTCCCAACACAAATATTTTCCTGTTAGGATGCAGGAAGAGGAGAATTTCATCCCAAACATAACTCTGGGATTTGGGGGGAAGTTCTTCAATTCCAGGATCTCCGGAGATTCTCCTTTCTGGGGATGAAGGATGGACAATCTGACAAAAGTGTTCCTCCTCCGAGCTTTTGCATATTCAGCACTGCTCGGATTTAAATCAAAGCCTGGGCCATGAATAATGGATGGGATGGGATGGGATGGGATGGGATGGGATGGGATGGGATGGGATGGGATGGGATGGGATGGGATGGGATGGGATGGGATAATGGGATGGGATAATGGGATGGGATAATGGGATGGGATAATGGGATGGGATGGGATAATGGGATGGGATGGGATAATGGGATGGGATGGGATGGGATGGGATTTGGGATGGGATGGGATGGGATTTGGGATTTGGGATTTGGGATGGGATTTGGAATGGGATGGGTTGGGTTGGGATGGGATGGGATTTGGGATTTGGGATTTGGGATGGGATTTGGGATGGGATCCAGGGAATGCTCTGGCTGGACGCTTCAGGAAATCCAGGGGATGCTCTGGCCAGGGATTCCAGGAGCTCCAAGGGAGGGAAGGAGGGAGGCTGGGCAGAAGAGGGAGGGAAAGAGGGAAGGAAGGAGGGAGGGAAGGAGGAGCCCACAGCCGGGCCAGTCCCCATTCCCCGCTGTCGCTGTCGCCGTCCCCTGTGTGGTCCCAGCCCGGGCTCACAGTGGGCTCGAAGCCCCTTTGTGCTCCAGCTGTGACCTGCTGCAGTTTTAGGCTTGGCTCATTCAGGGCCAGCCTGGCAAAGCTCCGATTAAACCTTTGCTCTCCCAGGCACGGCCTCATTCTCCCTCGTGGCGGGGTCCCGGCACCCTTGGCCTGCCGGGAGTGGCCGGGAATGGCCGGGAATGGCCGGGAATGGCTGGGAAGGGGTTCGGGTCCTGGTAGATTGGCTCTATCCCTGTGCCCTTTAATCCCAAATAAAATCCCCACAGCTCCTGGGCAGGGCACCGGGAGAGATCCGGGCATGTCCTGCTCCAGTGGGATTGGGATCTCCTGGGATACAGCATGGCTGGAAGAGCCACAAGTTGGACCCTGGGACAGGTGGGACAGGTGGGACAGGTGACCTGCGGGGTTTGGGGACAGGCATAAACCTGTTTTCCCAGGAAAGAACATCATCTTCCTGCTGTGATGTCATCATCATCCTGCTGTGATGTCATCATCACCATTGTTGTCATTGCCATCGTCGTTATCATCATCCTGCTGTGACATCGTCATCATTGTCATAATTGACGTCATCATCTTGCTGTGACATCATCAAAATCCTACAATGACATCATCCTCCTGCTGTGACATCATCATCTCACCACGACATCACTCCAATAACATCGTCATACTGTGACATCACTCTCCATCATGACATCATTCTCCTGCCATGGCATCATCATCCTCTCGTGACATCATCCTTGGTTTCCCATTCCCCATTTCCTGGGAATCACATCCTTCCCCAAGGGACACCAGCGCAGAGCCCCTGCCCAGGTGTATCCCAGGTGTACCCCAGCTGTGCCCAGGTGCACCCAGGTGTACCCCAGGTGTATCCCAGCTATGCCCAGATGTACCCAGGTGTATCCCAGGTGTACCCCAGCTGTGCCCAGGTGCACCCAGGTGTACCCCAGGTGTATCCCAGCTATGCCCAGATGTACCCAGGTGTATCCCAGGTGTATCCCAGCTGTGCCCAGGTGCACCCACGTGTATCCCAGGTGTATCCCAGCTGTGCCCAGGTGCACCCCAGGTGTATCCCAGGTGTATCCCAGCTGTGCCCAGGTGCACCCAGGTGTATCCCAGGTGTATCCCAGCTGTGCCCAGGTGCACCCAGGTGTATCCCAGGTGTATCCCAGCTGTGCCCAGGTGCACCCCAGGTGTATCCCAGGTGTATCCCAGATATGCCCAGGTGTATCCCAGGTGTATCCCAGGTGCCCCCTCCCCCCTCTTTGCCCTTGTGCCCCCCCCACCCCATGCAGCTCCAGCTGCTCCCCCTGGATCAAACATTGGGTTTTTTTTCTCTGGATTCCCTTCCTTTTTGCTGGGAATTGACCCCTTTGGCATTCCCAGCTCCGCGGGCAAACAGAGCCGTTTGTCTCCGTGTTTGCTCAGCTCATCCCAAATATTTGCCTGCCAAGCAAACGCGGTCTCCTGGGATGTGCTATTAATGGGATAATTAGGCAGCCGCTAATGAAAAGGATTCCTGGGAATTATGGCAGGATTTGTTTTTGCATTTGGAGGCTGGAGTGCTCCAATCTACCTGAGAGTTAATTAGTTAATTAGCGCTGGTGGAACACACCTGGAAAAACAGGGCAGCCAACCAACCAACGCTGCGGTTGATTTTCCAGGAGCCTTGAAACGCGTTTATTCCATGGGATATTAGGGAAGAAAACAAAATCCTCTTTATTTCATCTTCCCCCAGGCTGGGTGGGAGGGTTGGGATCTTCAGGAAAGATCCTGAAAGATCCTTCTTCAAATCCCGGTGATCTGGGGTGTCCTGATCCTTTTGGGGTTTCTCTGGTGTCGCTTTGGGAAGGGCCGTGGATTTTTCCGGATCTTTCCCGGTTATGTAACCCCGCTCTGGCTCCTGGCAAGCTCCGGGTGCTGCTGCTGGTGACAAACCCTGCGTGGGGCTGGCCCCGCGCTGATTAATTAGGAAATTACATTTATATAACCCCTAATCCCCGGCTGGGCCTCGGGAATTACATCCAGATTAGCTCTGAGCCCGAGAAAACCCCGGGCTGGAATTATTGCCCGGGCACACATAAGCAAATTGGACCGATCCAGGGGAAATCGGCCAAAATTCCGCTTTTTTTTTTTTTTTTAAGGTTTTATTTCCCTTAATTCCCTCCTCCCACGGGGCCTCCAAGGGGTGAGAGCTCCGTGCAGCCGGAGCCGACTCCGGCTGAACGTGGCCTTCGGTTTTCCCAACAAAATTGCTTTTATCCTCCCCAACATGTGTTCCCAAAGATTACAGGGCTGTAATCCCAGACATCTTAACCCAAGGAGGGGCTCTGGGAACAGAGCCGGGCCAGGATTGGGAATCCTGGTTATTGAATTAGAAAGAACCTTAAGGGATAAAGGATGGGGAAGGGGGGATTGGAATACTTGGGGGGATTTGGGGGAGCCAGGCCGTCACAACAAATCATTTTTAAAGTGATTTTTTTTGTGGATTTGGGTTTATTTAGTGGAGGGTTGATTGGAAAATAGGCCGTGGCTCTGGATTGATCCGGATCCCATCATTATAAAGGACACGTTTTCCCTGGAATTATAGGGACACATCCAGGAGGAAACCTTGAGGCTTTTGGGAATGCCCCATTAATGCACAAAACCCTGTGTGGGTTCCCTGCTCCAAGGGAATTTTTGGGATCAATCCATCCTGGGGAGCTGAGAAAATCCTTGGGAATGCCCATCAGGAGAGGGTGAAATTCCTGATAGGTTTGGGATGGGCTGGAAAGCAAGGAAAGGACTCGAATCCTGGAAATTCCCTCTGGCCCAGGGAGTTTGGGATGATCCAGCTGGGCTAGGTCTGCACCCTCCTCATCCTGTCCTGGTGATGGGATCTGGCAGGAGCAGGATTCATCCCAGGTTTGGGATTTGCTGGAGGGGGGAATTGCAGATCCTGAGGATCCTGTTGTCCGGGAGAATTTCTGATGTCCCAGGATAATTCCTGTTGTCCTGGGATAATTCCCACAGTCCCAGGATAATTCCCACTGTCCCAGGATAATTCCTGCTATCCCAGGATAATTCCCGCTATTCCAGGATCATTCCCACTGTCCTGGGATAATTCCTGCTATCCCAGGATAACTCCTGCTGTCCCAGGATAATTCCCGCTGTCCCAGGATAATTCCCACTGTCCCGGGATAATTCCCGCTGTCCCACTCCCTATGAGGATTGTGGGGATTAAATGAAATCATGAGACACAAATTCCAGCCCAAATCTGATTTTGCCCTGGGAATCAGGGTTAAAACTTTGGGAACTGGAAACTTTTCCCTAGGCCGCTCCAGAGGGTGCATCCCCAACAACCCAGCCTATCCCGAGGTGCTCGGAGCAATTTTGGGAAACCAAACACCAACAGGATCAGCACATCCCCCTCGGATTCCCTGATCCCACCGAAGCACTCACGTGGAGATGGGGTTGGATTTGGGGCTGGGTTTTGCCCTGCCAGGACCCAAATCCTTTCAGATTTCCCATAAAATGTGGCTGGTTGGGGTCTGCCCATGGATGCAGGGACAGTTCCCACTATCCCAGGCTGCTCCAGCCTGGCCTTGGACACTTCCAGGGAATCTCTGGGAATTCCATCCCGGCTCTCTGGGAATTTGGGAATAAACCCCTGGGAGCCTCCCCCTACATGGAGCAACCACCATTCCCTTTAATCTCCAGGATTTTCCCCTCCAGCCTTGGAAAAATGTCATTTTTTTGATGACCCCTATTCCACAGCAGTGACGGAGTCTCCCAGCTGTGGCTTTTCCTCCTGTCAGGCAGAGTAAGGAGATTGTCCCGCTGCAAACCTGATGGAAAATATTCCCTTTAAAGTCACCGATGGAGCTCAATAAATAACGAGCTCCAGGAGCTGCTTCCTGGAGATATCAGAACATTTAAAAAAAAAATTCAATGGTTGTTATTTAAAGGGGGAAAAAAAACCCCAAAAACAGCACTGCTGGCAAAACCTTGGGGTTCTCTGGGTTTTGGGGCAGCCCCCAAATGGTGGGTGAAGGTTTATCCCCTTCTTCTTGAGGGTGGAAAAAAAAATGAACACGGTTTAGGGAGACCATGGGGTATTTGTGGGAGGAGGAGGAGAAGGAGGAGGAGGAGAAAGAAGGAGAAGGAGGAGGAGGAGAAAGAAGGAGAAGGAGAAGGAGAAGGAGAAGGAGAAGGAGAAGGAGAAGGAGAAGGAGAAGGAGAAGGAGAAGGAGAAGGAGAAGGAGAAGGAGAAGGAGAAGGAGAAGGAGAAGGAGGAGGAGGAGGTGGAGGAGGAGGAGAAGGAGGAGGTGGAGGAGGAGGAGAAGGAGAAGGAGAAGTGAGCAGGCCGCAGAATTTGGGGGCCCAGCAGAATTTGGGGTCAGCCCTGGCCGGATCAGGAATCTCCGCTCGGACGGGCGGGCCCGGGGCCACCCAGCTCGGGGCTGTCCCGGACCATCCACGTCCTCCTTCCCTCCCTCCTTCCACAGGACACGGGGCTTGGGGGAAGCTTTTCCCTTGGTTTTTGCTTTTCCTTTCCCGGCCCTGCAGCTCCATTGGAAGCCCGAGGGATTTATGGCCTCTCCAGTTTATTGTTGATACAGATCTTTATCTGCCCCGGGCTTATAACTGACATTTAAATTACACTGCAAACAATGAATCAATATTTATGGATTAGCGCGCCAATACGAGTTGTCCCGGGATTCTGGCTCCCGGCAAACGGGACAATGAGGTCAAGGTCAAGGCTTTGTCTAATGAGGGATCGGCACAGACAGGAGCTGCCAGCCGGGTATTGACTTCCTAATAGGAATGCATTTATGGCCGGCATTTAGTCCCTGGATTGAGCTCCCGCCTCCATTTCCCATTCCTGCCGTTTTCCCCCTGATAATTGGGGAGCAGTTCAAGCCCCGAGCCTGGAGTGCTCCCCCCTGCCTGGAAAAACCCGGGAGAAACACCCGGGACAAAAAAAAAAAAAAAAACAACAACGGGAGAAAAAACTGGGAGAACCACCTGGGAGAAACACCCGGGAGAAAAAAACGGGAGAAGAAACCGGGAGAAACACCCGGGAGAGAAAACCCGGGAGAGAAACCCAGCTCCTCACAGCCCCCTGCTTTTCCAGCCCTGATTTTCCATCATGGGGAAAGAGTCCGAGCTCCTTGGAGGGGGATCAGGATTTGGGAAATTCATCCTGGACTCTGAGAACCCAGAGGAGCCGGGATCAATCCTGCACTCCTTAAAAACTTGGTGGGTTGGATTTGGGATCATCCCTGCACCCCTTAAACCCTTCCTGGTTTGGATTTGGGATCATCTCTGCACCCCTTAAACCCTTCCTGACTTTCAGCTTCCAGTGGGAGCTTGTTCCCTTTTCCTACCTGAAATCAGGGGTCAAGCTGCCCAAAAAACCGAAAAAAAACCAAACCCAAAACACCAAAAAAAAAACCAAAACCACAAAACCCAAAAACAAACCCAAAAACCAAGCAAAATAGGACAAAAAACAAAACAACCCACAAAAAAATAATTTTCTTTTTTTTTTTTTTTTTTTTTTAGGGCTTTTCCCGGCCCTGTCTAATTCTGGCAGCAGCCGTGTGGATGTGGCACTTGGGGACGTGCCTCGGTGATGGCCTTGACCCTGCTGGGAATCAAGGATCTCAGAGGGTTTTTCCTGGAGAAATAATTCCCTAATTCCAGGATTTTAACGATTCTTTACAGCCAGGTACCTGCTGCTCGCTGCCTGCCACAATTCCCAGCGATTTCAATGCTCCCCGTGGGATTTTTTCCCCCTCAATCCCTAAAGAGCCGCACCCCGAGCGGGAAATGGGGGGGGGGGGGGGAATAAAAAAAAAAAAAAAAAAAAAAAAAAAAAAGGAAGGATTTGGGAGGATTTTTTTCGGGCGCTGTTTTTGATCCCCCTCGTTAAAAACCCAGCTGAAAACTCGCAGGACTAAACGATCCTTGTCCTCCTCTCCGCGTTTATTTACATTATAATCATCCCGAGCCTGCGAACTGTGTCAATTATTCTTTCCTCGGGGCGAGCCGAGCATCCTTTGTTCCTCGCTGGTTTACAAAAAAAGTGAAATATAGGTGAGGTTTCGGACCTTTTAATCCCCCGATGTAATTACTGCTCCCCGCAGGCTCGGCCGCGTTTCAGCGGCGCTGCCGGGCTCAGATTAAACACACAAAGTCCCTGCTCTCCATCAAAGGATTCCTTATCTGCCCGAGACAGCCAAACAACAAACCAGCCCCAAATCTCGCCGGCCCCGCTGTTTATTTGACCAAGCCCGAAATAAATAAATGGGCTGCAGCCAAACAGGCGCTTTTCCCTGAGAACTGGGTGGGAATTTCCAGGAGCGTGAAGAGGACCCGGGACTACAGCGAGGCTTTTGAAGTGCTTTTCTCCACGTTTTAGCAGCCCAAAAAATGAGGATGAAACTAAAATGACACGAAGAAATAATCCCCCATTCAGCCCTGAAAGGATTATTCTAATTACTTTGATTATTAAAGATCAGACAGATTTTTTTTTTCCCCTTTCCTCCTCCCACTCCCCCCCCCATTTTTTTTTTTTTTTTTAAATACCCCTGCCAACAGAAAGTAAACCAAGCCCCGAAATCCAAATCCTCGCTGGGAATTGAGGAACGTCTTAAGTAAACAGCGGGAACAAACGCGCTGTGTGAGGATCCGCAGGGTCCGGCAGCCGGCCCGGGGGGCTCCCTTTGTGCGGCCTCAATGGGGGCTAAACGCCCCCCGAGCCCCCCGAGCCAGGGGCCGCGTCTCGCCCCTTTCAGATGCAAATTCGGGGGGCTCTCCTTTATCCCAGCTCCGAGATGCCGGTGTCAAGCTGCGCCCGCCTGAATAAAACCGGGAATTGTCGCTTTGCTTGGGATCGCGGTGGTTTTTTTTTTTTTTTTTTTTTTTTCCCCCCTCGCAGATGGTGCCGCTGAACTCCCCCCCTCCTCCTCCTCCTTCTCTTCCCTCTCTGCATCGGCCGCGATTCGTTTAAGGAGGCTGTTTGTTTCTGCTGATGAGGGCTGTTAATTTGCACAGCGGTCTCATTAGGCCTAAACCACCAATTAATTTCTTTTGTTCTCATTAAACGGCTGATTCCGAAACATTTCGGCAGCCACAATGGATGGCTCCGAGCCGCAGTCCCGGTATCCTCCCCGCCAGGGCTGGCACAGCTCCTGGAGCCCCGGCAGCCTGCCCAAAACCCTGGCACCGGCCCCGGCTCTGCCCGGGTACCCCCAAATCCTCCCCGGGTACCCCCAAATCCTCCCCAGGTACCCCCAACATCCTCCCCGGGTACCCCAAATCCTCCCCGGGTACCCCCAACATCCTCCCTGGGTACCCCAAATCCTCCCCGGGTACCCCCAACATCCTCCCCGGGTACCCCCAAATCCTCCCCGGGTACCCCAAATCCTCCCCGGGTACCCCCAACATCCTCCCTGGGTACCTCAAATCCTCCCCGGGTACCCCCAACATCCTCCCTGGCAGCCCCAAATCTTCCCTGGGTACCTCAACCTCCACCCCTGGGAACTCCACATCTTCTTCATCAGCTTCATCATCTTCTCCAGACACCCCAGCACCCTCCTGGCATCTTCCCCTGGTATCGTTTCCAGCCCTGGCATCCTCCCCTGGAGCCCCAGCGCCTGCCCCTGATACCCTGGCATTGTCCCCAGGCACCCCCGGGGTACCCCGGCCTCTTTCCCGGCTATCCCAGCATCTCTTCCAGGTATTCCCAGCATCATCCCGACACCTCTGGCACCTTCCCCGGCAGCCCTGGCACCTTCCCTGGCAATCCTGGCACCCTCCCCTGGTCTCAGTGGGTGCCGCTCCCACATCCCGGATGCTCTCCCTGCTCTCCAGCCTGATCCCTGCCTGGAATTCCGGGCACCAAACGCGTCCATCCTGCCCCCAGCTGGGAAAGGAGGATCCCTGGATCCAGACCAAAGCTCCGAGCTCTCTCCCCCTCATTTCCACAAATAAAAAATAAGATCTGGGGGTTTTTTTTTTTTTTTTTTTTTATTTTTTTTTTTTTTTTCTCTCCGCTCCATCCTTTTTCCCGGTGGGGAAAAAGAGGAGGAGGAGCCTGTGCCTTGTGTTTCCCAGCCCGGTCACACAATTCGCAGCCGCTTTGAAGGGTCCTTGACTGTCCCTGAGCGATTTAATGTCCCAAAGTGTCGCCTTTTGTCCGGCAGTGCCGCCAGGGCGAGCACTTAGCCCCGTTTGACATTCCTGCAGGATTTGGGAATTGAACAGCACAGGGAAAACTGCGGGCCGGGCTCGTCCTGGGGAAGAAATTCCCAATCCAAACCCCACCAGGAATAAGATGGGTTTGGGGCGTTGGTTTTACAGCCAGGGCTGAGTTTTGGGATGCTCTGAAATGTGAAACGAGGAACGGAGAAATAACAAATGGGGATTTGGGGATGTTTGGGAAATGGGGATCTGGGAAATGGGGATCTGGGGTGAGGACAGACAAGAATCTGGGAAATGGGGATTTGGGGGTGCTTGGGGTGGGGACAGGCAGGGACCGGCTCATCCCAGGCTGGAGCTGCTCTGTCCCCGTGTGTCCCCAAACCTGGGCTGGCTCTGGGATCCTGGGGGCTCCTGGAAACTCGTGGAATATTCCTCGTGTCCCTGGTGAGGAATGGGAATGCTGCTGCACTTTCGGGGGGATCCTTTTGATTCTGAGCCTCGGGCAGATTCTGAACGCGTCCCTGGCGTCGCCAACTTCTGCTGGAGTCTTCTAAATTCCACGGAAAATTTATAGTCAGGACAGAAAGGAAAAAAAAAAAAAAAAAAACAAAACAAACCACCAACAACAAAAAGCACCAGGGCTGTTCTCAGCTGAGCCTCTCCATAAATTACCGGGATTTGCTTCCCAGGGTGGTCCAGAGAGTGCGTGCCAGACCCGCCCGCGATCCAAGGGGAGGATCCCGAGGTTAAATGTTGGGGAAGGGGAGGGGAAAGCAGATTATTTAAGGAAGTGCTGGAGAAAGCAGGGACAGGTCCCTGCGGCTGCCGGGGGCGCGGGCAGCTCCAGGCTCGGGAATTCCAGGCTGGGATGTTGGGATGTGGTTAATCCCAGGGTGCTCCACTCGCATGCAAAGATGGGGAATGCTCCGAGGAATTTTTGAGGAGCTTTTAGGGATTATGGCGAGTCAGGCAAGGGGATGGAGCTGGAGAGGGATCCAGGGCACCGCGGTGGGGCCGCTCCAAACCGTGGCTCGGAACATTCCAGGGATCCAGGGGCAGCCACAGCTTCTCTGGGAATTCCATCCCAGTCCTCCCCAGGGAAGGATTCCTCCCCAAAATCCCATCCATCCCTGCCCTCTGGCAGTGGGAGCCATTCCCTGTGTCCTGTCCCTTATCGCAAATCCCTCTCCAGCTCTCCTGGAGCCCCTTCAGGCTCTGGGAGAGGCTCCAAGCTCTCCCTGGGTCCCTCTGGGAATGCTGTGCCCGGAGTCCTGCGGGAAGCAAAGCCACGGGGATGGTGTTGGGAGAAGCAGAACCATCAGCAGCTCAGGTTTAGCCCTTCCGGGGCTTTAATGAGTCATTAATTAACCCCAGCAGGTGCCATGGAACCAGACCAGGAAATCCCAGTTATCCCTTAGCTCCTCCTTCAGCATTCCAGGTGTGCCCAGGTCCCACGGAGCAGCTCCTGGCAGGGCACGGGGTCCCACGGGGTCCCACAGTGTCCCTGTCCCCCCGGCCAGCTTTAACGAGGGATTTGTTTGGGATTCCCATCACCAGGAGCACCTGGAGCAATTCCAGGACCTCTGGAGCCAGGCTGGGAATGTTCACCTGGAGAAGGGAAGGATCCAGGGAGAGCTTCCATGGCCTGGAGGGGCTCCGGGAGAGCTGGGGAGGGGCAGGGATGGGTCTGGGGGATGCTGGGATGGGATTCTCCATTCCCTCCCTGCTCTGCCAGGTCCCAAGGGAAGCTCTGCCCTTCTACCCTCCATCCCTGCATTCCCAAACGCATGGGATGGGATACTGGGTGGGATGGTGGGATACTGGGATGGGATGATGGGATACTGGGATGGGATGATGGGATACTGGGATGGGATGCTGCTCCCTTTGCTCCCGGCCTTTTGCTGCCAGTCTGGAACATTCCAGACCCATCCAAGCAGAGAGGACACGGTGCCACCACCTCTGCCACCAGCACCTCTGGAAGTGCACAAAAAGTTCCACGAAAACATAAAAATCTCCCAAATCCCATTAAGGCCCAGCTGCCCCCGCAGCCCCAGCAGCTTTGATTTTAACGGCTTTAATTTATTTTTCTCCCCTCTTTCCTGATGAACACAGAACTGCTCAGCCCTGGGAGCTCCCCAACCCCACGGGGTTGGATTTTCCAGGCAGGACCAAGCTCAGGCGGATTCCTGCAGGCTCTGCTGCTCCTCGGCTTTCCCGAGGAAAACAAGGCTCCTGTGTGCTCCCGATTTTTGTTTGGAGCTGGAGCTGGCTCCGGAGGGAAGTGTTGTGTGAGGGTGTTGTGGAAAAGCCTTGGCTCCATCTGGGAGCTGTCAGGAAAAGGCTGAGCTCAATCACACGTTGTTATGAATAGCAGCATTGGAGCTTTTAGAAACTTTGCCTTTTTTTTTTTCCTCCTATTTTTTTTTATATTTTTTCCCCCCTCCTCCCCTCCTGAGGTAAATTCCAGCTGGGATCAACACTCCCCAGGAATTCCCCTGGAGGAAGTTGGCTTTTCACCAACTCATCTTGCAAGAAGAAAAGAAAATAGTAATAATAAAAATATTAATAATAATAATAATATTAAAAGATTCATTATTCCTGTTGAGCTGAGATTAAACAATTCCCTGGAATTAACGAGGTTCCTTTTGGCCAGCCGAGGCTCTGCTTCAATCAATGTTTTTATTGTTATCCAGAAAAGCCAAAAAACCCCAAACCCTCCCAGGGGCTGCATACGGGGCTCTCTCAGGGCTGGCCAAGAGGTGCCCCCAAACCCATCCCGACCACCGCAGCATTCCCAAATCCTGGATTTGGGCTTTTCCAGACAGAAATCAGGGATGCTCCGGGCTCAGCAGGGGGAAGGGGGAGGTCAGACGAGATTTAAGGAAAATCCATCCCCCCTGAGCAGGGCGGGCCATGGGACAAGAGCCTGGAACGACAGGGACAGGAATGCAGGGAAAAGGGGAATTGTGGCAGGTGGGTCATGGAATCCTGGAATGGTTTGAGTTGGAAGGGACATTGAAGGACATCCAGGTGGGACAGGGACACCTCCTCCTGTCCCAGGCTGCTCCAACCCGGCCTTGGGCACTGCTGGGATCCAGGGGCAGCCACAGCTCCTCTGGGAATTCCAGCCCAATATTCCATCAATCCCTTCCAGGGATCCAGGGACAGCCACAGCTCCTCTGGGAATTCCAGCCCAATATTCCATCAATCCCTTCCAGGGATCCAGGGACAGCCACAGCTCCTCTGGGAATTCCAGCCCAATATTCCATCAATCCCTTCCAGGGATCCAGGGGCAGCCACAGCTCCTCTGGGAATTCCATCCCAATATTCCATCAATCCCTTCCAGGGATCCAGGAGCAGCCACAGCTCCTCTGGGAATTCCATCCCATCCATCCCTGCCATTCCCAAGTCCCCAGTGTCACCAGCCCCTCCCACCACCCTGTGCCACCCTAAGGATGGATTTTTCCAGCACAGGGCTCCACAGGGTTGGGATTTTTCCTGCTGGGATGTTTTGCTTTCCACCTTGGCTCTGGTTGTCGATATTTTTTTTTATTATTTATTTATTTACTTTCCAGGGATGATGAAGCCGCATGGGTTTTTATCCATCCCTGCCGTTTTCCAGCGGGATCCAGGGATGAGGAGCACGATGAGCACCGGAGCCTCTGGAAGCGCTGCCAGCCCTGGAGCAGGGAACAAAGCCGAGCCGGGGCACAGTCGCTCATTAGAACTCAATTACCGTAATTAACACTGGTGAGGAGCCCAGGCTGAGCCGCCCAAGGGAGCGGGGCCACCGCCTGTGCCCGGATTTCCAGCGGGGAGATCCTGGGAGCTGGGATGGGATCCATGGGATAATGGGATGGGATCCGGGATGGGATTTGGGATGGGATCCAAGAGATGGGATCCGGGATGGGATTTGGGATGGGATCCAAGGGATGGGATCTGGGATGGGATTTGGGATGGGATAATGGGATGGGATCCAAGGGATGGGATCCGGGATGGGATAGGGATCCTCTTATCCCGTTCTTCCCTGGTGGGCAGATGGTGTGAATGTGCCTGGGGCACAGCTGGATGGGCTCTGCTCTGTTCATGGGGTGGGCACAGCTCAGCATGGCACAGGGACACGGGAATGGGATGGGACACGGGACATTCCATGGGACACGGGAATGGGATGGGACACGGGACATGGGATGGGACACGGGACATGGGATGGGACCCAGAACGTTCCATGGGACACGGGACATGGGATGGGACACGGGACATGGGATGGGACCCAGAACGTTCCATGGGACACAGGACATGGGATGGGACACGGGACATGGGATGGGACCCAGAACGTTCCATGGGACACGGGACATGGGATGGGACACGGGACATGGGATGGGACCCAGAACGTTCCATGGGACACAGGACATGGGATGGGACACGGGACATGGGATGGGACCCAGAACGTTCCATGGGACACGGGACATGGGATGGGACTCGGACCATGACACAGGACTCAGAACACGCCATGGTTCCCCATGGCTCTGCTGTCCCCACCCCTTTCCCAGTGCTGCCCTTCAGGGCCGCATTCCCAGTGTGGGAAAAGCACTTTGGATCCTCCAGGACCAAACCCCTGCCCTGCTCCATGGGAGCCCTTCTGTGCTCACAGAAGGAAATCACAGCCCAAAAATCGGGCAATGCCCCCCAAAAACGCCGTGTGCCAGGCTGCCACCTTCCCATCCTCAGCGTCCTGAGGGAATCCACCCCCGCTCGCTTTTCCAGCCATTTCCAGCCCTGCCCGGCAGCTTTGGCCTTTAAAAAGCCCTCGCAAACTGATAATTTAAAATTCCAGCGTGAGATGGGTGGGAATAATTGGATTATAAAATGTGGGAGCTGACTGTCAGCACAAACGGGAACGGCAGAGCCCGGCAGCTCCTCCCCAGCACTGGGAAAAGGCAGAATCCAAGCCCAGGCACTGCCCAGGGCAGCAGGAAAGGTTGGAATCACAGCTGGAGCTGCTCAGGTGCCCAAGGGAGGCCTGGGGGGGTCCCTGCTCGGGTTCTCCCGATCTCCCAACAAAGGATTCCAGCAATCCCGACCTTTTCACGGTCCCCTGTGTCAGCCCCCGGCCACATCCAGGGATGGAAATGCACATCCCAGGATTTCCCTGCCCATCACGGGGCAGAGCGCTGCTCCTCCCTGGCAGCAGGTCCTGGCAGCTCCGATCCATCGCGGGAGCCCCCGCAGGACCCTCCAGCTGCCCCAGTTCGTGCAAGGGCTTTGTCTCCAGCAGGGAGCTCGGGAATGCCGCTGGGAATTCCGCTGCCCGATCCCTGCGGGATCCCCTGAGCTCAGCCCTGTCCCTGCACCCCAAAAATCCTGGCAGGAGCCACAATCCCAGCCTTGGAGCTGGGAAAGGGAGGGAGGGGTTTGGGATGCTCCAAGAGGAGTTCAAGCCCTCGGCAGCACATCCCAGGGGATGGGGGAGATGCCGAGGGCTGGAATTCTCCCTCCCATCCAGCAATCCTGGGCTCCATCCCAGCTCCAGCATCAACTCCCAGCTCAGGGGGGTCCCTGTGCCCCCCGACCCTCCCCTGCTCCTGCCTCTCCCCCCACCTCATGAATTCCATGGATCAGAGGGCTCAGAGACACTTTGCTTGAAGTTGAGCTTCAGCACATTGACTTTTTATTCTTTTTTTTTTCCTCTTTTTGGCCCTTTTTTACAAAACAAAACAAAACAAAACAAAACAAAACAAACCCCAACCCCCCCAAAAAACCCCAAACCAGTGGTAGTTTATTAACAGCTGTACAGATTCTGCTACATTACTTTGGTGTGAAGTTGAGAGCCTGGCTCTGGGAGGCTCCTGAACACGCAATTCCTGCAATTCCAGTCCTGGCATTTTGGGGAGAGAAGCCAAGCAGCCAAATTGCAAACCTGGGGGGAGGACACGAGCTGGGGGGGACCCCCAACCCTGCCCCACCTGTGCGTGGAACCATGGAGCTGGGAATGCTGTGCCCAGGGTGCAGAAAGGGGCAGAGCTGCCCCCACAGATCCCAAAAAAAAAAAAACCGACCCCAAAACAGCCCTGGACCCCCCCAAGGGACAGAGTCACAAATTGGAGCCAAACCAGCCCAAAACGCCTTTCCCTAAAAGAACCTTTGAGAACTTCTCCTTCCTTGGATCATCCCAAACTGATCCCATCCTCCCCCTGGAGCCACCCCGTGCCTGGAACGTTCCCTCAGAACCCTCTCATTCCCATGGGAACACCTGGAGCTCCCAGGAGAGCTCTCCTCCTTCCCAGCTCCTCCTGGCTGCCCTGGGAGCAGCTGGATGGATGGGATGGGATCCATGGGATGGGATGGATCCCTCAGAGGGATGGGATTTGGGATGGGATGGATCCCTCAGAGGGATGGGATGGGGTCCATGGGATTTGGGATGGATCCCTCAGAGGGATGGGATTTGGGATGGGATCCATGGGATGGGATGGATCCCTCAGAGGGATGGGATCCATGGGATTTGGGATGGATCCACTGGAAGGATGGGATGGATCCCTCAGAGGGATGGGATTTGGGATGGGATGGATCCCTCAGAGGGATGGGATGGGGTCCATGGGATTTGGGATGGATCCCTCAGAGGGATGGGATTTGGGATGGGATCCATGGGATGGGATGGATCCCTCAGAGGGATGGGATCCATGGGATTTGGGATGGATCCACTGGAAGGATGGGATGGATCCCTCAGAGGGATGGGATTTGGGATGGGATGGATCCCTCAGAGGGATGGGATGGGGTCCATGGGATTTGGGATGAATCCATCGGAGGGATGGGATCCATGGGATGGGATGGAGGTTCCTGGCAGGGCTGCAATTCCAGGCCCCATCCTCCTCCTCCTCCTCCTCTCCAAACCGTTCTCCCCTCAACCATAAGCAATTTTTTTTTTCCCTTTTGGACCAGATCCAACTCGCCAAAAATAATCCATAAAAATGCAGTATAAAAATCCTCTGCCGTGTGCTACGATACAGGTGAGCACTTCTGCTACACAAATACTTTTATTTTCCCGTTAAGTCTTTGTTTTTTTTTTTTTGTTTTGTTTTTTCTTCTCTATATTTTTCTTTTTTTTTTCCTTTTTTTTTTTTTTTTTTAATGTCCTTTTTGGAACCCTTTAGTACAAAAGGCCTGTGGGGGGAGGGATTTGCTCCATAAAACCAGAAGACACAAGACCATAAAAGCCCACAAGGACCACAAGCAGCCCCCCCACCACACACAAACCCTACTTGTTAGTAAACTTTTTTGCTTTAAAAAAAAAAAAAAAAAACCTGTATTTTTTTTTTGTCTTTTTTTTTTCTCCAAGGTTATCAATTCTAATTCTTTACTTTCATTTGAATACAAAACACATAAGTTTGCTATTATCTTTCGTGGCTCCCTGAGCTGAATTTTTCTAAGCTTTCTTTGAAATCACTCCTCATTTGCTTCTGTCCGAAGACCAAGAAGGGCTTGCGTGGGCTTCCCCTTTTCTTCAAACATCCAAGCACGGAAAAAAATAAAAAAAAAAAAAAAAATAAAAAAAAAATAAAATAGGGATAAATCCATAAATCCATCTATAAAAAACAAACCCCAAGGTGGTTGTGTTGATGTCCCGTCAGTAGCTGAGGATCCCAGCGATTCCCCACCATCACTAACACACGACGCACGACAGGAGGAACAACTTTTCACCAGTGGACATCTCTGCTCAGCCTGGATGGCAAAGTCCCCACGGGGAAGGAAAAAAAATTAAAAAAAAAAACAAAACAAAAAAAAACAAAACAAAAAAAAAAAAAACAACCAAACCCCAGAATAAAATTGCCACCACCAAAACCATCAGTGGAATACAATTACAGCAGACAAAAATACACAACTAAGTGTACTGGGAGGGTTTTCCCCCTTCCCACGCTATTTTCCTAGTCCAGTATTTACATTTTTCACAAGTCTTATGCGGGATGCACAAAAAAAAAACAAAAAAAAAACCAAAAAAACAAAAAAAGTCCCAATAAAAAAGGAGTCCTTTATAGTGCCACCAAAGCCAGACGGAAAGAACCGGGGGGAAAAAAAAAACCAACAAAAAAAAATAAAACAACAAAAAATAAAAAATCAAAAGAAACCCCAAAACCTTTTTAAAACCAAATAAAAATCCGTTTAGGGCTTCCATGTGTGCCAGAGTTGCAGATCTCCAAATAAATCCGAGTGTGGCGGAGCTGGGCCGGGCCCGGGGCCTCCCCTGGGCATTCCCGGAGCATTCCCGAGGGCTGGAAATCCCAGGATCAGTAGATGACCTCATAGACCGTGGCCTTCTTGTCCCCAGAGCCCGTGACGATGTACTTGTCATCTGCAGAGATGTCACAGCTCAGCACCGACGAGGATTCCTTGGACTGGGAAAAGCAGGAAGGGAGAGAAGTTGTCAGGATGGGAGAAAAATCCAACAGGAGGGGATGGAATCCATCAGGATGGGAGAAAAATCCAACAGGAGGGGATGGAATCCATCAGGATTGGGAGAAAAATCCAACAGGAGGGGATGGAATCCATCAGGATTGGGAGAAAAATCCAACAGGAGGGGATGGAATCCATCAGGATTGGGAGAAAAATCCAATAGGAGGGGATGGAATCCATCAGGATTGGGAGAAAAATCCATCAAGACGGGGAGGGAATCCCATGAGGATGGGGAGGGAATCCCATGAGGATGGGGAGAAAAATCCATCAGGACGGGATTCCAGGATCTCCCAGCAGCCTCCGTGCCGAGGTCACCACCCCACCCTGCACCCCGACACCAGCCCAGCCATCCCAAAGGATGTCCAGACTGGGAATGTGGGAGCAGCCCCAGCCCGTGCCCTTCCCAGCCCATCCCACCTGGAAGATGCTGGCTCCGTAGGGCGTCCTCCAGGCGTTGAGCAGGTTGTCCTTCCCGGTGCTCACAAACCACTTCCCTGCAATTTGGGAAGCTGGGATCAGGAATGCTGCCTGTGCCACCTCCCCCCGACCCTTCCCTGTCCCCACACACTTGGCTGACTCCAGAGAGTTGGGAGAAATGGGAAAATCTGGAGGTTCCCTGGGGAGTCAGTCCAAGGGCTGCTTCCCAAATCCCTCGGTGCCCTGTGGGTGTTTGCAGCCAAAACCAGGATGGGTTATGGGAATAACCCCAGCCAAAACCAGGATGGGATAATGGGAATAACCCCAGCCAAAACCAGGATGGGATAATGGGAATAACCCCAGCCAAAACCAGGATGGGATTATGGGAATAACCCCAGCCAAAACCAGGATGGGATTATGGGAATAACCCCAGCCAAAACCAGGATGGGTTATGGGAATAATCCCAGCCAAAACCAGGATGGGATTATGGGAATAACCCCAGCCAAAACCAGGATGGGTTATGGGAATAATCCCAGCCAAAACCAGGATGGGATTATGGGAATAACCCCAGCCAAAACCAGGATGGGATTATGGGAATAACCCCAGCCAAAACCAGGATGGGTTATGGGAATAACCCCAGCCAAAACCAGGATGGGATTATGGGAATAACCCCAGCCAAAACCAGGATGGGATAATGGGAATAACCCCAGCCAAAACCAGGATGGGATTATGGGGACAGGTTCTCTCCCACCCCAGCCCACCCCACCCCACGCAGGATTCCAGGATCCCCATTCCAGGATCCCCAGGATCCCAGCTCCCCGCTCACCGCAGTAGGCGAATTTGAGGGAGAGGACGCAGCTCTCGTGCAGGTGCAGCTGGTACTTGTCAGGTTTGGTGTGGTGCAGCACCTCCACGTTGCTGCTCTCCATGCCCACTGCCAGCCACTCGCCCGTTGGGCAATATCCCAGAGAGAAGATCTGCGGGAGAAGCGGGATCAGCAGCGATTCCCAGCCCTCCACGGAAGGGTTGGGATGATGAGAAACCCCCGAGGCGCCTCCTGACCCAGCTGTGCCGGGGTCTGTGGCACTGCTGGAGCTGCTGGGTAGCCCCTGATGGGCGGAGAAGGTTGGGAGAGGCAG
This sequence comes from Cinclus cinclus, assembly GCF_963662255.1. Lineage (NCBI taxonomy): Eukaryota > Metazoa > Chordata > Aves > Passeriformes > Cinclidae > Cinclus > Cinclus cinclus. The sequence continues at coordinate 20,958,503 of NC_085058.1, forward strand.
ATCCGGGGGTTTGGATGGCTCCATCCCCTTTGGATATTGCTGCCCTTGCCAGCTGGGAACAAGGTCCTAGCTCTGCCCCTCTGCATCAGAGGCTCCTGATTCCCTGATTCCTGATCCCACCCCACCCACAGGGCACCCAGAGAACCTTGCCACACCCACAGCCACCCCACAAGGTGAGCTGCTTCCTAAATTCCTTAAAGGATGGAAAACAGGAGCTGGCACAAGATCCAGGGAGCTCCAACACTCCTAGGCCACCCCAAAACCAGCGGGAACAGCCACACGTGGAGCTCACAGAGCCAGCAGCAACGTCCCCCAGTGGCTGGGCACATTCCCAGTTTTCCTGGGCACAGATCCCTGTACCTGGGAGGTGAAGTCGTGCTGCTGCAGCTGCCGCCCTTCCCGCAGGTCCCAGGAGCGCACGGTGTTGTCCAGACCCCCCGTCCACAGCTTGGTACCATCGTGGGAGATGTCTATGCAGCTGGCCCCGTCCGTGTGGCCTTGGAATTGCCTTGGGAGCAGGGAAAAAAATGATGGGATTGTGCAAGAGGAGTGCTGGGGAAAGCACGGAGCTGAGTTCGAGGGGCTCAGGTTATGTTTGTGTGGCTCGTCCACGCCAAACGTTCCCGGAAATTCCATCCAGGAGCCTGGCCAAGGGTTGGGCTGGATTAGGGATGAGCACCAGGATGGTGCAGCATCGCCAGAGAGTGCTCCTGGCACCTGCCCAGAGGAGATGGATAGCAGGACTCCCCAAACCTGGAGTGTTTAAGGCCAGGTTGGACAGGGCCTGGAGCAACCTGGGATAGTGGAAGGTGTTTTCAGCCAAGGAAAAGAGGAAAAGGGAGCATGATGGGAGGAAGAGGAAAGAGATGGCAATGGTGTGGGGAAAAGAGGAAAAGAGACACTGATGGAAAAAAGAGGAAAAGGGATGCTGACAAAGGAAGAGGAACATTGACAAAAAGAAGAGGAAAAGGCACACGGAAGAGGAAAGTGAAGTTTGACAGAGGAGAGAAAAAGGGACATCGAGAAAGGGAAGAGGGAGGCTGACAAAAGGGGAGGAAAAGGGACACTGACAAAAGGAGAGAAAAAGGAACAAAAGGAAGAGGGAGGTTGACAAAAGGAAGAAGAAAAGGAACCTTATGGAACACAAGGAAAAAACAACACCGACAGCAGCAGACCAAAAAGAACCCGAGAGGACAAAAACACCCTTTCAGTCCCTTCCCAGCACACAAACCCCAAGATCCCCCAGCCCAGCCCAGCCCAGCGGGGCTCACCTGACCAGGGTCTGGTTGTGCAGGTCCCAGACAGCGATGTTGCCGTCGCTGCAGCACGAGAAGCACACCTTGGCGTCGGGGCTGATGGCCAGGGCGTAGCAGGCGGGCGCCGAGGACGTCAGCTCGGCCTTGATGCGGGGTGTGGGTGAGGCCAGGTCCCAGATGGTCAGGGTGCTGGCCTCGCCCCCCACGATCAGAGTGCGGCCGTCCGGCAGCAGCTTGCAGGAACGGATGTAGTTATCCCTGTTCTGGGGGGGAAAGGGACAGTGAGGGCGTGGGGGAGATGGGGATGCAGGGGAAAGGGGGAGAGGGAAGAGGAAAGGGAGTGGGAGAAGAGGAAAAGGGATCGTGACTGGGAGAAGAGGAAAAGGGGAGGTTGATGGGGACACCAGGGTAATAGGGTGAGAAAAGAGGAAAAGGGACCGTGATGGGGAGAAAAGAGCAACAGGGTGAGAAAAGAGGAAAGAAAAGGGACCATGATGGGGAAAAGGGACCGTGATGAAGAGAAAAAGGGACGCTGATAGGGAGAAAAGGAAAAGGGACGCTAATGGGGAGAAGAGGGTAACAAGATGACAAAAGAGGAAAAGGGATCATGATGAGGACAAGAGGGTAACAGGGCGAGAGAGAAAAAGGGACCATGATGGGGAGAAGAGGAAAAGGGACGTTGATGGGGAGAAGAGGAAAAGGGACGCTGATGGGGAGAAGAGTGTGAGAGAGGAGGAAAAGGGATCATGATGGGAGAAGAGGAAAAGGGAAATTCGAAGGGGAAAAGCCAGGTAACAAGAAGAGGAAAAAGACAATAATGGAAGACAAAGAGCTGGCAATGGAGAAGAGCAATGTGATGTTAAGGGGGGAAGAGGAAAGGGAGGGCAGTGGGGGAAAGAGGAAACAAACGGCAACGTGGGGAAGAGAGGTTAAAGGGGAGAGGGTGATGAGCAACAACAGAAGGTGGGTGAGGGCAGGGGACAGCTGAGGACAGCACGGGCTGGGGACAGCGGGGGACACGGCCCAGGGGACAGCAGGGGACACGGCCCAGCCTCACCAGGCAGTCCAGCTGGGAGATGGGGCTCTTGCTGCCGGGCTGGCTGATGTCCCAGATCTTGACGCAGCCCTTGCCGCCGGTGTAGACGTGCCGGGTGGGGTTGCTGATGGTGACGGCGCACACCACCTCGCCGTGGCTCAGCGTGTTGATCTGCCGCGCGTGCCGCGGGATGCCCGGCCCCGCCAGCGCGTCGTGCGGGAACGGCACCGGCTGCATCTGCCCGTCCGCGCTCACGTGGAACGAGTAGGCTCTGCCGGGGATGGAGAGCGGGGTGGGGAAAAGGGTTTGGACGCAGGGGACGGCACGGCTGACGCCCCGTCGCCGTGCCAGCCCCGCGCGGGTTCGTCTCCCTCCCCTCGGATCACGCGGGAATAAATCCAAGCGGCGCTTACGGTTTTCCTCCGGGGATGGATGCCAGGCTGGAGGGAAGCCCCGGGGCTCGCATGGGGGGGTGTGGGTCAAACCCGACCTGCCAAGAGATTCGGGGACACGGTGGTGAGGTTGGGAATGTCACACAGCTTCCCATCCGTGACCCGGCCCTGGGGATGCTGAGCAGCTCCTGCTCTTCCCCTGCTGCTCAGAGATAATGAATAATTGGTGATTCACCCCTGGCAGGAAGGGCGACCAGCCAAAGGTTTGGGGTCTGCAAGAAGTGGGTGGGACATTCTCCCTCCCTCTCCCTGTGACGTTCCCAAGCCCTCAGGAATGGGATCAGTCACCCCGAGGGCAGAAACCCCAATCTCTGCTCTAATGGCAGCGTCTGACTCCTTGTTCTGCTTTAAAAGGAGTTCAGTGAGAGGAATGGGGAAAGGGCGCTGGGGAAGGGGGAAAGGAAGGTTAGGAATGGGATAAGGGGGGGGTGAGAACTGGGGTAAGGGGGGTGAGAACTGGGGAAGGATAAACCCCAACCCAGTGGCACGCTCACATCACCTCCCGAGCCGCCACTTCCATCCGTCCCCCTTCACCCCGAACCACAGCTGCCTTTAGGGACCCCCCCATCCCCCCCCCCCCCCCCCAGGCCCTCCCCCCGTGGAGAAAGGAGCTAAAAGTGCTACGTACAGCTCCAAAGCTCACCATTGGCGACCGGCCGTAGGCGGCGGCGGCGGCGGCGGCCGCGCTCATCTGGGGGGGGAGGTTGTGCAGCCCCGCGTAGGCCCCGGGGCTGGTCAGGGACCCGTTCATCTCGTGGTGCCCCATCATGGCAAAGGGAGCGGCGTAGGAACCCGCGATGGAGATGGGCGTGCGCAGGGCAGAGGCTGAGGGGAGAGGGCACGTGTCAGGGAGGGGGTGTGGGATATGGGGTGGGGACACGGGACAGGGGTGGGGACACGGGACAGGGGTGGGGACACGGGACAGGGGTGAGCATATGGGACATGAGGACAGGTGGGGATATGGAAAAGCGATGGGGCATGGGGACATGAGGCAGGGATAGGACATGGGGACATGGGAAAGGGATGGGGACACGGGGCAGGGAGCAGAGCACAGCCATAGAAAAACCCAACACTGCAGAGTCCAACCCCTGTCCCAACCCCACCTTGTCCCCACCCAGAGCACTCGGTGCCACATCCAGCCCTTCCTTGGACACTCCAGGGATGGGATCTCCACCACCTCTCTCTGGCCATTCCCACCCTTTCCTGGTGTCCAACCTGAGCCAGCCTTGAGGCCGTGTCCCCTCATCCCACGACTGGACCTCCCTCCTCACCCCGCCAGCTTTCCAGACCTGGATCAATTCCCCATAAACCTCATTCCCCATAAATCCATCTCCCCCAAAGATGCCGTTCCCCTTGACAGGGACGAGCTGAAGCCGGGCTGGGGACAGCGGTGACGCCGCGGTGACCCCAGTACCCACCCAGGGGGTCCATGCTGCTGGGTTTGCCGGGCATGGGCCGCAGCCCCGGGGTGCTGCTGGTGCCCGGGGTGGGAGCGTCGTTCCTGGGCGTCGGAGTGTTGGATTTGAGGCCGGGCGTGGAGGATTTGTCATTCTAGGAGGGGAGAAGGGATGGAAAAAAGAGGGATGAGCTCCAGATCCTGAACCAGCTGGGATGCAGAGCCCTCCCCCTGGCACGGTGACATACGTGGCCCAGGTCCTTGGTCTTGGAGGAGGGAGTGCTGCTGGAGGAGGCCACCGAGGCCGGGCTGTTGGGAGCGTCCCCCTTCTTCATCCCACGGGTTTTGTCCAGGCCGTTCTCCGGGGGGGAATGGGCCGGGCTCACCCGGGGGGTGGCGGGGTCCTGGGAGATGGGAAAAAGCTCTGGAATTCCCACAGTGGGGAAGGCACCCCCTGGCTTCTCCCTCAGGCTGGCGTTGGGAGAACCCTAAGGAATCGATTCTCACATCCCAAAGCCACCCAGACCTCACCTCATTGGAGACATCGACCACCAGGTCATCGCTCTTGTCACCATCGCTGTCCTGGAACACAGAACGTGTCACACCCCGCAGAGAGCTCCCAAAAACTGGGGAGGGATCAGCACCCCCGAGGAGCCAAACCACCCCCAACAGCAGCAGGACACCCCTGGAGAGCAGGCAACATCTTTCCATAGAAAAGGAAATTTTTTTTCATGGCCAGGCGTTGGAAGGGACTGCCCAGGGCAGGGGTGGAGTCAGTCAGGGGAGTGCATGTGGCACTTGGGGACATGGCTTATGTTGGCCTTGGCACTGCTGGGGGACGGTTGGAACCCCATGGTCTCCAAGGCCTTTTCCAGCCTGAATGACCCCACAGTTCTCTGCTCCAGCTCCGAACACCACACGTGTAAAAAATATCCCCCAAACCCCTCTCTGTCCCCCCAAAACGCTGCCCCGAGGTGTCCCCAGGCCTGTCCCTGTCCCTCACATATCGGCTCATGCTGTCCTTCTCCTCTGCTTTCCTCTTCTTGGAGTCCATGCTGTAATCCGTGGAGCTCCGGTGCTTCTCGCTGGCCCGCAGGCTCTCCGAGGGGGACACGGAATTATTCTGTGGAGAGGGGAGAAGCTTTGGAAGGGGGAACAGAAAGGAACGGGGGTTCCAGGAGCAGCAGGTCCTGAGGGGACACGCACAGCCCTGGCCCAGCAGTGGGGTGAGACCCCACAGTCCCCCCCAACCACGTCACAGGATCCAACTCTGGATCCTGGGAATGCTGGGAGGGTGCCCAGGGACACCTGAGCTCCTTTGCTAGAAGAGCAGGGAAGTGCAGGAGGGGGTTGTTGCTGTTTATAAAAACATTATAAAAAACCCACAGGAATGGGCAGGAATGGCAGAGCCCAGCACCCATGGCACAGCTCTGCTCACTGGGAATTTCCTGGGAATTCCAGCATCTCCCAGGCTTTGCTCCCTTCAAATTGGAATTCCCAGGAAAGCTCCAGAGCCCAGGAGTTCTCCCTCTGGAAGAGATGGGAGCCTCATCCAGGAGGAGCAAAGGAACGGCTGCATCCCTGCCCTGGAGCCAAAGGACATCCACAAAATGTCCTGGAAAAGCCACGTGGGCAGGAATGGCAGGGCCCATGGCACAGCTCTGCTCATTGGGAATTCTATCCATGCTTCAAGCAGCACAGCCCAGGAGATGCTGGCATTCCCAGGAAAGCTCCAGAGCTCAGAGGTTCTCCCCTCTGGCAGAGCTGGGAGAAGAGCAAAGGAATGGCTGCATCCCCATCCTGGAGCCGAAGGACATCCACAGAACATCCCGGAAAAGCCACGTGAGCAGGAATAGCAGAGCCCAGCTCCTGTGGCACAGGGGGAATCCTGCCCTTGCTCCAAGCAGCACAGCCCAGGAGATGCCAGCATTCCCAGGGAAGGCTGGAATCAAACAAGACTGCCTGCCCTCGATTCCACACATCCCCCCCACTTCCCACCCTACAATTCCCTGCCCTCAATCCCTGCGAGCAGCAGGATCTACCCCCTCCAAATCCCTGATCCTGCCATTCCTGAGCCGTTCCTGCCTTTCTTCCCCTGCTGAAAGGAAGAACCAAAGCAGTTCATGTTTCTGCTCGGTCCCCACTAAGCAGCTTTGGATAACACGGAGCTCTTTCTTCCCAGGCAGTCATGCTGAAAACCCTCACAGCTCCCAGAGAATCATGTCAGGCATTTAGAGGCATCGATCCATTCAGCCCCGCTCCTGGCCCGCCGCCAAGGAACTAAATATTTTTTATTGCACACAAGCAAAAGGCTGGGGGAAGAGGGGAGGGGGGGGGGGGAAATGAAAAAAAAAAAAAAAAAAAAAAAAAAAAAAAAAAAAAAAAAAGAATGACTAAGGCTGATTATCACACACATTAAACCTCCACGGGGAATACCCCGGCTCGCAGTTTTTATGGATTGGGAAGCTGCCCGGCCCCCTGCCCGCCGCAGGAGCGGGTTAATGATGCCCAATTCCCCTCTGGCTCTGCCCCCTCCTGAGCACTTCCCTTTTCCCTGCTCTCCAAAGGGTTGTTTGTGGGCTCGGGGCTGGCAGGAAATCTCTGCCAAGCCGCAGCTCGGCCGCGTTGTTTTGGTTTTTTTTTTTTTTTTTTTTTTTTTGTTCTGGCAGCTTTTTCACACGGAATGTTGGGCTCGGGAAAAACCTCTGGGATACAGCCCCAGCTTGTCACCAGCACAGAGAGCTCAGGGACACGTCCAGGATCTCCCTGGGTGTCTCCATTGCCTCTCTGTGCTGTCCTTCCCCATGGTGAACAGGTTTTTCCATGGAATTCCTCCTGATGTGCCATTTTTCCTGAATGGGGAATGGGAGGTGCTGGCTCAGCCCCATTCCCCACCTGGCTCCTCTCACCCTCAAGATCCAGGGAATACATCCCAAGGGCAGCCTCAGAGGTGCAGGAGCTCTCCAAAATCCAGGCATTTCCCTGGTCAGGAACTGCTTGAGCTCCCAAATCCTGCTTAATAGGGAATGATAACCAAACCCATCCCAGATTAGATGATCCCAGATAATGGAGGGGTGATCAGGAACGAACCAGTTTCCCTGACCACCCACGGGTTCTGGGTCTGACCACACTAATCCAGCCAAAATTCCCTGATTTGCCACAAGCAAAGGGATTTAAATCACATTTCCAAAGCACCACCACAGAGAAGGTGACTCTGCTCATCCCAGCACAGCTCTTCCAGGCAGGATGAAGGATTTTATTGCCTGGTTTATTATTTAATAAGACCTGTGCCAAAGGCAGCCCTGCAGCCAGCCACCAGGTGGGTTTTTTAAGGGATAAAATAAAACTCAGCCGTGCAGCCACCAAAAAGTGGGAGAAAAATGAAGGAATGGGACTTACTGCACTTGAGTCTCGCTCTTCAGGAGATGCCAGGGCAGAGGGGAGGGCACAGCCAAAACAGAGACAGGAAAATAAAGCAAGTTAGGACAACTCTTAAACCAGGAAAATAAACCCAGGACCTCCTCACGCTCTGAACTCAAACCCTTAAACTCGAGCCTGGGCTCTGCCCAGCTTTAAAATCTCCCTGCATACAATTCCTGCCCCTTTTATTTGCCCATGTGATTTCCACAGCTGGAAATGCCCTGTGTCCAAAGGGAAGCAGCAAGCAGGTGACTGTCCCAGAGTCACCCCACAGCCCTTGGGAGCACAGCTCCACATCCAGGGCCTGGCTCAGACAATGATTTGTACCCAAACGTCTCCATTTCCCCTGAAATCTCTGGAAATCTGAATCCATCCAGGAAAAGCAATGGAACTGGATCATTGCTGCTAATAGCTTTGTTTCACTGTCTTTTTTTTTTTTTTTTTTTTTTTTGCTTTTATTTCTCCCATCCCGAATCCAGCAGCAGAGCCCAGCAGCTGAAAAAGGCTGTGGGAACCTGCCCTGCCAAGGGGAAAGTGGAGGAGAAATATCCCAAATTCCCTGTGCCAAGATCTGCCAGGACAATCCCGGACATTGCTGATCTGCTCCTGGAATCACAGATCCTTCCATCTCCTAACAAATAGTCAGAAACCCTAAAAAATGGGAAAATCCACCAAGTTCCTGGTGCACGGAGCTGGATCCATGACCACGGGAAGGCTCTGGTGGTGATGGAGAGGAGGAGGAGGGTGAAGGCTGCTTTCCCATTAAGGCACAGCACAGAAATTGCAGGCTCCACCAAAGGCTGAGCATCATTTAGGGAATTCTGCATCCCTAAAAGTGCAATCCCATGATGTGAATGCAGCTGAGGGATGGGAAATGAATCCTGACAGGACCAGGGTGTTCCCCCAACATCAGAGGGACCTGCAGCTGCTGGGGCAATTCCAGAGGAGGCCACAGGGCTGGAGCCAGGCTGGGAGAGCTGGGAATGTTCACCTGGGGAAGGGAAGGATCCAGGGAGAGCTCAGGGCCCTAAAGGGGCTCCAGGAGAGCTGGAGAGGGACAAGGCATGGAGGGATAGGACACAGGGAATGGTTTTATAGTGGAAAAGTGGAGATTTGGGTGGGATACTGGGAAAGAATTGCCTTCTGTGAGGGTGGGCAGGTGTGGCTACCCCTGGAAGTGTCCAAATCCAGCTTGGAGCACCTTGGGACAGCACGGGGTCTCATTTTTAACATTCCTCACCCATCCAACAAAACCAGGGGCAGCAGCAGTGGCCACGGGGGGGGGGGACACAGCAGCAGCCCCTCTCACCTCTGTGGTCCAGGTCGTGGTGGTTCTTCTCATCCTTGACTGCCAGGTGGGCCTGGCTGCCCAGGGCTCCGAGGGCCAGCAGCCCCGAGCTGGTGCCGGTCACCGGGGGGATTCCGGGGGGCTGCAGCCCCGAGGGGTGAGGTGGCAGCTGGACTGGGGGCCCGTGGGCAGCGTGGGAGAGGTGCTGGGCCTGGAGCTGCTGCTGCTGCAATGAAAGCACCAGTGAGCCTGGGAGGGGGTGAGGGAAGGGATATTCCTGGGAAAGGGATCCCTGCTGGATTGCCTGGAAGGAGAAGCCCCTGTTAGTAGGAGGTTGTTCAGGGATAATTCCCCAGGATGCAGGCTGGCTTTCCTGGAATTCCCAGGAAATTCCCAGGATGCTTATACCTGTGGGGATGGTTAGTTTGGCTTTTCTAGCAGTAAAAAGGGGAAAAAAAAAAACCAACCAAAAAACAACAAAACCAAAAACAAACCCTCAGGAATCCCACCCATAGGCAGAGACACTCCATGGCTGGAGGGCTGAATCAGTCACGGAGAGAAAATTCCAGCACCCAGGAGCCTCCCAGCCAGCTTCCAGGACAGGGAAGCTCTGCTCATTTGCTCAGGTGCTTCCATGGGGACAAGAAAATTCCACCCAACATCCTGGTCCCATCCCAGGATCCTGCTGCTCCCCACCCCTCCTGGCACTGGATAAATCCTGCAGGGATCCTCCATTTCCCACCACGCGGTTGGACATCAAGCCCAAATTCCCTGGAGCTGCAGCCCAGCCAGGATGGAAGAGGGTCCCCAGCTGCTCCCAGGGGATTTTTTGGGAGTCAATCCCAGCACTGATCCAGCCATGGAAATTCACTGCCTGCTCCAGCTGAGCTTGGGGAAAAAAAAAAAAACAAAAAAAAACCAAAAAAGCTGAACTGCGGCACTGGGGAGAGGAAAGGGAAAACCAAACACAGTCTGTACTTTACTTCAAACACAGTCCTGGAAGAAAACCAGCTGAAATCCAAGGAAGCAATTCCCAGAGTCCCCACGTGCAGCCAGGAGGGTCCTGGAGCTGCTGCTCCTGCCTGCACCCACAGCCCCTCCTGCAGCTCCAGGGAAATCACGTTTGGGAATGTGACCACAAGGCTGGGGACACCCCAAACGAGGGGACCCCCGGGCTGCAGCAGAGCCCCTCCAGGCCCCCACAACCATCCTGGATCAGGATTTGTCCCAGGGCACTCCCAGGGGCAGGGATGGACAGCAGGACCTGCTGGCACAAGGGCCAGTCCAATGGACACCCCTAAAACACTCCCAGGGATTGGGGGGCTCCATCTGTGTTCCCAACAGCTCCATCAAGGAAATTTCCAGCAAACAAAAGGTGCTCCCAGGTGCCCCTGGATCCCTGGAATTGTCCCAGGCCAGGCTGGACAATGGGATTGGAGCAGGCTGGGACAGTGGGAGGTGTCCCTGCCATGGCACTGGCTGGGATTTAAGGTTCCTTTCCACCCAAACCATTTCAGGATTCCATGACTCGTTTTTCGGGGAGCAGCTCTGGCCCGTTCCCGATGGAAGGATCCGTTTTGGGCAGCAGGAGGTGATGGCCTGTGCCACTACCACGGACACAGCAGGATGGGGCAGGCCCTGGCTGGGACACTCCCCCTTTCCAATGGGATGGAGAGGGAAATCCCCATCCACAACAAGATTCCAGGTGGGAGCTGAAGGCAGAGGCACAGCAGATCCATGGAATCAGCTCCTTCCAGGCAGCTCCCAGATCCACACGGAGGTTTCTTCTGCTGCAGGAAATCCATAAATCCCTCAGGAAGCAGGAGCTGGTTCCAGCAGCAGGATGGGAAGCAAGCTCAGGATGGACATTCCAGAGTGTCCCCAGAGCTGAGCTGGGGGTCAGGGCCAGGAGCTCCTCAGTGCCAGGATCAATCCTCTGGCACCAAAACAAAGGGAACAGATCCTTGGCTCTTCCCAATCCCAAATTTCACAGGAATTCCACCCATTTGAGGGAGAGGACATTGTAACAGAGCATCATCCCAGAGAACAGCCCTGGGTGGTTTTCCAACAATTCCAGCCATTCCCACATTGCTCTCCTGCGAGCTCTCCAGTGCTGCCCATCCCTGGAATACACCAAGATCCAAAGTTTTATCCTCCAGCTTTCCAGAAACATCTACACGCTGTAACTCATCCCAGCAGCTTTCCACCCAAAAAAAAAAAAAATAAATAAAAAAAAAAAAATAAAAGGACAGTAGCACTCCAATTCCCAGGGTGTCCATGGGAATTCCAGCCCTGGAATAGCCCCGGGGCACAGCAGGAGCCAGGCAGCAGCACCCAGAGGAGAAGAATCAGCACCCGGAGTTGCTCCAGCAGAGAAGGAAAAACTGGGATTTCTTCCTGGCTTTTACAGATAAATCCATCCAGGTAAATCAGCAGGAACAGCTCCTCCCAAGAGGTGGAACCAAGGTCAGGACACAGATCCCATCTCCAGGTGGTTCTGGCTTCCTCCCTCCTGGCAGCAGAGAGCAGAATCCGCGTGGGATATCCTGAAACCTCGTCCCCGTGTCCCTGGGGAAGCCAAGATCCCAAAGCAAGGCTGCAGAGCTCCATCCATGTCCCAGGCAGGGCATTCCCGTGGCAAGGAGAGGAGGATGAGCCAAGGAAGGAGCCCGGAGCACATCCTGGAGAATTCCCAGCTTCCCATCCTGCTCCGTGTGTTTGTGGCAGCCCGGGGAGCAGTCAGGGCACATCCCTCGGGAATCACATCCTGGACACTCCTGGAGGGGGACAAAGCCCAGCTGGCACTCAGTGGCACTCCAGTGAATTCCTGGTGCTGCATTCCCAAGGCAGGTTGGGAATTCCTGGAGGTGAATTTCCATGGTTCCCATCCATAGGGTGAGCTCCCGGAGGTGAATTCCCAAGGCAGGTTGGGAATTCCTGGAGATGAATTCCCATCATTCCCATGGGGTGAATTCCTCAAGGTGAATCTCCCCCATTCCCACCAGGTGAATTCCTGGAGGTGAATTCCCATCATTTCCACAGGGTGAATTCCTGGAGGTGAATTCCCAAGGCAGGTTGGGAATTCTGAGGTGCTGCTCATTCCAAGCGTGCTCTGCTGGAAAGGGAGTTCCCATCCCTGATCCCAACCCTGGAGAAGGCTGTGCTCGAACACCACCACTGGGTCAGGGCTTGCTGCAGCATTCCAGGGATGGGGAAGCTCTTTGGGAACCCCAAATCCCCCCCGCACAGGGACTGAGGTGACAAGTGACACACGCACGGGACGAGGATTTGGAGCAGCAGTCCAGGACCGTGGAGTGGCTGAGCCCATCCACACCTCACATCCCTCAGGATGCTGCCCTGGGGCTCCACCTGAATTCCAGCATCCCTTGGGCTCCTCGTGTCCCCGCAGGGAGCGATCCTCCCAAAATCCCAGGAAAACAGGAGGCTGGGGAGAACAATCCCGCAAGCCCAGCCCGGGGCGACTGCGGAGCCCCTGGGGACCCCGGGCGGTGCCACACGGAGATGGGGACAGGGGGAGAGCCTCCAAATTTGGGAGGGAGGCTGGCAAGGAGTGTCTGCTGGTGGAGTGGCTTTAATTGGATTATGTCCATCACGCTCCATGCCTTTGTTCCCGATTTAATGGTTCAGCACTTCAGTTCAGCGCCGGCGTTAAATTTAGTGACGGAGTTTAATCATTTCCAGGGAAATCATTTCCAGGGCTACAGCCAAATCAAGGCTCCATTTCAGCCCAGCCTCGAGCACAAGAGCAGCGAGACAACGGCCCAGATGCATAAAATTAACAGTTCTTGACCTCAAAGGGGCCAAAGAAAGAGCTTTGAACCCTTTTGGGGGGGATTTGGGTGTTGGAGCATCTGCACTGGGGTGTTGGGGCAGGATGGGGACAGCAGGGATGGAGCTGTGGGATACTGGGGCACCCCAGTGCTGAGGAAAACAATCCAGGGATGGGACATTGGGGCACCCCAGTGCTGAGGAAAACAATCCAGGGATGGGACATTGGGACACCCCAGTGATGAGGAAAACAATCCAGGGATGGGACATTGGGATACTGGGACACCCCAGTGCTGAGCAAAACAATCCAGGGATGGAGCACAAATCCTCCACCCAAAGCACCTCCACACTCTGGGATGAGCCTGGAATAATTTCTAAAATCCATGGGAGGATGGAATCCCCATCCCCTAAATCTGTGGGAGGATGGAATCCCCATGTCCCTAGAGTAACAAACCACAGGGTGCACAGAGGGGAGGAAAAAAGGCAAAATCCTTGGGAATTTCTGCTCTGGGAAGCTCAAGAGCTCAGAGCCACCACCCAAAGCAGCTGCACAGGTCTGGAAAAGCCCTGGAAAGATCAGGGATCAAGGATCAGCCCCGTGGTCATCCCTGCTGAACCACCCCACAGGAGATGCCCCAAATTCCCACTGGAATTTCAACAAGGAAGAATTAATGGCTGTTAATGCCAGCTGGGATCCAGGGAAGCAATTATCCAAGGAATGGGGGTCACGGGCCTCGCTCATCCACCTTCGCTGAATCCCAAAATCTGCCACTTCCAGCAGCTCCCTGCTCCATCCCAGGAGGGTTCAGTGTCACCCCAAAACTCAGCTCCCATTCCTGGGGCACTTCCCGAGTGCCACCAAACCCAGCACGAGGGATTCAGCTGGTTTTCCTCATTCCCAAAAACAAAAAAACACCTGCAGGAAGCCAGAGCACGATTCCACAGCTGGTGACACCCAGAAAATCCAGGAAAAAAAAAAGCAAAACTGATGGAAGAGCAAGTTAGACACAGAGAATTATAGAGATCCTTGAAGCTTAAGAAGGGTAAATAGTTATTAAAAATGAAAATAAAAATAATTATAAATGAGTGTTTTCTGGGAAACAAAGCCAGAAGAGCTCTGGAGCCACCTGCCCAGGACGTGGATTGGGAATTCCCAGTGTTGGCTGCGGGACCAAGACAAGTGAGAGCAATTTAAAGAAATGACAAAAATCGTCACATTTCCCATGAGAACCCCTTCAATCTGTGCAGTGGGGGGAAAAAGGGTCAATGCATGGAACAACAACAACAACAAATCCTCAGGGCACAGCACATCCCACATTCCACAGAGACAGGCCCGGCCTCAGGGGCTGGGGGCTCCCACCCCAAATCTCCCCCAAATTCCACATCTGGAACATCCAATTGGGGATCCTGGAGCTGCCAGGGAGGCAGCAAAGCCCAGCCCCGAACTGCATCAGGGAACTTTTGGTGTTTTGGGGGCACTTCTGGTGTTTTGGGGACACTTTTTCAACAGCCAGGCTGTGGGATGGCAGAGGTTTTGGTATTTTTTGTGGGGCTTTTTTTTTTTTTTTATGTTTTTAGCACACCCAGGCTGTGGGATTGGGGAATTTTTGGAGTTTTGGAACACTCTTGGTGGTTTTGGGGCACAGCAAGACTGTGGGATTGGGGCAGTTTTGGGGCCAATTTTGGTGTTTTGGGGCCAATTTTGGTGTTTTTAGCACACCCAGTCTGTGGGATTTGAGCAGTTTTGATGTTTTGGGGCCAATTTTGGTGCTTTGGGGCCAATTTTGGTGTTTTTAGCACACCCAGTCTGTGGGATTTGAGCAGTTTTGATGTTTTGGGGCCAATTTTGGTGCTTTGGGGCCAATTTTGTTGCTTTGGGGCCAATTTTGGTGCTTTTAGCACACCCAGTCTGTGGGATTGGGACAGGTTTGATGTTTTGGGGCCAGTTTTGACGGTTTGGGGGCCAGTTTTGATGGTTGGGGGGCCAGTTTTGGTGGTTTTGAGGCCAGTTTTGGTGGTTTGGGGGCCAATTTTGATGGTTGGGGGGCCAGTTTTGACGGTTTGGGGGCCAGTTTTGATGGTTGGGGGGCTAATTCTGGTGTTTTTACCCCACCCAGCCTGTGGGATTGGTGCAGTTCTGATATTTTGGGACACTTTTACTGTTTTGGACAACCCCAAGCCGTGGGATTAGGACACTTTTTGGGATGGCTGGGGACTGGGAGCCACCCTGGGTGCCCTGCTGAGGGCAGGGCTGTCTCTGGCCATGGTAAATGAAAGGAATAAAAGGGGAATACACACGGTGAGAGGCAGATTGGGAAGTCCACGTACCCCGATGATAGCATTCAACTCCGTCATTGTCACCTGCTTGGCACGCTCAACAGCCTGGGCCACCTGCTGTTGGTGCTGGGGGGACACAGGGCAGGGTCAGTTTGGGGCCAGGACCCACCCCACAAATGGTCCCCCCTCTTTTGGGGCTGATTTTGCCTGCTTTCCCGATTTTTTTTAACCTGTTTTGCCTGTTTTCCCCTGTTTTCTGCCATATTTTTCCCAATTTTTCCCTGAATTTCTCCCCATTTTTCCCCCGAATTTCTTCCCATTTTCCCCCCGAATTTCTCCCCATTTTCGCCCCGAATTTCTCCCCATTTCCCCCCCCGAATTTCTCCCCATTTCCCCCCCCGAATTTCTCCCCATTTCCCCCCCGAATTTCTCCCCATTTTCCCCCCCGAATTTCTCCCCATTTCCCCCCCGAATTTCTCCCCATTTTTCCCCATATTTCTCCCAAATTTCCCCCCATATTTCTCCCAAATTTTCCCCCATATTTCTCCCAAATTTCTTTTTGCCCCACTTTTCCCAATTTCTTTTTGCCCCACTTTTCCCAATTTCTTTTTGCCCCACTTTTCACCCCATTCCCCCATCTTTTGCCCCAATTTTTGCCCCATTTTCCCAATTTCTGCCCCATTTCCCCCATTTTCTGCCCCATTTCCCCCCTATTTTTTGCTGTATTTTGCCAATTTTTCCCAATTTTTTCGCCCTTTGCCCATTTCCCTGTATTTTTTTGCCCATTTTGCCTGTTTTCCCCTATTTTCTGCCCTATTTTCATGTTTTCCCCCCATTTTGTCTGTTCTCCAGTACTTTTTGCCCTATTTTGTCCGTTTTCCCCCTATTTTTTTTGCCTTATTTTCCCCAAATTTTTGCCCTATTTTCCTTGTTTTCCTCTATCTTTTGCCCTATTTTCCCCTATTTTTTCACCATTTTTCCCTATTTTCTTTCCCTATTTTGCCTGTTTCCCCATATTATTATTGTTTTTTCCTCCTTTTTAGGTGCAGCAGCCCAGGGACACCTCCCAGCTCCTTAGGGAAAAGCTAAAAAAACCCCTCACAGCCTTTTGGGCTCAGTGCAGCCTCCCCCCAAGCTCTGCCCATTCCAAGGGTTTCCCAGCACTCAGGCAGAATTTAAATCCCATTTCTCACAGGGACCCTCTGGAGCAGGGTGTGGAAACGTCCTTACCTCTTGTGACAGAAAAGGCATGATCTGGGCTAAAATCGTGTTCAGTCTTTTAGCAATTTCTGTCTGGAAAAAGGGAAGAAGGAAAGAGCAGCAGTCAGCACCAGGCAGCTTCCCACGGGTGGCACGAGGGTTCCTGGGTGTGCCCTCCCTGCCCCTTCCCAAAATCCCTTTCCTGCCCCACTCTCCCTTCCCAAAGTTCTCTCCCTGGCCCTTCCCAAAATCGTCCCCTGTGCATCCCCCCCCACTCTGTCTCTCTCCATGTCCCTTCCCAAAATCCCCTTCCTGTCCCACTCTCCATGCCCAAAATCATCCCCTCCTGTGCATCCCCTCTCCATCCCAAAAAATTCTCTCCCTGGCCCTTCCAAAAATCCCCTCCCTGTCCCACCCCAGGGATGTCCCTGGTGGGATATCCCTATCCCAACCCTTTCAGGATGTCCCTGTCCCACTCCAGGGATGTCCCTGGTGGGATGTCCCTGTCCCACTCCAGGGATGTCCCTGGTGGGATGTCCCTGTCCCACCCCAGGGATGTTCCTGGTGGGATATCCCTATCCCAACCCTTTCAGGATGTCCCTGTCCCAACCCTTTCAGGATGTCCCTGGTGGGATATCCCTATCCCAACCCTTTCAGGATGTCCCTGTCCCACTCCAGGGGTTAATTCCTGCTGCTCCTGGCCAAGGGCAGCTGTGAAAACAGCTCCAGCTCCAAGGCAAACACGGCCCAGAGGATCCAGCACCACAACAATGGCCGGAGCCCAGCGCTGGCAGGGAATCAAACACCCCGAAATTCCTTCTGCCAGCCCCAGCAGCTCGTTATCAACACCACCAGTGATTAACCAGGAGAGCTCTGGCCTCCTGCTGGCAAGGAGCCTCCTTCACGGGACAGCCACAGCCTCCCCTGCTCCCAAATCCACCCCAAGGTCCCCCTCCTGATCCCACAGCTCAGCTCCCACCACGGACAACCCAAAGGAGCCCTCAGCTCCGAGGAAGATCCCCAAATATCCTAAATTGGAGGAAAAACCCCAATGGGCTCAATCAATCCTTGCTGGGAGTGGCTGGGACACGCTGCTCCTGCTGCAGGAACAACCCAACCAACATTCCCAGCCTGGAAAATCCTGATCTACCCCAGCCCCACAGATCCCAGAGTTGAGGGGTGCTGCTCCAAGGGGTCCCCAGAGATCTGCACAGGCACAGGAACATTCCTGGCTGTCCTCTTCTCCAGAGGCACTCCCGGTGATTGGGTTACACCTGATGCTTTTCTTAGCAATTCCAGAGGCAGGGAACGTGCTGGCACGGCGTGCCAAGGCAGGGACGGCTGGAAGTGACCACGGCCTGCACCCAGGTACCCCAAAGTCACTGGGATCATGGTGGCCCTGAGCGTGAGGGTGCACGGATCCAGCAGGCAGGGGGGGGACCATGGAATCCTGGAATGGTTCGGTTGGAAGGGACTTCAAAGCTCACCCAGTCCCACTCCCGGCACCTTCCAGGAGCCCAGGTTGTTCCAGAGTGGCTTTGGACACTTCCAGGAATGGGGAAGTCACAGCCACCAGTGTCCCAAGGAAGGGACACTTCCCAGTATTCCTGTCCTGGGCAGTGGGAGCCGTTCCCTGTGTCCTGTCACCTCAGGGACACCTTGCTATCGTCACCCCTGTCCCCAGCACCAGGCTTTGGCCAGCACAAGGTTTTCAGCACCCAACACTCACTCAACAGCCAGCAGCTCCCTCAGAACCAGCCCTTGGGCTCCAAGGGCCAAATCCAAGCCTTCAGAACCAGCCTAGAGGCTCCAAGTGCCAAATCCAAGCCTTCAGAACCAGCCTAGAGGCTCCAAGTGCCAAATCAAGCCCTCAGAACCAACCTGGAAGCTCCAAGTGCCAAATCCAAGCCCTCAGAACCAACCTGGAAGCTCCAAGTGCCAAATCCAAGCCCTCAGAACCAACCTGGAAGCTCCAAGTGCCAAATCCAAGCCCTCAGAACCAACCTGGAAGCTCCAAGTGCCAAATCCAAGCCCTCAGAACTAACCTGGAAGCTCCAAGTGCCAAATCCAAGCCCTCAGAACCAACCTGGAAGCTCCAAGTGCCAAATCCAAGCCCTCAGAACCAACCTGAAAGCTCCAAGTGCCAAATCCAAGCCCTCAGAACCAACCTGGAAGCTCCAAGTGCCAAATCCAAGCCCTCAGAAGCATCCCTTGGGCTCCAAGTGCCAAATCCAAGCCCAGCCAGGCTGGCACTGTGTGTGCCACCAGACACCCACGATGCCACTGTGCCCAGCCACAGCAAAAGCTCCTTCCAGGCTTTTTTGGCACTCTGCTGCTTCCATCAGATTATATTTAGCTGCAGCTCCATTAAAGATTTATTCCTCCAGCTCCAGCCTTTGGGTTCGGGATGCTCCAGGAGCTCTGCACCCCAGCAGCTCCCAGGTTCTAGAACAAATCCGATCCAGGTCTGAGGGGAAACAGCAGTGCCAGCACCAGCTTCCCTCAGCTGCATGCTGCCAAAAGCACAGCGTGGCTCCATGCAGCAGGAAGGGAAGGAGCTGGGTTTTCCCTGGATAGCCCTGACTGACAGCACACGTGATGTTTCCACCTTTAAATGCAAAACTTCCAAGCCAAGCTCCCCGTTCCACGCAAAAAGAAACTTCCCACATGGGACCCGGCGAGCACAGAGATATTGGATGTCCAAAATATTATGTTTGCAACCGTGAGGTTTCCTGCGAACACGAGATTCAACGGTCTTCAAATATTTGCTCACTTTCCCCTTTTTCCCATTCTCTGGCACATTCAGCTCCAGTGGTCCCCATTAAAACTTTTAACTGAGAGGGAAAGGGATTCTCTGGAACGCCGGGAATTGGGGGTTCCATGCCTAACCACTTCCCAGGTCTTGTTCATCACCTTGCCCAGAGCCCCTGAGCCTCACCCTGAGCTGCTCCTGCCAAGCAAAGCCTCCATTCCCACGGAGGGTTGCCATGGCAATCCCAGCTCCGCATCCCCTTCCTCTGCCCTGCATCTTCCCTGGACCAGGGATCAAACCTGAGGTGGTGGGGGACACGGGGAAAGGCTCCCAAACACCCCGAGAGCAAATCCCGGGATGCTGCTGGCTGTTAGAAAGGGCAAGGAGTCGGGAGAAAGCTGAAATCCCAACTAATCCCCCCTCGCTCTGTGTCCCTGCCAAGAATCTGCCCCGCTCCCCTGCCCAGAACCTCCCGGCGTGGGGTTTCAGAGAAACCAGAGAAAAACATCTGCACTGGTGATAAATCAACACCGGGACCACTTGGCCCCAGCAGAGGCTCCTGTCACCTGCTCTTAAAATGGTCAGAGCCACCAGCAGCATCCCAAGCACTTGGGGACACGGGGGAGCTGCTGCTGGCACCATCCAGGGGCCGGGGTGGGCTCGGTGTTAAATAGCTGGGGCTGGCTCTGCCCGGCACCTCTACACCTGGATGGGGCAGAGGGAATTTAAAAATAACCCTCTGCATGTCAGTCATGGCAGAGGCAGAGCAGCCTTCGAGCTGACCCAAAATCTGGGAGTGCAGAGCTCCAGGTTGTGGGGGGACACTTCAGGCAGGGCTGTGGGGATGCTCCTCGTGCCAAATTGTTTCAGCTCTGGGTGTTTATGAGGTAAAGGGGAGTTGGAGGGTGACCAGGTGGGACAGGACAGCCCCCAGCATCCCCCTCATGGCACAGAACCCTCCTGGGATGATGGAGCTGCCTGCAGGAACCAGACCCATGGGCATTGCTCAGCATTCCAAAAAAACCCTGCACAGGGCACCTCAAAAAAAAAAAAAAAAAAAAAACCCGAACAACAACCCCAAACCTGCAGAGAACACCCCAGAACATCCTGCACAGGACACTCAAAAAAAAAAAAAAAAAAAAACCACCCAAATCTGCGAGAAAACACCCGAGAACAACCCAGAACATCCTGCACAGGACACACAAACAAATCCCCAAACCTGCAACACCAAACCTGCAAAGAACACCCCAAAACAGCCTGCACACATCACACAGCCCTCAATCTCTGCCCCACATGGAAAATATTCTCCATGGGGAAGGGAATCCCTCAGAACAGATTCTGGGCCACACCAGCCCCAAATCCAGCCTGCCTTGCCCCGGGTTTATGGAAGGATGGAGAGAAGGTGCTGAAAACAGAACCCTGCCCTCCCTCCTGGAAAACACCCCAGAAACCATCCCTAATTACACCCTCAAACCCAGGAGGTGGAAGGGAACACCAGGATTATCCAGGCCCTGCACACACACCCCAAAATCCCACCTAGAGCCGTGTCCAAACACTCCTGGAGCTCTTGGCAACGTGATCATTCCTTAGGGGGAAAAAAAAAACCCAACAAAACAAAACACAAAAAAAAAAAAAAAAAAAAAAGACACCCACCCACACCTCTGACACCCCTGAAAACGGGGTCACAGGAGCACCACCCCACAAATCCCCCATCCCCAAAGCACAGCTCCCTCCAGGCACACCCCGAGATGATTTTCTGCGCACCACTCCAAATCCCCCCCACCCAAAACCTTTAATTCCCGGGGTAAATCACACCCGGGGCCGTGAAGCACCAGCAGCATTTGTTGAAACCAGGATATTGTCTCTTTAAGCACATGAAAATCAGGCCCTTGAGCAGTGTGGTTCTCACTCGGGCGCACAATTACGGGTACTTTCAGCTGTCTACCACTATTTCAAGTGCTCTCTCCAAGCGGGCTGTCAATGGCATGTTGAAAGCTATTTGTGGCTGCTATCGTTATTAGCAAAGTGGAGAGCCTGGCTGATGAGAATTAAATTCAGGGCGGGGGCGTGGAGGGGGCAGGACACAACCCCTCATTAGGGAATTATCACCAGCGATGGGGTAAAGGTTGCTGAGAAACCCCAAAATTTAGCTAGGAGCTCCCCCAACCCTCCCCCCCAAAAAAAAAAAAAAAAAAATCCAACCAGGGAAAATAGATTTTTTTTTTTTTTTTCCTTTCTGCGTTGGGAGTGCTGAGAGCACAGCTCACAAATTACTCGGCTTCTGAAGTATTTAGCAAATTATTACCTGGCACTCCTTGCTAACGAGCACGACAGAAAAGGATATTGTGTTCCTAGAATATTCTAGAAACACACGCACAAAAAGCTGCCTCTCTTCCCCTCGAGTGTTGGGGTTTTTTTGGATTTTTTTTTTTTCCCCCCAAGCATGAGGTAGGAAAACAAGAAGTGCTTCTGTGGAGCGTCCTGAGCCACTACAAGAAATCAAAGGCAGCACAAAGGTTCTGTCCTCCGAGGTGTCCCATTTCCCCATGAAAAAATAGGTTTTCCTTTTGGAATGGTTATTGCCCTCAGCGATTATCCACGGAGATCTGCACAGAAACAATGCACGGGCCAACAGGGGAAGCGAAGTTTCTTTTTGGGAAAAAAATCAATTAACTCGGGAAAAAAAAAAATAAAAAAGTTTTGCCGGTGTTTCAAAAGAAAACTCCTGATTGGAGTCGGGTTTTAGGAAAGCTGAGCCCGGGGAAGGAGCCGAGTTCAGGAGGAAGACTGATGTAAGGAACGACTCACTGCAACCGACTGGGGAATCACTTCCTAAATATTTCCTTGCACATGGAGCTGTTTATGAAACTCCATTTTTTTTTTTTCCCTAACGAGGAACAAAACGAGAAGAAAGGAAGGGGAGGGAGGAAAAGAAAAAAAAAAAAAAAAACAAAAAACCAACAAAATAAAATAAAAAAAAAACCAACCCCGCACGCAGCCACATATGCACACACTTAATATTCAGCGTGGAAGAGATAATCTGTTATATAAGCCCACAGACAGACAATCCCCTTTTGCTTAAAGATGAAGTATCCATCAATGTTTGTCTGGAGCAGATGTAATCACAAGCAGTCAAGTCTGGAGGGCAGGACACTGCATGAATAATTCAAGCACTTCAGTCTACTTGATTGTGTGCAGATAAACACAAGTCAACCGCTAAACAGGTCAGCTGATAAACTTGTTTGTTCAGGACCAGCCACCCTCAGCCAGATGCCGGCAGGACCACGCCGCAATTAGCGGGATGCCTTGCGGGAGGGATGCTGCAGCCAGGGATGCCTTTCACGGGATGCTGCTGCCCTAAAAAAAAAAAAAAAAAAAAAAAAAAAGGGGGGGAAAAAACCCTCCCCGGGTCTGCTCGGAGCTCCCCATTTTGGCCTGGAAGCGCAGCTCGGGTTGCTTTGTTTGCTCCGTGCTGCTGTCGATTAAAAGGAGGAGATGAGCTCCGGGATTTTGGGTTTTTTTTTTCCTCCCGCTCCCCCCCCAAAAAAAGTTCTCAGCAGCGGTGTAGATGTCACCGGGAAGGGATCGGGATGTTGCTGGAATCGCAGAGGGAGCGCTGGAGCGCTTGGATAGAAGCGAGATGGGAATTCTGAGGTTGCTCAGGTGCCCCCCGAAACCCGCAGAGGATGGGGCTGCCCCAGCCGCACCTCCCCAGGCTCATCCCGCGCTGCCAGAGATCGGGATGGAGCCCAGGAGAGGTGGAAAAACACCCGGCACCTCTTGGGAACTGCACAGGGGGATCACCCCAACATGGGGATCACCCCAGCAGGGGGATCCCGGGGTGTCATCCCTGCAGAGGAATCACCCCAACATGGGAATAACCCCAACAGAGGGATCACCCCAACATCCTGGGGTGTCATCCCTGCAAAGGAATCACCCCAACATGGGGATCACCCAAACAGAGGGATCACCCCAGCATCCCCAGGTGTCACCTCAGCAAGGAGATCACTCCAAGGGGATCACCCCAGCATCCCCAGGTGTCACCTCAGCAAGGGGATCACTCCAAGGGGATCACCCCAGCATTCCAGGGTGTCATCCCTGCAAAGGAATCAACCCAACACGGGAATAACCTCAACAGGGGGATTGCCCCAACATCCTGGGGTGTCATCCCTGCAAAGGAATCACCCCAACATGGGAATCACCCCCACAGAGGGATCACCCCAACATCCTGGGGTGTCATCCCTGCAAAGGAATCACCCCAACATGGGGATCACCCAAACAGAGGGATCACCCCAGCATCCCCAGGTGTCACCTCAGCAAGGGGATCACTCCAAGGGGATCACCCCAGCATTCCAGGGTGTCATCCCTGCAAAGGAATCACCCCAACATGGGAATCACCCCCACAGGGGGATCACCCCAACATCCTGGGGTGTCATCCCTGCAAAGGAATCACCCCAACATGGGGATCACCCAAACAGAGGGATCACCCCAGCATCCCCAGGTGTCACCTCAGCAAGGGGATCACTCCAAGGGGATCACCCCAGCATTCCAGGGTGTCATCCCTGCAAAGGAATCAACCCAACACGGGAATAACCTCAACAGGGGGATTGCCCCAACATCCTGGGGTGCCATCCCAGTATCTCCCAGTACACCAAGCAGAGCCATCCAACCCCAGCAGCCGGGCAGGAGGAGGGCGAGAGGGTGGGGAGAGGAGCCCCCGTGCCCCACGAGCCCGGGCTGGGGTCACCCCAGAACCTCCAGCATCCCTCTGGCCACACCAAAGCCGTCCCCTCCTCACCCCGGTCCTACCCCGAAATCCCAAATTTCGGGGTGTTCCCGAGCACCCTAACACAAAGCTGGCTCAGGGGTCCCCTCACACAAAGACACCTGGGCCGAGCAGCAGCCCCTGAGCGGCAAGTCGGGATTATCTGAGTGGAAAGAGATATTTACATAAAAAAAAAAACCACCAAAAAAAACCAAACCACCACAATCTGAAGACTAAGCAGGAATTATTTTCGCTGCCCTGTGACTACAGCGAGGAGAAGAAGAGAGAGAAGCATTCAGAGACGCTGCTTTGCATCTCATCAGAGCCCGAGGAGCCTCCTCAGAGGAGGGCCATGCTGCTATTAAGCCGAACCACTTTGGAGTTGAATGGGGCTGATTTGTGAGAGGCAAAGTTGATGTCAACTTCTATCTGCCTTAAGTTCTTAATTAGAACTCCTTCTAAAACCAGTAAGCAGCAGCAGCACAAATAATCGGGTCTAATCTCAATAATAACTTTATTCCTTTAAGTTTTACCATCATGTGCGCAGCCTTTAGGCTCTTTACCGATAATCTTATCAAGGTAGCACACCACATTCTGCTGGGGCCTTCTCTATTTTTTCCTTCAGGCAAGTTACACATTAGAGGCGACTGAGAAGGGAGGGGAAATTAAAAAAAAAACCACCCAAACCAAAAAAACAAAACCCCAACCAGCCCCAAACATTGCTTCACTTCCCAGATGCAAAGACAACTCAGTGACATTGAGCAACACACGGTGAGCTCGGGAGATAACTCCCTGCTCGGTCTCACGCTCCAGGAGCAGGGGATGACCTTACAAACAGCCCTGCCGTACCCACAACACGAGCAGAAGCCAGCGCAGCCCACATCCCCACAGCGGTGTTTTCCAAGCCTTGGGAACGCGCTATTCCAGGTATTGACCTCCCAAGCACGGGAGGCGAGGCTGTTCTCACCTCTTCGCATAAACACTCTGCCTAAAAAACCCGAATTCCTGGTGAATATCGACGGAATCACCCCCTCCTCCGAGTGCCATCAACCTGCGGCTGCCAATTTAGCAGCCGGGCCACGGGATTCCCACCTGGAGTCACATCCCTGCCTCCAGCACTTATTCCCTGTTTAGTGCAATCAGGGCCGATTTTACCTCAGGTGGAGGAAAAGGGCAACAGGAGATCAATCAATCACAACTTCCCCCCTCGAAATTACTCACCTGCTTGTGCATTTCAATATTCAAACCGTACGACATTTCGTAGTACTGGGGAAGGAGGAAAGGCAAAAAAAAAATAGAAATAAATTCAATTAAACACGAGAGCCAAGGAGAATTTGAATTCAATTTACAGAAGGTATTTGCATAAGGTCATTACCAAAAAAGCATCCTGGGCAAAACTGGGCTTAAAGCACGGGTAGCCAAGGAAATTACACCTTATAATAAGCAGATGTTTATGGGTTTAACTGGCAGGCACTTAACAAGGGGACACTCCTTTTGACTCCTGTTTTCTCCTCCTAAGCTACTTAGAAAAACAAAGAGGCGCAGAGCTGGGTGACAGGCGTCTGCTCAGCCCTGGCAGAACAGGTACAGCCCGGAGTCTGGCCAAAAATGCAGCTTCTCACCGAGGGGGGAGGATCTGTTCTCCCCCCAGGGAGCAGGGGAGCTGCCGGGAACCCCGGGATCAGCCGGGAAAAGGGGGTGCAGGATCCCGCCAAACCCATCAGAACCCACAACGAGCCCACCCGGCGATCCTCCATGCAAATTTAGCTTTAAAAAAAAAATAAACAAAACCAAAACAAAACAACAACAACAAAAAGCTTTTTGAAGCAACCGAAGTGCCCATTTCCATCGGTAAGGATGAAAGGGGGGAGGGAGGGGAGCTGGGATGGCTCCAGGGTGGCCTCGGGGAAAGCAAAGGGGGGGGACCCCCATCAATACCGGGGATCGCCCCCCACCCCATAAGCTCGGGGTCGCTTCTCCAGCCCCTCCCCCGACCCCCCCCGCGGCAGCAGGACCGCTCCAAAGGGGTTAACAGGAAACTTGGGACTGCGTTTCCAGCCGGCTGGAGCCCGGAGCGCCGGGCACCGCCACCCCCCCTCCCCGCACCGGGGGTCTCCGGGCAGGCGGTGCCGGTACCGGTACCGGAACAGGGGGGGTCCCCCGATTCCCCCCTCGTTCGAAGGCTGGCAGCTAATGACATTTACGGGCTGATCCGAAATCTGATTAAAGTCTCTCACCATAACGTAATGGCGCTGCATTTCGGTCTTCTCGTTCGCCAGCTTGTCATACTCCACTTTGAGGCTGGGGAGGGGGGGGGGGAGAGCGCACGGTGAGACCCCGCACGAACGGGGGGGGACTCGGGGGGCAGCGGCCGGGGAGCTCCCCCCGGGCTCACCTGTGGTACTGGGCCTGCAGGAACTGGAACTCGTCCTTGATCCGGTCGCAGGACTCGGCCACGGTGAATTTGAAGCCCGGCTGGCCCGGCTGGTGCGGAGCCTGCGGGAAGCGGCCGCGGGGGTTACCGGAGGGAAGGAGAGGGGAGCTCCGGGAAAGGAGAGGAGGGAGGGTACCGGGATAACCGGAGCGGTCGGTCGGGGGTACCGGGACTCACCGGGTGCCGGCCCTGGGGGTACATGGCCGGTCTGGGGCGCGGTCACTGGGAGCAGCCGCGCCGAGCTTCGCTACGGCGATCGCTTCGCGCGGAGCTGCCGCTGCTGCCCGCCGGCCTCGGAGCGCTCCCGGAGAGACCGAGAACTGAACAAAGGGACGAGAGGAAAGTCCGTGCGGGGGGCGGAGGAGGGAGGGCGGAGGGGGGTTGGGGGGGGGGAGAGAGAAGAGAGCGGGCCCGGCCGGTTCGCCCCCCCCCCCCCCCCCCCCCCGCACCTTCTCCCCTCCCTCCCTTCCCGGCCCCGCACCGCCGGGGAGGCGCCCGCGGAACCGAGCCCGGCCCCGCAGCGCCGGGGCCAGGTGCCGACCGAACACCCCCCCCCCCGCCCCCCCCCCCCGGCCGCCGCGCTCCGCGGGCCTCCGCTTCCTCACAACCCCCCCCCTCCGCCTCCTTCCGGCACTCGCTGGCGGAAAAAAAAAATTAAAAAATAAAAAAAAAAGAAAAAGAAAAATCACTACCACCCCCCGAACGAAAAAAAAAAATTAGTAATAATAGATCAATAAAGCCACAGCGACAACAACAACGCGGCGGCGGGAGGAGGGTCCCGCGGTATTCCTGCGGCCGGGAGAAGGGGAAGCAAAGCCAGGAACTAACGCCGGAGCACGACGGCCATGGAGGAGAGGAGGAGGGGGAGGAAGGCCGTACACATCCGACTTCCCGGGCGCCGCGGTACATGCGAGGTGCGAGCGGGTCCCCCCGCCCGGGGGTGGCCGTTCAGCTGCGTCCAGCCGGGATCGCCGTAACTCCGGGAGCCATCGCGGAGCGGGCGCGGAGCGGGGCAGCGGCGCCCGAGCACGCGGTGCCGCCACAGCGCCCGGGCGGAGCGGGGCGGCGGGCGGGGGACAAAACCCGGGCGGCCTCTCCGCCGCCAGCCAATGGCGGAGCGCCGCGCCCACGTGGGGCCGCCGGCGGCGCGCGGCGATTGGGCGGCGCTGGCGCAACGTCACAATGGCAGCTTGTGTCTGACGGAGGGGCCGTCGTTAGCCACGCCCACCTCGGGCCCCGCCCCGTGCAGGCCCCGCCCCGCGGCTCCCCCCCCGCCCCCCCCCTCACCTCAGCCCAGCCCGGCCCGGCCCGGCCGTGACTCGGGCCCTGCGCTGCCGTAACCCCGCTCCGGTTCGGGTTGTAAAGCAAACCCGAGCGCCTTGTCACCGGTAGCGCCGCCGCACCGAAGAAGCGCTCGGTGCGAATCCCCCGCACCGGCGGGCGGCGGCAAGGCCGCCCAACCTCCCCCGGCGGCCGCGCGGCCCCTTTGATGTGTCGTGAGAGCCGCGCTGCTCCCCCTGCGCGCCTCCCCTCACGCCTGAGGGGGTTTAACGAGGAACACGGGTAATGGCGTTAACGTCAGGCCCTCCCGCCGCGCCCGGGGGGACACCCGGCTGCTCCCTCGGGGGACGCCCCGCGCCCGCCGCAGCCGAACGGGAGCAGCTCCGCTCCCGGCGGAGCGGAGGGAGCGGGGTCGGAGCGGCCGCGGCCTCACGGGCGGGCCGGGCCCGGCCCGGCGCACAAAATGGCCGCTCGCCCGCGCGTCAGACGGAGCCTCCGCCCCACGTGGGGCCGCGTGCCGATCAGCGCCACTGCGCCAATCGCAGCGCGGAGCGGGCCGCCGCTCCAACGCTATTGGTCTGGGAGAGCGGAGCCGTCAATCAAAGCCACGCGGGGCCGCCGCCGCGCAGCCCCCGCCCGCCCGCCCGCCATGGCGGCGTAATTAGCCCGGGCCGGCGCTTCCTCCAGCTCAAACAATCTGTCACCGCCGAGCCGGGCGGGCCGCGGCACCGCCGCGATCTCTGCGGCAACGCCGGGGCTCGGCGCTTTCTCGACGAGAACCGAGCGCCGGCGCTTAAATAACAAACATTTGGGCAAAACGGCCCGAAATGCCGGCCCGCTCCCGGTGCCCCGGCCTGAGGGTGCGAGCGCCCCGCTGACCCCCGGGGTGTGGGGATAGGTGGGGGTGCCCCGGTCTCCCCCCCCCCTCGCCCGCCGCTAATTGGGCGCGTTCCGGTTGTTGACGTGACGAGCGCTGTCAGCGCCCGGCGCTGCTCATTGGCTGCCGCCGTTTGGCCACGCCCCTGTCCCACGTGGGGCGCGGCCGGAGCGCCGCAAAACGCGGTGCGGATTTCGCATGGAGCGGAGTCACGGCCGGGCCGCTGACCCCGCGCCCTTCCCGCCTCCTCCGCCATTCCCAGCTCTTCCTAATGCCCTCATTCTGCCGCTTTTCGGCTTTTTGTTTTCTTTTTTTTTCTTTTTTTTTGATGACATTTTTCTCTGTGGAGGCAGAAGCTCTTTGTGAATCCCCTACACTGCATGGGGTATGTCAGGGTGAAGTTGGGGGATCCTTTGGAGCACCCATCACGATGGACATCGGGAGCCCACAGAGGTGTCCATCCCTTGGGGTATCCATTGGGATGGACACTGGGTGTCCATTCAGGTGTCCATCCATTGGGGTATCCATAGGGGCACCCATCGGGATGGGCGTTGGGTGTCCGTTGGCGTGTCCATCCCTTGATTGTCCATAGGGTCGTCCATTGGGGTATCCATTGGGGTGTCCATTGCGGTGCCCATCCTTTGGGGCATCCTTTGGGATGGACGTTGGGTGTCCATTGGGATGCCCATCCTTTGGGGCATCCTTTGGGATGGACGTTGGGTGTCCATTAGGACGCCCATCCTTTGGGGCATCCTTTGGGATGGACATTGGGTGTCCATTGGGATGTCCATCCTTTGGGGCATCCTTTGGGATGGATGTTGGGTGTCCATTGGGATGTCCATCCTTTGGGGCATCCTTTGGGATGGATGTTGGGTGTCCATTAGGATGCCCATCCTTTGGGGCATCCTTTGGGATGGACGTTGGGTGTCCATTGGGATGCCCATCCTTTGGGGTATCCATTGGTATCCATTGTCCCAGGGGTGTCCATCGAGTGACCCATTGGGGAGCAGAGCCCTCCCGGCAGGCAGATCCTGGGAGATCCTGTGGGAGCACATCTCTCCGAAGCACTCGGAGCAGCTCCTGGAACCACCAGTGATAGGGAAACAACAAAAAATAATGGCAAAGGACAAGGCTGGGAATATTCCTGGAGAGCCTGGTCCTTCTTCCTCCTGCAAGGGGCTCTCTCCGGGCAGCCGAGGCGACAGGGATTTAGTGGAGGAGCGTGGCCGAGCTCCCGGTGTCACACACTGCCAGCACTCCCAGGAGATCCCAAAGCAAAGGGAACAGCACGCCTGGAAATGCTCCCCTTGGGGAGAGGCTGGGCTTGGGACACACTGCCCTTCCTCAGCACCCTGCCCTACTTCCCAGCTCATCCCGGCCTCATTCCCAGCAGGAGAGGGGGGATTGTCCCCCTCTGTCCCCCACAAGTGAGACCCCATTGGATCCCAACATCAGAGGGATGTGGAGCTGCTGGAGCAATTGCAAAGGAGGGCCCTGAGCTGCTCCAGGGCTGGAGCTGGGCTGGGAGAGCTGGGAATGGTCACCTGGAGAAGGGAAGGATTCAGGGAATACTCAGAGACCCTTCCAGGGTCTGAAGGGGCTCCAGGAGAGCTGGAGAGGGATTTGGGACAAGGGATGGAGGGACAGGACGCAGGGAATGGCTCCCACTGCCAGAGGGCAGGGATGGATGGGATATTGGGAATTGGGAATTCCTGGCTGGGATGGAGTTCCCAGAGCAACTGCGGCTGCCCCTGGATCCCTGGAAGTGTCCAGGGCCAGGCTGGAACCTGGGGCAGTGGAAGGTGTCCCTGACAAGGCAGGGCTGGCACTGGATGGGATTTGAGGTCCTTTCCAAACAACTCCAGGATTCCAGGGTTCTGTCCAGTCCTCACTCTGTTCCCACTGAGCTGGAAAATGTGGGAAAGGGGGTGATTCCCGTGGTGGGGCTGAGCCAGACTCTCTGTCCCAGGGACTTTCCGGGGCCAGACTCAGGGGATGTGAGGCCACTGGGAGAGGAACAGAAAGCGGCGATTTTGCACTGAAAATTCACTTTATTGCTCAAAATAGAAGCCATTAGCAGGGCTATGCCCCTCCCCCTGTGGTACTTACGGACAAATTCTGATTTTTACTTAATGGTTTCCCTGAAAAGGTTGTAATTTTCTTCCCATTCCCATCGAGTCGCAGCTCCAACGCTGCTGTGGTGAACTCCAAGGGCCGAGGATGGCTCTCGTTAATTGATATTCCTCATGCTGGGACTGCACTGAAAGAGGAGATGTTCTATTTTAGCTTATTAAAACTCACCTGGTTGGGGAAGAGGAAAAAAAAAATCAAAAGAACGATTAGGGGTGAAAGGAAACGTTCTGGTTCATATTGATTTAAGGTCTGCTTAAATTGATATTTGCACATCCCAATTAGAAACCCGTGATCTTTTCCCAGAATTTATTCTTCTTTTTCTGAGTTGGGTTTTCTGAAGGTTCTTAGGAAAAGCCTCGGTGGGAGAAGCTGCTGTGTCCTCTCCCAGCTGGCCAGGGGTGTGGACATCAGTGGGGACATCGTGTCCCTCCTCTCCAGGTGAGGATGAGGATGGGGATGAGGCCTTTGAGGACATCCAGTGGCACCATTACAGTGGCAGCTTCCCTTGGGATGGTGTTTTGGGGATTTTTGGGGATGATATGGCAATCCTGGGATGGTGTTTTTGGGATTTTTGGGGAGAATGTGACCATCCCTCCCTGCTGATGTCACAGCTCCCAGGGTGGCTTTCCCCCCCTCCCTGTGCCCCATTCCTGGTGCCCTGTGAGGTGGCACAGCCGGGAAGGGAAGCTGGACGTGTCCCCTCCCCTCGGGGAGAAACCTCGGGCTCAGTTTCTGGCCACGGGCTGTTGTGACACTCGGTGACACCATCCTGTCCCCAGCAGCCTTTCGGGGAAACCGTCGGAGCTGCCTTTCCTTCCCCTTCCCTTTCCCGAAGCTCCTCTGCGGAATCGGCCGCTGTCCCCAACCCACGGCCCCTCCCTGGCGCTGCCACCACCCCCTCCAGCCCCGGTGACACCTCGGGGGTGTTCACAGCCCCCCCCAAACCCCCACGAGGCAGCTGTGGGGCACAAGGGAGGGAGGGAGAATCCCTCAGGATGAGGGCAGGGATTTCTGGAAGGATCCGAACATCCTCACAGTCTGGTGGGGGACAGGGCACCCCAAATGTCCCCAAGGTCTGAACATCCTCAGTCTGGTGGGGGACAGGGCACCCCAAATGTCCCCTGTCCTTCCCACGCCGTGTCCCCACCACTCCGGGAAGGGGCTGCAGCTCTCTGGGATTCTCCGCGGGGTCAGAGGTGATTCCTGGCCGCACACACGTGTGCCACACACGCACACAGCCGCACCCACGTGTGTCCCTTGTGTGTCCCCTCCTTCCCTCCCCGGCACAGCCCAGCTCGCCCAGCGTGACGGGAGCCGCCCCAGAGGTGACTTTATCGCTGCCAAGGCTGTCCCAGCCCCGCTCCACGGTGTGTGTTTACATTTGCAGGTGACATTATCTGCCCTCCGCGCAGGGCAGGACCCTGCCTGCCAAATTCCCTTCAGCTTTCAAGTTTATCTAAACAAAGATTTCAGAGTGGGAAGGCAGCGAAGCGCTCGGCGAGCAGCGAGCCCGGAAATTTGGTTTTGTGGGGAGCTGGGTTTTATCTGCTCCGGGCAGCGAGGTTTTCCAGCCCCCCCCCCCCCCCCCCCCCCCCCCGGGCAGGACAGGGCTCAGCCCTGCGCCCCTCTGGCCTCGGGGGCTTTGTGCTGGTGGCCGCAAAAATCCGCAGGGAAGCAGCACCGGGACGGGGCTGGAGCAGCTCCCGTGGCAAGAGCTGGATGAGATTTTTTTGGGGGTCCCTTCTCCCCGCAAAGCATCCCGTGACCGGTGGTGTCTCCAGGTGGCTCCGGGAGCAGCGGAGGTTGCCACAGCAGCCCCCGATTGCCGCGGACTTTCACAAGCCGAGCTCCCCTGACCTCGCCCTCAGCCGCGGATTTGCTTGAGCAACTCCAGTGTCCGGCCCAGCCCGGTGCCTCTGCGAGGCCGGGGGGAGCCCCGGGGGCAGCACCCCGGATCGGGACCCCCCAAAACCCCGCCGAGCCCCCGGCAGGCTCACAGCGTCTAAACCAACACTTTTCTGCCGGATTTGGGACTGGTGGGTGAGGAGCACCCATGGGTGTGCTTGGTGCTGGAGGGAGGGAGAGCCCCAGAACCCTCCTGGAATTGCAAAGTTCTGCCCAGGAAGTTGGGGCAGCAGGAAGAGGGATCATGCCCAGAACTCACTGCTGGGACTCAGCTCCAGTTTGGGTTGGAAGGGACCTTAAATCCCATCCAGAGCCACCCCTGCCATGGGCGGGGACACCTCCCGCTGTCCCAGGGTGCTGCAAGCCCCCTCCAGCCTGCCCTGGGTCACTGCCAGGGATGGGAATGTCCGAGGACGTTAAATCCTCCAGAGGATGTGGGAGAGGAAGGCAGGTGTGGCTGTGCCCTGGACATCTCCCTCATGCCCCGTGTCTGGAGCCAGGTCACTCTGGGATCTTCTGGATGCTTCTGGATCCTCCTGGGCGCTCCTGAACACTCCTGGATGCTCCTGGGTGTTCCTGGATGCTCCTGGACTCTCCTGGGTGCTCCTGAACACTCCTGGGTGTTTCTGGACTCTCCTGAACACTCCTGGACTCTCCTGGATGCTCCTGGACACTTCTGGGTGCTCCTGAACACTCATGGATGCTCCTGGATTCTTCTGGGTGCTCCTGGACTCTCCTGGATGCTCCTGAACACTCCTGGACACTCCTGGACGCTCCTGGACACTCCTGGACTCTCCTGGATGCTCCTGGACACTTCTGGATGCTCCTGGATCCTCCCGGGTGCTGTCCCGTGCCCGCCGCCCCCGGATCCCGGCCCGCGATCCCTCAGGCTCCCCTTCCCTCCCCTGCCGGGGCAAACATCTCGGCCCCGGCTTTTGCTGAGCGCTGTCTAATTATAGATATTATATTGCAAATGGCTTTTGGGCCTGCTAATGGTATTACTGGTGTTATTCTTCTACTTGTTAATTATAACCAATTTGTTTGGGATGCCTTCCCAGTTTTCGGCTGTAATTGCTCTCCCCATTCCCTGGTGGCTGTGACTCAGCAGAAACTCCGCAGTTTCGCTCAGGGATGAGGTTTCTCTTTGTCTCTCCTGCCTAGCGCGGCTGCAGACGCTGCCTGAGCGGCGTGGCTACTGCTCCCACCCCGCCGGTAGCCACGGGAGGGGCGGGCAGGGCTGCGGGATGGAGGGGCCGGTACCCACGAGGGCTCCCGAGCGATGGGGCTCGGGTTTGGGATGCTCTGGAGGAGCCGGATCAGGGCTGTGACCCGTGAACCATCCCAGGATCCCGCCTGAGAAATCCCAGCGAGCTCCGTGTGGCCAAAGGCTTAGCCCGGGGAAGGGGGGAATATTAAAGGGATTGTTTTCTTTTTCTTATTGCTAAATTCTTAAGAAGTTTGCTCTTCTCCTCTGGCCGGCATTAACGGCAGATAAGTTATTTGGAAAGCGAGTATTTCAGCAGAACAGCCGCTCAAGTAGCCTAATACACACATTAGAGTCTATTTGCACTTAAAAGAAGTGGGAGGTATTAAATCAGCCCCTGGCCAGATAGGCATTGTATAAACAAGAGCTGTTAACTCCTACTTGATAGCGATGATAGCGAGGGAAAGCAAAACAGCCCTGCAGTGTCACCACCGGCCTGACACAACTTGTTGTAGGTCTGGGCAGAGAAAGAAAACAAACCCCTGGGAGCTCAAGGCTGCGGGAGGGAGGATGATCCCAAAAACCTCTCCCGGCCCGGGAGCGGCTCCCACACTCGCGGGGAGCTGTCCGCAGGCCGGACACGCGGTGGACGCGCTCAGGAACCTGCAAAAGCCACCAGGAGGTCGGGACAGGGGGATCATCCAGCCTGGCACGGGGGGTTTTCCATCCTGAATCCCCATCCGAGGCTGGGGGGGGGATGCTGCTGCCGAGGTATTAATGAAATTTATGACTCAGAGCTAGCAAAAGAAACTGTTTTCGGCTGACTTCACTCACCACTTCCTCTCGTCGCCTTCGGCTCCCCCGACAGCCCCACTTATCTCAGCCTGGAGCTGTGCCCAGCGCCCCTGCCCGGTGCCGCTCCCGGGAAAGGCCGGAGCGCTCAGCCCCCCTCCCTCCCCGCCTCAGTCACTCAAGCACTCTCAAGTTGTTCTCTGTGGCTAATCAAATGTCAAAACAAGCTGCCCCTGTGATTTGGAGAGCTTTTAACCAGGAAAAATTCACGGCCGAGGCACGAGAGCGCCGGGCTCGGCCGGCAGCGGGAGCGGCCCGAGCTCCGCGCTGCTCCCGGGAGCTGCTGGGCTCTTTGGGGTCTCTCTTTTGGGGATTGTCACTGTGGAGCTGGTGGCACTGATCCCATGGCTCGCTCAAGGATGGCACTGCTGGGGTTGGGGCTCCTTCCATCCATCCATCCATGGATCCATCCATCCCTCCATCCATCCCGGTGGGCAGCAACATCATCCTCATCCTCGTGTCCCGTTCCTTGATTCTTGGCCATGGTTTATGGCCTGACCCTAAACCAGGTGCTTTGGGGCCAAAGCAGCGTCCTGAGCTCTGCCCTGGCTCTGCAGCACTGGGGATGGAGGGAACCAAACCTCAGCCTCGCTTCCCACCCCAAATCCTTCCTGAGCTCCGAGCAACCCCCGGCGGGGCCGTGCCAGCGGCAGCAGCCCCCGGTGCCATCTGTGGGGCTGGGAGGGGGCGGGGAGGGCACCAGGAGCAGACAGGCAGAGGCTTTGTCCCCGTGCGAGACGAGGAGAGCGAGCACTGCGGGTTTGTTTTTAGACAAATGAAAGGATTTCAGTGTTTGGCCAACGCTGAGGGCAATGCCAGGCCCGGGGATTTGGCAGCAGGGCTGGCCCTTGTCAGCTGCTGTTCCTGCGGGAGGGAGCAGCTCTCTGTCCCCTCTGTCCCCTCTGTCCCCTCGGTCCCCTCTGTCCCCTCTGTCCCCTCTGTCCCCTCTGTCCGGCGGCGCCGTCCTGGGAAGAACGCGTGACAAGGGAAGATCCAGCAAATCCTCGGGAGCGCCGCATCCCGGAGATCTTTGTCATCCGGCCGGGAAGTCTGGGAGGGGTTTGGCACTCTGGAGACAGGCAGGGAGCAACGCGGGTTTGGGGAGAGCACGGGATTCGCTGTGGGATCCCTAGGGAGCTGGACTGGGAAATTCCAAGGGGAAGTGGAGGGAATGACATCCCTGCACCCCAAAGAGCCCCAGCCCGGGGCTGGGAGAGGGCAGCGCCGGGTGATGCTGCAGCAGGAGCGGCCCCGACCGAAGGGCCCGGCCCAGCTCGCCGTGAATCATCCCGGATTGCCGGGGAGGCACCGGCCCGCCTCTGGAAGGGCAGAGCTGCCTCTCCCTGCGGTGTTCGGGAGCGGCCAGGGCTTTGCAATCTGTGTAAAATCACAGGATCCTGGAATTCCGAACGGTTTGGGTGGAAAGGGACCTTAAATCCCAGCCACAGCCACCCCCTGCCGTGGTCAGGGTCACCTCCCAGTGTCCCAGGCTGCTCCAAGCTCTGCCCAGGCTGGCCTTGGACATTCCAGGGATCCAGGGGCAAACCCCACCTCAAGTGCCTGGGCCGTGCCCCCAGAGCTCCTGCCCCTGCTGCCCCTCAGCCCGGTGTTCCGGGCCTGGAATGTGGGCTTGGCACCACCCAGCGCCCCGGGGCTCTTTGCTGCTCCTGCCGGGGCTGCCAGAGCTGTTTTTGGGCAGCCCCTCGGCTCTACCTGGCTGGGACTCCAGGGCAGCCTCTCCGGGATATCCCAGCTCGTTCCGGGCGCTCTGCGCTCCCCGGCTCAGCCAGCCGGGACATCCCCAGCTCTGCTCCCCTTGTGCAACGAGCCCGGGGCTGAGCCAGGAGCCAAACCCACGCTCCTGACCCGGCCACAGCTCGCCCACGGCGGGCACAGGCCGGGACATGCTCCACTCCCAGCTTCCAGCTGCTGCCCTGCCCAGGGAGCTCGGGAACGTGTCCATGGGATTTTGGACACCTTTGGTCCCAGCCCTGTGGCTGCCGTGCGTGCACAGAGTGGGACCAAGGTCCGCGGGATCCCAGGATGGTTTGGAATGCAAGAAACCCTAAAGCCGATCCCATTGGACGCCTTCCACTGTCCCTGGGTGCTCCAAGCCCCGTCCAGCCTGGCCCGGAACATTTCCAGGGGTGGGCAGTCACGGCCTGGGCCGGTGGAAGGGGTCCCTGGGTGGACGGGAAGACCTTGGAAGGTCCCTTCCAACCCAATCCCAATCCCAATCCCAATCCCAATCCCAATCCCAATCCCTGCACTCTGGGATTCCAAGGGAAGCCGGGCTCCTCGCCGGTGCCGAGGTGGCCGCTCCGAGGGCTCTGTGCAGCACCAGCTCTGTATCCTCGGTTCCAGCTCACTCCGGGGCTTTGGAACCCAACCTCCACGGCCCCCAAACCCAAGGGAAAGGACAAAACCTCAAATGATGCCCCCGGAGCACAGGAAATTCCCACTTGGATGATGAACGTTCGTGTTCCTTGCTTTGAGAGAGAGCAATGAAAGCTGCTCGAGCCAGGGTTTGTCAGGGGTGCCTGCCAAGGGGCACCAGACAGCCCCAAATAAATCCCAGAATAAATGGGATTATGGCCCTGCTGTTCCACCTTTGGATGCTCCCTCCGAGTGAGCCCCAGAGCCTCCCTGGGTCCCTTTCAGCTCCTTCATTATGGGCATCCCAAGTTTTGGAAAATTCAGCCCGGATGATGTTCTGGAGGAATCCGTTCCGGACGTCAGAGAGGCCTTGTTATTTTATTAAATCATTAAAAGACACTTCTTTAATAGCTCCAGAAATATCTTTTTTTTTTTTTTTTTTCCTCTTTTGTTTTGTTTAGTTTCGTTTCTCATGTGGCTGGGGCTGCTCCCAGCCTGGAACCGGCACAAATCCTCCCGCAGGTTCAAAGCCGTCTGGAACCCGCTGCTCGGCCGGGAATTGAGGAATAATTGGGACGAGCGCTTTCAAAGGAGCCGGAGCTGACACCGCTCTGCCCCTGCCGCCGAGCCCGAGCCACCGGCACCGGGCCCGCCGCAATCCCGGGGGATCATTCACGGTGCAAGCCCCGGTGAGGGGCGGGGGCCGAGCCCAGCGCGGTCCCGGAGCCCGCGGCCTGTCCGGACCCGCTCCGGGAGCGCGGAGATGAAAAGATCCCGCTCGGCCCCGGGGAAACGCGGATTTCATTCTGTTAATTGTGAAACCGCCGCGCTTCGGGGGAATCAGCCCCGGAACGCCTCGAGAGGCTCCAAGCAAGGCCCGGAGCTCCCCGGGAATGGGCGCCGGGAGAGCAGGACGCGTCTTGTTTGTGGCTGCGGAGGATGCAAAGGAGCGGGGAGGGAGGTGGGAATGCGGGGGGAAGGGAAATTGGGGATGTGGGGGAGGAGAGAGTCGGGGGACAGCTCTGGTGTATTATTTTATATATTTTTTTATATTTTGTATTTTATTATTTATTATTTTAACATTTTTTTTAAATTTTAAATTTTAATTATTAATTATTATATCTTTATATCTTTATATCTTTATATCTTTATATCTTTATATCTTTATATATTTATATATTTATATATTTATATTTATATTTATATTTATATTTTATTTTAATTTTTATTTTTATTTTTTATTTTTTATTTTTATTTATTTTTATTTTTATTTTTATTTTTATTTTTATTTTTATTTTTATTTTTTATTTTTATTTTTTATTTTTATATTTTTTATTTTAATTTTCATTTTTTTATTTTAATTTTTATTTCTATTTTTTATTTTTATTTTTATTTTATTTTTATTTCTATTTTTATTTTTATTTTTCTTATTTATTTTTATTTTTATTTTATTTTGATATTTTTATTTTTATTTTTATTTTTATATTTATTTTTATTTTTATTTTATTTTTTGAAGTATTTTTTAATTATTCATTATTTTTATGTTATTATTTTTATCTTTTTATTTTAATTCAATTTATTATAATTTTTTTTTTGTTAATTTGAGAACCCCCCCGGGCAGAGAGCAGCTCCTTCAGAGCCGCTTTTCAACAACCAAGAACTCGTGTGTGTCTTGGACTGGAATCCAGTGCGGCTGGGGCCATGTGCAAGATGTAATTTAAGCTCCAGCTCCGGGCCCAAAATGTTCTCCAAGTGCGGAGGTTTTGGCACAGAGGGTTTGGTTTGGTCCCAGCTTTCATGGCAAATTGAATAATCACAGGAGGGGGAGGAACAGGGAGAGAAAAGGAGAAGAAAAAAAAACAAAAACAAAAACAAAACAAAACAAAAAAAAAGCAAACCCAAAACTCCCCACAGCTCTTCCAAAAGTGGAAAGAACCAAAACACATTTTGGCTTCCTCCGCCCTGAGCCGGAGTTATTTCCCTCTAGATCTGGAGCAGCTTTTCCAACAACCTTTTTCAATTTAGCTTTTTTATTAAAATCAAGCCGTGCCCTGGCAAATCCTGGCGGAGCTGCCTCCTGCCCGTGCTGCTGGCATCCCAGCAAACATTCCCGGCCCCGCTGCCCATTCCCGGGGCATCATCAGCCCGGCCAGCGTGGCCACGGAGCCCCGGGCACGTTTGAAATCACTCACCGCGCTGCTGACTCGCTGGCCTGCTCTATCTTTTAATTATTCCCATGTTTGCAGCTTGCTGCTGCTGACGGGATTTTTTTCCCCTGCAATGCCTGTTTTCCTGACAATTAACCCTGCCGGCTGGAAAAGTGCAGATCTGAGTTTGGATAGGGCACCACAAAAAAATAAAATAAAATAAAATAAAATAAAATAAAATAAAATAAAATAAAATAAAATAAAATAAAATATTTTCGAAAGCAAAATCAGCACCCAAATCCAAAGCTCCCTCCCTGGAGCCGGCCCCAGTTCAGCACTGGGAGCAGCCCCGGAGCACGAGCAGGGTTGGGATTAATCTGGGATCAGCTTGGATGAGGTTTGGAGCAGCCTGGCACAGTGGGAGGTGTCCCTGCCATGGCAGGGGTGGCACTGGGTGACATTCAGGTCCTTCCCCACCCCGACCACCCCCACGATTCCGCGATCCCTCCCCAGCTCCCGCCCCAGTCCCAAACCCCACCTCTAAAGCTGCACCTGGGTCCCTGCAGGGAGAATTTTGGGGTGAGGGGGGTCCCAGCAGAGCCCCCCCAGCCCTGCCCCACAGCAGGCCCCTCATTAGGTCGCTGTTAATCAGCTACAAACCATTAATTCATGGGCCCGAGCGCTTGGCTGCTGCTTTCTGCAGGAATTAGGCCTCCATAAAATCAAGCAGCACGAATCTCCGAGATTTACACGCTGCTTTCTTAACAGTTTCCAGTATATTTCAGTAGTTAATAAAAGTGAACGCTGCTTTGTGTAAAAGGTAATAGATTACAATCGGGGGGGTTTCAGCGGCGCTCAGCGTGCTCAGCCAACACCTCCTCCGTTCGCCTCGGAATCCACGGAAAGCACCGCGCGCAGATTAAAAGCAGATTTATCACAGATGTGCCTCGACATTATGCTTGGCTTGAACCATTAGACTCCTGGAGTTTAAAGGTTAGACTTTAATGACTTCAAGGAAGTCGGGTGCTTTTTTTTTTAAAGCTTTAAATAAGCAGCTCGGATACTGCTGGCATTCCCAAACAGGGCAGACTGGTTATGGGCTGCTCCAAGGATGCAGAATTCCCACTCTGGAGTCTGCTGGGCACAGCCCTTTGAAGCAGGCCCAGCTCGGGAGTTTAACCCTCATGCAAATCCACAATCAATTATTTACCAGATGAAAGTGCTGCCCTGGAAACTTTGGTGTTGGAGCAGCAGCTTCGCATCCCCACCGCTGGGGTGGGGGAGATCGGCTGCGCGGAGTCAAGAATCCTGGAATGGGACATTAAATGTTGTCCTGTTCCTTGGAAAGGGACAAATTCCACTGTCCCAGCCTGTCCAGCCCGGCCTCGGACACCTCCAGGGATCCACAGATCCTCTGGGAATTCCTTCCCAGCCAGGAATTCCATCCCAATATCCCATTCACCCCTTCCCTCTGGCAGTGGGAGCCGTTCCCTGTGTCCTGTCCCTCCATCCCTCATCCCAAATCCCTCTCCAGCTCTCCTGGAGCCCCTTTTGGCTCTGGAAAAGGCTCTGAGCTCCCAGATGTGTGTCCAGTCCCCCCCGGTTCCCTAAGGAAGATGCTCCAACAACAAAACGCTTCCAAAGGAAGCAGGACAAAATTTCTACCGGGCCTTCCCCCCAACCCCTTCCCAGCCACGAAGAGCGAGAAAATCCAAGCATTGCTGTGCTCTCTGCCCTGGCACACAGCGGGATCTGGCAGCGCCCGAGCTCCGGCAGTGAAAACGCGTCCGCAGGTGTGGGGCTGAGGATGGGATCCCGGGAGGATCCGCCCCGGGGCAGCGGCATCCGGGAGGTGCCCGGCGGGGATGGAAGGTGCGGCCGGGGGTGACCACGGGAGCAGAGCCCTTGTTGTTCTCCGAGGTGATGAAGGGGGAGAGATTTGTGTTTTAAGGAGCTGCGAACCTTTGGGTCCCGCGGGAATGATCCGGGGTGAAGATGGATCTGAGAAGCGCAGGATCACAGGGAAGGGACCGGTGCCACCCCCGCCAGGGGCAGGGACGCCTTCCGCCGTCCCAGGGTCCTGTCCGAGCCGGTTTTGGATACTCCAGGGCTGGAGCAGCCGTCCCGACTCCTTCCCCCAGCGCAGCCCGGGTGTGTCCCACAGCGGCAGAGAGCGGGAGCAGGGCAGGGATGGAAGTGACGCCCGGGAAAGGATTCAGCTTTCCTGGGAACAGCGATGGAGCCCAGCCCTGCCCTGGCACCGCCTCGGCCTCTGCAACGGGAGCCCGGAGTGTCCCGAGTGTCCTGAGTGTCCGGAGTGTCCGGAGTGTCCTGAGTGTCCGGAGTGTCCTGAGTGTCCGGAGTGTCCCGAGTGTCCCGAGTGTCCCGAGTGTCCTGAGTGTCCTGAGTGTCCTGAGTGTCCGGAATGTCCTGAGTGTCCTGAGTGTCCTGAGTGTCCTGAGTGTTCTGAGTGTCCGGAGTGTCCTGAGTGTCCGGAATGTCCTGAGTGTTCTGAGTGTCCCGAGTGTCCCGAGTGTCCTGAGTGTCCTGAGTGTCCTGAGTGTTCTGAGTGTCCGGAGTGTCTGGAGTGTCCGGAATGTCCGGAGTGTCCGGAATGTCCCGAGTGTCCCGAGTGTCCCGAGTGTCCTGAGTGTCCCGAGTGTCCTGAGTGTCCGGAATGTCCTGAGTGTCCCGAGTGTCCTGAGTGTCCGGAGTGTCCGGAGTGTCCTGAGTGTCCGGAATGTCCGGAGTGTCCTGAGTGTCCTGAGTGTCCCGAGTGTCCCGAGTGTCCTGAGTGTCCCGAGTGTCCTGAGTGTCCTGAGTGTCCTGAGTGTTCTGAGTGTCCGGAGTGTCTGGAGTGTCCTGAGTGTCCGGAGTGTCCGGAATGTCCCGAGTGTCCCGAGTGTCAGGTGTGTCCGGAGTGTCCTGAGTGTCTGGAGGTGTTGTGGTGCTCGGAGGAGACACCTGGAAGTGGAAACATCGGGCAGAGGACATGTCTGGAAAAGTACACACCTGGAAAAGGACACACCTGGCAGAGGACACACCTGGAAAAGGACAC
Organism: Cinclus cinclus; assembly: GCF_963662255.1. Classification (NCBI taxonomy): domain Eukaryota; kingdom Metazoa; phylum Chordata; class Aves; order Passeriformes; family Cinclidae; genus Cinclus; species Cinclus cinclus. Next base: position 21,000,401 of record NC_085058.1, read on the forward strand.
TCCTGGCAGATCTCCCAAGGAGCTGCAGCCGCGGGCTCTCACTGGAGTTCACTCCGATGCTCCAGGACCTCTCCGTGCTCCTCTGTGCAGAATTTGGGTTCCCCCATCCCTGTCCTGCCTCTGTCCCGTGCTGGGAGCAGCTCCTGGAGCTCCCGGGCCCCTCCGAGCTCCTCCTGCGGCCGGAGCACCCCGGAGCTGCTGGCGGTGAGGGAAGATTCCAGTGGAGCAGCCGTGCGTGTTTGATGTGGTTTAAATTAACCTCGATTGCTGTCTAATATTTTAAAAAGACACTTTTTCTAACATGCGGGAATAATGTAGGAGAACTAATGTTCCCTCCTGAAATGCCTTTCAGGATGGTGATAAAAGTGCACTTTAATCTGCTGTGAGAAGGCTCCGGGAGGGAGAGACGTCACCCGGACAGGTGGAATCGTGGAATAAATACAATCATTAATGAGAAGGAAGAATTTGCATCTCCCGACTTTCCAAACACCTGCTCTGGTTTGGTTGTTTTTTTTTTTTCCCCAAAGAGCTTTGTTTTATTCCCTGAGGGTCTGGAGAACCCAGGGATTCGGGATTGTGGCCGTTATTAAAGGATATTTCCAAAGGCTGTAAAATGTCAGGGAAGCAGCGCCTGGGAACTGAGTGCTCCATTAAGTTTTCCCTGTGAAATTAAGCACCTTTATTGCCTTAAATGAGAATTACAGCCTAATGACGGCCCCGTGCAAATCCGCAGCAGAATTCCGGAGCCAAGGGCTGCTTCCCACCCAGGAAAAACAGGGAATGTTCCCAGCCCGGGCCTGCCCTGCCCAGAGCCACATTCCAGCAGGAAGGAGCCCGGAATTGTGGGGACAGAGGGATGTGGGGCACGGGGCAGGAGGGGAGCTCCGGCTGTGCCTGGCCCCACACAGAGGAGGGATCCCGGGGCAGGGGACAGGTCCTGGGGCTGGGTCCCCATCGCAGCTTCCCACAGAGGATTCACCAGCTGGGATGGTTCCCAAATTCCCCCACGGATGGTGGCTGCCAGCAAGTTGTGGTCACCCCCGAATATCGGCATCGTTCCCAAATATCAGCATCGTTCCCAAATATCAACATCGTTCCCAAAAACTGATATCATCCCTAAACATCAGCATCACCCCAAACACTGACCTCATTCCTGAAACGCTGTGAGTGTAGCAGGGCTGGAGGTGGCAGCAGAGGGGACACTGCTCTGCAGGGTGGGGGGTCCCAGGTGGGGGCCACCGACAGGTGTCAGGTCCTGAACAGGATCCCAGGTAGGGATTCCATGGCCTGGGCTGGGTTCTCTGTATGGGATCCAGGTCCTGAGTAGGATTCCCTGTCAGGGATCCCAGGTCTCACTTTGGGGTCCCGGGTCCTGAATAGGGGTCCCAGATCCCAGATAGGAGCTCCATGTCTCACTTTGGGGTCCCAGGTGCCAGACAGGAGCTCCATGTCTCACTTTGGGGTCCCGGGCCCCAGACAGGAGCTCCATGTCTCACTTTGGGGTCCCAGGTCCCAGACAGGAGCTCCATGTCTCACTTTGGGGTCCCGGGCCCCAGACAGGAGCTCCATGTCTCACTTTGGGGTCCCAGGTCCCAGACAGGAGCTCCATGTCTCACTTTGGGGTCCCAGGTCCCAGACAGGAGCTCCATGTCTCACTTTGGGGTCCCGGGCCCCAGACAGGAGCTCCATGTCTCACTTTGGGGTCCCAGGTCCCAGACAGGAGCTCCATGTCTCACTTTGGGGTCCCACCGTGGCTTTCCCAGTCCCCAGGAACCCACGGACACCACAAACCCCTCGTGGAGCTGCAGCAAATCCCGGCTTTGGCTGCTCGAGCCGGGGCTCCCTCGATGTTTCCTTAACTCACCGGGCCGTAAAAAGCCAGGAGGGGAAGCGAACAATAAAAAAGGGAATTTTCCTTGGCGATGCTGCCGGGAAGTGCTGACAAAGCTGCTGCTGGCAGCGCTCAGCGGGAGGGGGAAGCGCTCTTTGCTGTGCCTGTCTCCCGCTGAACGAGGCTCGGCTTTAATGGGCTCGGTACCTACAAGGCGCAGCTGACAACAAAGATGTTCCACTAAACCTAACACGAGAGGGAAACAGCTCCTGCACACAGTGAGTAATTAGAATCTAATTAATTTGCATTTCACAGGAGAGGCAGAGATGTCAGAAGGAAAGAAAAAAAAATAAAAAATTAAAAAAAAAAAATAAATCCCGTCCTGCCCGAGATTAAAGGGCTGGCAGAGGAGGGCGAGGGGGTGACTTGGGGCCGGCCGGGATGAGCAGGATTTAACGGGAGCAGGTGGGAGCGTGACAGGTCTGGGAGCTGCGGCCAACGAAGGTGTCTGTGGGTCAGCAGAACCGCGCTGAGAATTCCCAAAGAGCAACTTTTCCTGGGAAACAGCATCCCCGGCCCCGCAGGCTCCTTCCTCCCGCTGCTCTGCCGCACCAACCGCGGGGGAAAAAAGAACTAAAGGTGCGGGGTGGGGAGGAGCAGCTCCTGCACCAGGGGTTCCTTCCCAAAATGAACATCCCGCGTGTTAATCCCGGTGCTCCCCGCCCCGTTTCCTGACGCCGGCTGCTCCCGAGGGGCGAAGATCCCGGAGCTGCAGAACATCAAGGGAAGATTTACAGCTCCTTTCCATAATGATGACACCAGGCGGGAGATTTCGCTGTCAGAGCTGCTGGCGCAGCCACGGGAGCCCTGGGGAAGAAAAACAGCCCTCACGTCCTGGAGTGTTCCGTGACTGTCATCCCTGCTCCATTCCTGCATCCCTGCTCCATCCCTGCTCCATTCCTGCCCCATCCCTGCTCCATCCCTGCTCCATCCCTACATCCCTGCTCCATCCCTGCTCCATCCCTGCTCCATTCCTACATCCCTGCTCCATCTCTGCCCCATCCCAGCCCCATTCCTGCTCCATTTCTGCATTCCTGGCCCACCCTTGGCCCATCCCTGCCCCATCCTTGCTCCATCCCTGGCCTGTCCCTGCATCCTGGCCTCCACATCTCAGCTCCCTGTCCAGGGAACAGGACCAGGGTAGGGGTTTCATAGAATCGTGGGATGGTCTGGATGGAAGAGACCTTAAATCCCATCCCATTCCACTCACTGCCACTGTCCCAGGCTGCTCCAACCCCAGTGTCCCACCTGGCCCTGGGCACTTCCAGGGATCCAGGGAGCACCCTGTGCCAGGACCTGCCCGCCCTCCCAGGCAGGAATTCCTTCCCACCGTTCCCTGTGTCCATCTGAGGCCATTCCCTGTGTCCTGTCCCTCCATCCCTTGTCCCCAGTCCCTCTCCAGCTCTCCTGGAGCCCCTTCACGCCCTGCAAGGAGCTCTGAGTTCTCCCTGGAGCCTTCTCCCCTTCATTCCCAGCTCTCTAAGAGTCTGGGGGTTTTGGGGAAGGAGAAGCAGCTGCTGTTCCTGGAATTCCCTGCTCTGGGCCTGGATCATCCATCCCAGCCAGGGAGGAGAGAGCAGCAACCTCATTTTCTTCTCCCCCCTCCCCACTGGAGCTTCCTGAACCTTCTCCCTGGGTTCTGTACATCCCAGCCCTTCGCTGTCACCGTCACAGCCCCCGTGCCATGCTGGCCACCAACATCTGGCACATCTGCACGAGGCAGGGACGGCCACACGGGGCCGTCCCCGGAACCAGGGCGGATGCAAACAAAACCCAAACGCAGCCAAAGCCGGATGCAAACCAATGCAAATGGGGAACCTCGTGCAGGAAAAGGGGCCTGGGGGACACGGGGGACGGTGGGGACGGGGCTCCCCCAGCCCAGCCTCACCCCCCAGAGCAGCCAGAGAGGAGCTGGGGGCAGGATGGCAGTGGGGGAATCACCCCGGGGGTCACGGTGCAGGGAAAAACCCCCGGCAGAGCAGGGAGAGGGGCTGGGAGAAAATCTCCAACTCCAGCTGGATTTTCTTTCTCTGGGGTCGGCTCCCAGGGCCCCCGGTGCTCCTCGGCAGGGCCATCCCAGCACCCAGAGCCCATCCCAAGCTTCTCTTCCCTTTTTTCCTGCCGATGCCTTGCCCTCCCACCGCGGCGTGTTTGCAGCACAGAATCGGCTCTGTAAACACGCCGAGGGGGGATTTATTTTTTCTTGAAAGCAAAATAACTAAACAGCACATCAGAGGGAAGGCATTTAACTCAGTCGGCTCCTTCCTTTTGTCGGGAATCAAAGTGCTGCTGATTTGAGCAGGTTTCTCCCAGCCTGGGGAACGTGCAGCAAACGCAGCTCCAGCTCCGTTGTCTGCAGGATTTGGGGTTTTTGGGGACAGGAGATAAGGCTCCTGCCGCTCCTGCCGCTCCCACATCCCAGAGGGACCAGGGGAGGGATGCTGGGAGCGGGAAGATCCCGACGGGAGCATCCCCGGCTGCGTTTTGAAGTCTCCCTCCTTTCTTTCCTCCCCAGGAGAAACAGACCGAGCCCAAGCCATCTGTCCCCAGCCACACCGAAGGATTTCAGCGCGTTCCCCGCGCCCCATCCCCATAGCCGGGCACGGAGCCGCCGGGACGCAGCTGGAATTGGCGGTGGGCTGAGGTTGTGAGGCACGGAACCGCTGAATCCAAGGGCCCGTGTGGCTCCCAGGCTGCGACAGGAGCACCCAGGAACTCTTCCCCACGGAGAGCCAGCGGCTGGTGGGATCCAAAACCAGCTGGAGCCTCGTGCCCTGAGGTGCTCCCTGCTCCAGGGGCACCACGGGGACAATCCCACCGGGCCAGCCCCTAACACATCCCATCCCAATCCCAAAAAACCTGCGGGTGGGTGGGGACACGGTGGTAGCGCTGGGCTCAGGGACCTTCAGAGGCTTTTCCAGCCAGGACCATCCCCTAATTCCGCGATTTGGAGAGGCAGAGGCACACGAGAGCTCGCTGTGCCACAGGCTCCTGCCCGAGGAAGGTGACACGGGGACAGGGCCGAGCTGTGCCAACCCCACCACAGGACAGGAGAGGGTCGGGCATCACCTCCAGGATGTGCCACGCTCTCCAAAGCAGCTCCCCGGAAAGTTGTCAGAGCCGGCAGCTGGAAAAAGACGTCGGAAAAATCCCAGCGCCAGTCCTGGCCCGGCTCCAGCTCCAGCTCCGTCCTTCAGGGCCATTTGCAAACAAACCGGGGAAGATGAAAGATTGATGCCCGGCTCTCCCGGCAGCACATCCAGCCCCTCCCCCGGGATTTGCGGCTCGGATAATTCATCGTTCCCACCTCACTTGTCACCGCCGTGCTCCGGAGCAATCAGGGGTGAGAATTCCGGGAGGTTCCCAGCTCGGCGCTGTGATTCGCCTGCAGATTTGTCACTTCACTAAAAACCCCAAATTACTCCCGTTTAGGAGCCGGCTCCGCTGCTCGAACCTGAGCGAGCTCCTGCCGGGATGAGGGATTCGCGGCGGTAATTATGGAAATGGGGATGTGCAGACGGAGAATTGGCAGCGGGAGCGGTGCTGAAAAGTCTATTTATAGTTCAGGGGGAGGAAAATAAACCTCGCCTTCCGCAGGCGAGCAGATGGGCTGGGCGGCACACGGCTTCAGGGGACAGCGACAGGAGCAGGACGAGGGCCGGGAGCCCGACACGTCCTGGGAGCCGCTCCCGTGGGATGGGGCTCGCATGGAGAGGGGATTTGGGGCGCCCCGTGTCCTCAGTGCCACCCCCTGCAGCCCCCCTGGACGGGCCGGGGGTCTCTCGCCCCAAGCTCAGGTTGCCAGCCAACCTCGCTGTGTCCCAAACGCAGCCCCTGGGATGCGGGAGGGCAGCCGGGAGCGGCAGATCCTGGGGGGTTTTAGGGAGGGGTCCCCAAGAGCACCTCAGGGGTTCTGGCAGCGGCCCCTGGGCTGTCCTGGAGCTCCCAGGGAGGACATCGGGGATCTGGGATACCCCAAATCCACATCCCGGAGGTCTGGGACACCCCAAATCTGCATCCTGAAGGTTTGGGACACCCCGAATCCGCGGCACCTCCATCGCCCCCTGCTCGGGGGGAGCTGGCAGCCCAAGGGAGGGGTCTCCAGCCCTCGGGCAGTCCCAGGGCCGTGAGCATTCCCAGCTTCCCCCGGACACCCCCGGTGCCGGCCAAAGGCTCCATCCCGTGCGGAAAACCAGAGCGGGGATCAGCAGAGCCCCCCCAGAACCCATCCCTGGCACAGCCCCCCCGTGCTCAGCTCCCGGCAGGATCGAGACCGAGCCGTGGAACCTCGTGCTGAATTCCAGGGCTCTCCAGGCGGCTCCGGGAGCCTTTGGAGCAGAGGGATTTATCCAAACGCTGCCGCACGCGGCGTCTCTGAGAGCCGGCAGGGAGGGGGTTAAATCAGAGCTGCCTCCCTTCCCTCCTTCCCGGCACCCGGAGGTTTCTCCCAGCCATCCTTCGGGAGGGATCACAGCGACTTTTATTCACCGAAATAAAGCGAAAACAAAAATCCCGGGAGCGGGGCTGTGAGTGACCCCGGAGCCGGGAATCACCGGGAGCATCCAGCCCCATGGAATCGGGGAATGGCTGCGCTGGAAAGGAGCTTAAAACCCATCCCAGGTTCCTTCAAGCCGCCCTTGGACACTCCAGGGAACCAATTCCACGGAAAAGCTGTGCCAGGGCCTCCCCCACCTCCACAGGGAGGAATTCCTTCCCTATTTCTCACCCTATTGATCCCTCCTTCCCTCCTCTTTCCTGTTAGCATGGAAAATTGCTGAGCTCCCAGCGCAGCTCCGCTGCCAACGAGGATTTGTGGCGTTCAATAAATATTATTAGAAAAGCGCAAGATAATAATTATGTCAATTAGAGGATGGGTAATTGGGCCTGCAGAAGAAAAGTGCTTTTCTCCCTAATTGGTGAGGCCATGTGCCTGTGATTGCATGTGTGGCTTCCAAAAATAAAAGGGCAGCCAGCAAGTGGGAAAAGCGCTTTTGTTTTCCCAATGAGCTCGATGGCGGGAATTGCAGGGATGGATTCGGGGAGGGAAGAGCATCCAGTGGTGCATCCATGGTCCGGGAGGGAGGGCTAGAAGGACCTTGGGATTGGTGGAGAGGGGCCCCAAAACGGGGGGGAGAAGGGAATCAAAACTGGGGGAGAAGGGCTCCAGAAATGGGGGAGAAAGGACCCAAAAGTGGGGAAGGGGGGTCCCAGAGGTGAGGGAGAACAGATCTAGAACTGGGGGCAGAAGGGACCCAAAACTGGGGAAGACAGGCCCCAAAACTGAAGGGAGAAAAGACCAAAAATTGTGGGGTGAGGGGCGCCAGAATTGGGGGAGAAAGGATCCAAAAATGGGGAGAGAAGGGACCTAAAACTGAGGGAAGAAAGGCCCCAAAACTGGGGGAAAACAGATCCAGAACTGGGGGGAGAAAGGCCCCAAAACTGGGGGAGAAGGGCTCCCAGGACAATTTTGGGCATCCCGGGGCACAGGAGCTCTCTGCTCTCTCCGGATCCCTGGGACCAGACCCTCACTGAGCAAACATTCCCATGGGGAAGGGGAGCCAGAATTCCCTGAATTAAACCCTCCTGAGGCTCCAAACGGAGCTCCAGAAGAGACTTCCCCACCCAGGCACCCAACCCGTTTTCCTCCCGCTGCCAACCCCTTTCCCAACAGCCAAATCATCCCCCAAATATGCATTTGGCTTTAGCATCTTCCCATCTTCTGGAAATCCATCCTGAGCACCAGGCCAGCTCCAAGCCCTGAAGGTCTGGAGGGCAGGAGGGGGAAGGGCTGTAAGCAAAGCAGGCGCATTCATTTCAAACAGGAGCTAAAAAAAAAAAATAAATTAATTTTAATTTTCTTTTGGCTGCCTGGGGGCCGCTGGAACATATGCACAGACAAGTTATGCAGAATTCCTGCATGGAAATGGGCTGGCTGGCTCCTCTGGGTTTATCATCTCATCCAGAGAAATCTGCCGGGCTCTTCCCTTCCCCCAGGGCTGTCCTGAAGTGTCACCGCTCCCAGGAGGTGACAGAGTGACAGGAGCACAGCCCTGGTGGCTCTGGTCAGGGTCAGGTGAACCCCAAATCTTCCTCCTGATCCCAGCCTCCCAACTGGGAATTCCAGACACAGGTGCCACATCCCTGGGAAAGTTCCAGGCCATGCTTGGAGCAACCTGGGCTAGTGAAGATATCCCTGTGACCTCCGAGTGTCCCTTTCAACCCAAACCATTCCAGGGTTCTGGGAATCCCTGGGCTCCTCTTGGATGGCAGCTCCCACCCAGGAATTCTGGAGAGGTTCCCAGGCTGCATCCAAGGGGACACCTGGGAATGGTCCCACACCCAGGGGATGTCTGGGAATAGTCCCACATCCACCTGGGAATGGTCCCACACCCAGGGAATATCTGGGAATGGTCCCACATCCAGGGAATATCTGGGAATGGTCCCACATCCACCTGGGAATGGTCCCACATCCAGGGAATATCCACCTGGGAATGGTCCCACCTCCAGGGAATATCTGGGAATGGTCCCACACCCAGGGAATATCTGGGAATGGTCCCACATCCAGGGGATGCCGGGCCTGGCACAGATGGGAACCCCACACCCAGAAATCCTGGAGGGGTTTCCTCCAGTTCTGGCAAATATCCACAAAAATCCACTCCTGGAGAGATCCAAGCACAGCCAGGGCAGCAAGGCAGGGGTAAAGCAAAGCCCCAGCGGGCGCTGCAGCCTCCAGATCCGTGGGTTTGAGCCACTTCCAGCAGCCCAAGGTCTCTCCCAACCTCTTGGATCCAGCACATCAGGATGTGTTATCCCAACCACCGCTTTTCCTTGCGTAATCCCCATTATTTATGGTCATGAGCTCCTAATTGTGCCGGTTATCTGATAAGTGAGGGGGGAGAGGGCGGGGCAGGGAATTTTTGGCAGGGCACAGCCGTGCCGGGCATCAGCCGCTGCTTTTGGGAAGTTCCCAGTGGGAGAACTGGGAACACCCTGGGATTCGCCGTAATGAGAATTTCTGAGGCAGAGATTGCAAAGATGAACCAGATCCACCGCTCAGGTTCTTCCATTATCCCCTCTCGGGGTTGTTTCCATGCGGAATTGAACAAGCATGGAAAAAATCGCAGCTCTCAAATCACCTCCTGAGCTTCCTTTCCATCCTGACGTTGCTGCTCTCACCAGTGACATCCCGGGAATATCCCAGTGGCTCCAGCGGCGCTCCCTGGTACCAAACCGGGCCTGGTGAGACCACAAGAAGGGGGATTTAGGCGGGATTTTGGGAAGCAATTCCTTCCTGTGAGGGAGGTGAGGCCCTGAGGTTTCCCAGAGCAGCTGTGGCTGCCCCTGGATCCCTGGAAGTGTCCCAGGCCGGGTTGGACATTGGGGTTGGAGCAGCCTGGGACAGTGGGAGGTGTCCCTGCCATGGGATGAGCCATTCCAGGATCCTCTGATTCTATTTTGAGAATTTTTGATTCCATTCAAACCTCCCATTTCCTGCTCTGAGGGATGCAAGGAGGAAAAGTTTTGGGAGCGCGGGGACAGCAGGGAAGGGCTGATCCTTGGGATATGGACTGGGATGACCCCGGGGTGGACAGGGACCCCTCAAATCCCCTTGGTGACCACAGGAACCCCCCCCGGCCAGGGTCACTGCTGCCCCCCTCCCGGGCACACAATGCCCCCATTGTGTGGAAATCTGATTTATCTCTGCCAGGGATAAAATTAGCAAAGCAGCCCAATTCCCAGGAGCCTTGTTAAATCAATACAACACACATCAGGCAGGCCCGGCACAAAGCGGGGCTCAGATAAAATTAGAACCAGTCCCCCTGGGTGGGTTGATATCAGCTCGGCAGTTTGGAATTGGCAGGCGCTCGTGCATAATTTATCAATTACAAACAATTTAATTCATCCAGAATAACGAGCGGCGGGGCAGCTCTTGGTGAGTTAAGTGACACGGGGGGGGTGGTGAAGGCTGAGGTGGACTCGGAGAATTCACCCAAATTCGGGATTATTCCAGAGGCTGGGAACCACAGGGGGGCCCGGCAGGTTCTCAAAATGTTTGGGTGCTCCTGCTGCAGGTGAAGACACAGATTGGCCACAAGGCCGGGAATGTCGAAAAGAATTCCGAGGCTGTTCCAGCAGCCCCCTGGAGCTGAGAATTCCCAGCAAGGGAAACTCGTGGAGGTTAAGGGGAGGTTATTCCAAAGAACAAAAGTGATAAAAATCAAAAGCCTTTCAGCCGCTGAGAGGAGCCTTCAGAAGGTTGGGAAGCGTTTCCTTCCTGCTGCCCTCTTTTGTTCCTCTGCGCATCGCCCCCGGGCCGGGGGAACAATGGGAACGGCTCCGGGAGAGGGCGGGCGGAGCCCTTGGAAAGGCCTTCCTCCCTCTCCACCTCCTCTCCTCTTCCTCCCTTCTCCATCCCCTCTTCCTCCCTTCTGCATCCCCTCTTGCTCCCTCTCCACCTCCTCTCCTCTTCCTCCCTTCTCCATCCCCTCTCCTCTTCCTCCCTCTCCATCCCCCCACCCCCCAGATCTGCTCCCCGTTTTTCCCTCTGCCTCCCGCAGATATTAAAGCCAAGAAGTTAACTGGTTCATAATTACAGCATTGTAGTCACTAATTATAATCCCACAATGAGATCAGGGCTGTGCAGGGATGGCCACAAGGAGCTGAGGGTTTGGAGCAGGCTCAGTGCTGAATCCTCAGAATTCCTCATGGAAGCCAGGAGAGCTGGCAGGGAGGTCTTAGGGAAAGGGAGAGGTGGATAAACCCCAAGCCCATCAACATCCTCCTGACCTGAGTGCCCATGGGACTGCTTTATGGAGCTCTGGTGGGGAAAATGTTATGGATGTGGTGCAGAACCCGTGGAATGTCCAGGAATCCTAATTCCTAATCCACGGAATGTCCTGGCCAAAATCCATGGCCTATCCCACAGATTATCCCATCCTCAGTCCAGGCACCATCCCATCCCCAATCCAGGCACCCTCCCGGCCCCAATCCAGGCACCCTCCCGGCCCCAGCCCAGGCACCCTCCCGGCCCCAGCCCAGGCACCCTCCCGGCCCCAATCCAGGCACCCTCCCGGCCCCAGTCCAGGCACCCTCCCGGCCCCAGTCCAGGCACCCTCCCGGCCCCAATCCAGGCACCCTCCCGGCCCCAGTCCAGGCACCATCCCATCCCCAATCCAGGCACCATCCCATCCCCAATCCAGGCACCATCCCGGCCCCAATCCAGGCACCATCCCGGCCCCAATCCCAGCCCGGTGCACAGCTCTGGGTGCAGCTCAGCCCTCTCCACGCTCCCCAGCTCTCCTCCATTCCCATGTGCCTCCCTCCCTCCCCAGAGCAGCCATCAGCTCCGTCCCTTCCCCTCAGGGGAGTTGATTTATGGGGTAATTTGTTCCTCCCAGGCCGTGGCAGCCGTGTAATGGGATGATGGAAGCTCCAGCCGCAGACACCGGGCAGGAGCAGCTCAGAAAATGGGACCTGTCCAAACTGCAGGGCCCCAAATCGATCCACGGCAATTTCTGGGCTTTTGGCTTTGCTGGGAAGGGAAAGACAAGAAAATATAAAAATTACAGTGATTCTCCAGGGCCTGGCTGCTGCGGGAAATCGGGAAGGTGCCGGGCCTGTGCCCAAACCCAGAGGGATTCTAGCCCGGGTTCTACCCAGACCCGTTCAGCCACTCCCTGACTGGGAGAATCCCGGGAACAGCGTGTGCACGTGAGCCGGGACTCGGCCACGGTAATCCCGAATTCCCGATGGATTCTTCAAGGGTGCTCCGAGTACAGTGCCTGCACTGCCTGGTGTGGCTGGGGGAGGGATGGGAATGGACGGGGATGGAGGGGAAAGGATGGGGATGGATGAGGATGGATGGGAATGGAGGGGAAAGGATGGAGATGGATGGGAATGGACAGGGAATGGACTGGGGTCAGGGCACAGGGGATCTCCAGCTGCTTCCCAAGGCTCAGCCTTGTCCATCCCCCACGGTGCCAGCAGCGGTTACTGGGAGTTACTGGGACCCAAACTGTAAACCAGTTTGTGCTCTCCATTCCCACTGGGATTCCTGTTTCTTCAGGGAATGACCCCACCCCGGGAGCTGTGTGGAAAGCAGGGTGAATCACCGACCCGGGCAGCAGAGCAGGAGCTCGTGAGGGAACGGGATCAGCCCTGGAGCCCCCCAGCTCTCCACCCCCATTCCATCCCAGCGTCTCTGCTGGGTGGGACTGGGACACCAGAGCGGGATGTGGAGCTGATCCTGGCCTCTCCCGGGCTCAGGGGGGCTCGGGAGCCGGGGAGGCTCGGCCAGGCTGATATCCCACACCGATACCCCACACCGATATCCCACACCGATACCCCACACCGATATCCCACACCGATCCCCCGCACTGATACCCCACACCGATACCCCACACCGATACCCCACACCGATACCCCGCACCGATACCCCGCACCGATATCCCCGCACCGATACCCCGCACCGATACCCCGCACCGATATCCCACACCGATATCCCACACCGATATCCCACAGAGATCCCACACTGATATCCCACACCGATATCCCACACCGATACCCCACACCGATATCCCACACCGATCCCACACCGATCCCGCACCGATACCCCGCACCGATACCCCACACCGATATCCCACAGAGATCCCACACCAATATCCCACAGAGATCCCACACCGATATCCCACACCGATATCCCACACCGATATCCCACAGAGATCCCACACTGATATCCCACACCGATACCCCACACCGATACCCCACACCGATATCCCACACCGATCCCACACCGATCCCACGGCACCCGGGTGTGTCCCGCAGCGCAGCTCCAATCCAGCAGGGATTAGCAGGGATGCACCGCTGGCGGGCCCGGCTGGATTTGGGGAATTTGGAATGATCCCGATAGGGATCGGCCACAGCCCTCGGTGAGGAACCCGGCACAGCCAGCCCAGGACCTGCACAGGACACGGATTTCAGGGAATGGAAGGGACCTTGGAGACCACCCCATGGGCAGGGACCCCTCCCACTGTCCCAGGCTGCTCCAACCCCAGTGTCCAACGCGCCTTGGGACACTTCCAGGGATCCAGGGGCAGCCACGGCTGCTCTGGGAATTCCAGCCCAGCCCGGGATTCCTTCCCAACACTCCCTGTGTCATTCTGAGGCCATTCCCTGTGTCCTGTCCCCCCACCCCTTGTCCCCAATCGCTCTCCAGCTCTCCTGGAGCTCTTCAGGCGCTGCTTGGGGCTCTCAGCTCTCCAAGCCCTGGCGCGGGATGAGCTGGCACGAATGGAAAAAACTCTTAATGAAGCCAAGGAGCGTTAATGAGCAGCTGGAAACCATCAACCCAAACCTGTTTTGGCTGCGGGTGCCGCCCCGACGTGCCAGACGAGCCGGGAGCTCCGGGGAAGGAGGAGGAGGAGGAGGTGGTGGTGATGATGATGATGATGATGATGATGATGATGATGATGATGATGAAGAAGATGAAGATGATGATGATGAAGGTTGAAGCTGCCACCGCTGCCCTCGGGGCTGTGCGGAGATGAAACGGGATTTGTAAATCCGCGTCTGCACCCAGGGCTGGGGAAGGAGGGGCTGGAGGAGGAAGAAGTGCTCGGGACCGAGAGGGAGCACCCAGCGCCCTGACTCACCCCCGAATCCTCCCCGCCCTTCCCTGACACAGCTTTACCCACTGCGAAAACAGCAAAAGGGAAAGTTAAATCTGATTTCAGCGCTTTCTGCCTTTTTTTTTTTTCCTCTCTCCCATTTAATTCCTTGTTATTACTTTTATTAGCCTCGCTTCTTTGGCTGCGGGGCCTCGCTCAGAGAATGGAGTGTGGCGTGGGTGTTACCGGCTGCTGGCGCTCTCCCCGGCTTCAGAAAGAAATGCCAATTACTAATTTCATGGAGATAAGCCATCCTGAAGGAGGGGAGGTAGAAAAAAAAAATATTAAAAAAAAGGGGAAAAAATTCCTCCCAGATTTGAAATGCAAAAGGAGCCTTCATCTATTAATTTTTATTTTTTTTTTTCTCTGCGGCTCGTGGGGGCACCAGAATTGCTCAGCTCTGTCAGTGGAGGGATGGGAGATGGAACTGGGGTTTCTACGGATCCAAATCCACACACACACACGTGATCCTGAATCCTGCTGGATGTCATTCCCAACCCTCAGGGCTGGCACAGCACTACCGAGGCTCCCAAGCCCTGGACCCCACCAGTATCCACCAGTATCCACCAGTCTCCTGCTCTCAGCAGCACGAGGTGAGGCCTCTCCCAGCTCCCACAACCCGCAAGCACCGAGGGCAGGGATGGGGAGGGAAAATGACGGTGCCCGGAATGAATCTGGGTGTAGTTTGCATTTTTATTGCTCCAGCCTCAGATTCCAGCCTACAGAAAGGTTTCAAAAAGGATTAGATGCCATAAAACCTTTAATAATCCTCCCACATCTGACGTTTAATTATTGTTTTTACACATGCGGAGCCAACACGCCTGGAGCGAGCAATCAAGGCTCGCACGCCACTCCTCCTCCTCCTCCTCCTCCTCCTCCTCCTCCTCCTCCTCCTCCTCCTGGTTCCCTGCTCTCCCCGGGATGAGCCGGCACCCGGAGGTCTCCTCCTTCCCAAAACCGCTCCTCCTTCACCATCCAACCCTAGAAAAGCCCATCCCGCAGCAGTGGATGCTCCATGGTGGGAGCTGGGGTGGCTGGTGGGGTCCCACCCATCCCGTGTCCCCATGGGAGCTGCTGGAATCACCCCTGGATGGGAATTGCAGGAATTGCTCTCTCCAGTTCTGTCTGGGGGGAAGATTTCGGCACTGGTTTGGAACCGTTGATGTTTCTTTGGGGGGGAGAAATTAAAAAAAAAATTTAAAAAAATTAAAAATCGGAATTGTTTGGCTCTTCTCAGCAGCTTCTCCCTGAGCCAACAGGCACAGGGAGCCCTTGAGCACGGAAAAGAAAATCACAGGAAGAGGAAAATGTGTCCAAATTCGGGGGTTGGGGGAATGTTTTAAAAGCTGCATTGTTCATAATAAATTATTTCTGTACCCTGATCATTGGTCACGGGGGTGGCACTGGTGTCACATTCATGGGGATGGCACCAATGTCACACCTGTGGGGATGGCACCAATGTCACATCCACGGGGATGACACCGATGTCACACCTGTGGGGATGGCACTGGTGCCACACCTATGAGGATAGCACCAATGTCACACCTGTGGGGATGGCACCAATGTCACATCCACGGGGATGGCACCAATGTCACACCTGTGGGGATGGCACCGGTGTCACACCTATGGGTTGGCACAGGTTTCGCATCCACAGGGACACGACGGAAGCGCTCGGGGCCACGGGGCCATGCTCCTGTGGGGACACGGTGAGGATAAAGAATTCTCACAGGGTGGGGATAAATAACTCCACTGGGCATTCCCTGATGAGGATAAATAACTCCATTAGGCGCCCAGTGAACTGGTTTGTTATTATTCATTGTTATTATTAATTATTATTATCATCATTAGCATTATTGTTGCTATCATCAGCGCTGCTTCCCCCGTTGCCTGCAGTGTGACTCCGTGGGGGAAGGAGTTTTCCCAGTTATTTCTGGGATGGGGGAACCAACCCGTTCTTCCACTCCTGTGCCTGCTGGAGTTCTCCAGCAAATCCCAGCTCCTTCAGGAACTTCTCCCATTGGATCAGCGGTGGGCTGGGGTGGTCTCAGGGTGGGGTTCTCTGGTCAGCTCCCAGGTGGAGCAGAAGTTGAATGTCCCACCCCTGGGAATGTCCCACCCCGGGAATGTCCCACCCCTGGGAATGTCCCACCCCGGGAATGTCCCACCCTTGGGAATGTCCCACCCCGGGAATGTCCCACCCCGGGAATGTCCCAGGCCAGCTCGGAGCACCAGTGGAAGGTGTCCCTGCCCAGGGACCCGACCCCTTGCAACCCAAACCCTTCCAGCGGTGGATCCCATTCCCAGGAGATCTCTCAGGGTGCAGGGCCGAGCTCCGGGAGCTGCTCTGACCTTTCCTACTCTGGAACATCCCAAATTTCTGCGGCTCTGTCTCTGACTCATGGGCGAGGAAGATTTTTCTCAGAGAGCTCAGAGGAGGGACAGGCACCCAGCCCAGGGCCACCAGGGCCACCTCCCCGCGGGGACTTGGGTCCTGCGGAGCCTCTGTGGCCCCTGGGCCGGGCAGGGCCAGCAGGAACAATCGCTCATTTCTTCGGGGCCCATTAAAATCCCGCTCGGACAAAGGCGGTCTGTGCTGCCCAGATGTTTTATTCATGGGACCACAAACAAGCCCGGCTTATTCTGCCGCCTTTTGTGCCTTTTGTGCCGAGCCGGGCTTGGCAGAGCGGGGCTGGGGAATTGTGGCACCGCTGCTTCCCCTCCCCGAGCCCAGCACAGGCTGGTTCAGCCCCAGGGATCCCCAGTTCCTTTCCCAGTTCTTTTCCCAGTTCCTCTGGCTCGGGATTTATCCATCTGGAGTTTGGGAGCCGGTCCCTCCATCGGCTCCTGAGGACATGGGGACAGTCCCTGCTCCCAGGGGAAGGCACCACGGACAAGGCAGAGTCACCCCCGGACGGATTCTAATAAATTTTAACACCCCCCCCCCCCCCCCGATCTTCCTCTAAGCTCCGTTTCAAGGTGGGCAGCGGGGGATCCCGCTCCGATGGAACAGAGCTCACAAGTTTCCATTTCCATCCCTGAGCTCAGGACTGGCAACAGCCAAAGCTCCCGCCCAGGGCCCAGGCACGGCTTTGTTCTCCTGCTGGAATCCAGGCTCTGCAGAATTCCCAACACGTCCTGGGACGCGACACAAGCTAAAACCGGGGGGGGAAATTTCATTTTAAAACCCCTGGGATGTGACTGGAAGTGTCTCAGCCACCCCTCAGTGTCACCCTCCCATCCTGTCCCGGTGTCCCCATCCCTGCCATCCCTCCCAATTTCTCACCCGCAGCCCCCGGTGAGTGACGGGCAGTTTTAACCCTTCCCAAACCGGGACAAACCCGCGGGATGAGCGGAGGGAGGCGTGCCAGAAATACCAGAGGAATTATCAATTCCAGTTAGCAAACTGGGGGTGCAGCTCCGGGGTGAGAGCATCGATCCCATCCCGGAATCCTCGGCCGGGAGCCGTGCCGGGCTCGGGGCCCAGCGAGCCCCGGGGCTGCTGCGGGGGCTGGACAGGCTCCATCCTCCTTGCCCAACGCGATTTGCAAGTCAAGCGCGTTTCCTTCTTGGCTTTGTAATCTCCGAGCACTGGGAGCGCTGGGAGCGCTGGGAGCACTGGGAGCACTGGGAGCACTGGGAATGGCTCGGGTTTTATCTGCTGCCATCTCCTCCCTCCGCACGGGAGGGGAAGGGGATTTGTCCTGGCTGGAGCAGCTCTGTGTGATGCTGTTTTCTCAGTGGCAGATTATCGCGTTTTATTCTTTTTTCTCTTCTGCCGGAGTCGGGATTAAAAACTCGAGAGATGTTTTGTGCTCGGACTCAGATGTTTGTTAATTCTTATCTGTGTTACGGTGAGTTCTACAGCACTTTTAGCTCACAAGATAGAAATGGAGATGTATCTCTCTCTCTACGAGGCTTTTTAAATCTGAACTGCCCAATTAAGAACGGACACCTAAATTATTTTTACTTTTAACCCAATAACCAAACATCCGTGACCCGCAATGCGGATTTTTCTGCCCAATTAAACAAGATCCCACCTAGACCCATGAAGAAGGAGGTGAAGGAGAAACTTCCACCCTAAAACCTCCATCCTGCTTTTTATACATTGCTATATTCGAAAACCTTGAATTCCAGATTTTCCACCATGTGATATTACACGTTTCTATTCAAAACCACACACACCAGTGATTTTAGTTCTGTCATTCAGTTTTGGAAATCTTCTCCACGGCCTCAGGTCAAAAGCTGTGATTTTCCTGGGGGTCAGTGCCTGTCAGCACAGAAATCCAAAATTCTGTTTTGAGGGAGCCTGCTCTGTCCCTGGGGGCTCTCAGGAGGGGACACCAGAAGCTCCAAAGTCATTTTGGTGTCCTCAGGGAGGACAGGAAAGCTCCAGAGGGAACAGCCTGCCCAAGGAACCGCAGAATTGTGGAATCACAGAGTGGTTGGGGCTGGAAGGGCTCTGGAAAAATCACCTCGTGTCCCACAGGATCGGAATGGCCCAGCCTGGACACCCCCAGGGATGGGGCAGGGAGAGCCGGCCCTGGGAAGTTTAACACTCCCAATGTTTATTTGAGGGATATTCTCGTGGATTCTCCCGGTAAAATATATAAAAGGGGATATTTTTATAAAAATATATTTATAAATATTTATTTTTAAATATATAAATGTATTAAAAAAAAGAGAGAGAGATAAAACACCAAAGCAGAGAGGAGTGACCTTCCCGAGGCACTGCCAGGGTGACAGGGAAGGGACAAAGGAGCTGCCCCAGGGGAGCTCTCTGGTTTTTATTTGGAACCCAAAAGAAACCCCAAAACAACAACAACAAAACCCAAAACCAAACCAAACCAACCAACCAAACAAAAATACCCAGAAAAAAAAAAAGAAGGAAGCTTAGGAGGAAGAGGAAGGTGAGGGAGGTGAGGAAGGTGAGGAAGGTGAGGAAGGTGAGGGAGGTGAGGAAGGTGAGGAAGGTGAGGAAGGTGAGGAAGGTGAGGAAGCTGAGGAAGGTGAGGAAGGTGAGGAAGCTGAGGAAGGTGAGGAAGGTGAGGAAGGTGAGGGAGGTGAGGAAGGTGAGGAAGGTGAGGAAGGTGAGGAAGCTGAGGAAGGTGAGGAAGCTGAGGAAGGTGAGGGAGGTGAGGAAGGTGAGGAAGCTGAGGAAGGTGAGGGAGGTGAGGAAGGTGAGGAAGGTGAGGAAGGTGAGGGAGGTGAGGAAGGTGAGGGAGGTGAGGAAGGTGAGGAAGCTGAGGAAGGTGAGGAAGCTGAGGAAGGTGAGGGAGGTGAGGAAGGTGAGGAAGCTGAGGAAGCTGAGGAAGCTGAGGAAGGTGAGGGAGGTGAGGAAGGTGAGGAAGCTGAGGAAGGTGAGGGAGGTGAGGAAGGTGAGGAAGCTGAGGAAGGTGAGGAAGCTGAGGAAGGTGAGGGAGGTGAGGAAGGTGAGGAAGGTGAGGAAGCTGAGGAAGGTGAGGAAGCTGAGGAAGGTGAGGGAGGTGAGGAAGGTGAGGAAGGTGAGGAAGCTGAGGAAGCTGAGGAAGGTGAGGAAGCTGAGGAAGCTGAGGAAGCTGAGGAAGCTGAGGAAGGTGAGGAAGCTGAGGAAGCTGAGGAAGCTGAGGAAGCTGAGGAAGGTGAGCTCAGCCGGGCTGTGCCCCGCTCCCAGCCAGGGCTGCCGGGCGCTGCCTCCGGCCCCTGAGCTGCGGCGCATCCCGGCTCCTCCCCGCGCTGCGAGCGCGGCTCGGTGGAAATCTCCCCTCTTGGGGCTTTTCACGTAGCCCGGGAGGGGGAGAGTGGCGAGCGTTGCTTCACTGGCGTTTGTGCAACGCGGCTGCTGCAAATCCCTCATTATTCACGATGCTATCTCGCCACTTGATATGCAGAATAGCTCGGAGGTACCGTTGACTACGTTTTTCCAGCTCTTTGATGTGCCAGAGATAACTCGTTTCTGTTTCGCAGCCGTCGAGTTCGGTGGAAATCATTACACCGCGTTAAACGCCGCGCTTGTTCTTTAATCAGCGTCCTTCTGGTTCCAGGCTTGGTGTTGCAACCCGTCAGACGTGGAAAAAGATCCTCTGAGCCCAGGGCAGCGGAGCTGGAGGAGGTGAGAGCAGCTCGGAGGAGTTTCTGCAGGGTCAGGGCCGCATCCTCCGGGAGACTCCAGCGTCCCTGCGGAGGCAGCAGGGCTGGGCTGTGGAAGGGCGGGCTGCTAAAGCCACCCACAAGAGAGCCCAGGGCTCAGACGTCACCAAATCCTGGCGGGATTCAGCCTGGGAAGGACCTTGGGAAGGACCTTCAGGTTCATCTCGTGTCCAACCGTCCCCAGAGCAGCTTCCCCAGGGGGTTGTGCCCACCCTGAGGGCCTTGGAGCGTGGCCAGGGTGCGCCACCCAGGAGCAGAGCAGGGAGAGGCTCCCACAGAGCGGCAGCTCCAGGGGGGAGCCTGGAAGAGCCGCGCTCGGGAATTCGGAAGGAATTTCTTTCTGGAAAGGATGGAACTGCACAGGCAGGTTTGGAGTCACATTCCTGGAGGTGTCCGAGGAGCACTTGGAGGTGTCCAAGTAGAACCTGGAAGTGTCCAAGGAGCACCTGGAGGTGTCCAAGGAATACCTGGAGGTGATCAGGGGCACCTGGAGGTGTCCAAGGAGCACCTGGAGGTGTCCAAGTAGAACCTGGAGGTGTCCAAGGAGCACCTGGACGTGGCCCTCAGTGCTCTGGGCTGGTCACCAGGTGGCCACAGCTTGGACTCGATGTTCTGGGAGGACTTTTCCACCCTGGTCCATCCCAGGGTTCTGTGCTCCTCCAAGGCCGTGCCGTTTCCAAGGTCAGGACGAGTTTACTTGTCCAAAACTCAAACCAGCAGAGCACCAGGGAGACCAGTGAGGATGGGAACCCCTTCCTGGGAGGTGCCAGGGCAGGGCTGAGCCCAGCCAGGTGCCCACAGCCCCTGCGAGGCTCCTTCATCTCCCACCCCTGCGAGCCACGAGCCGCTTTCATTTCCTGCTTTCCTGCGGCCTCGGCGTGTCTGGGGTGGCCTCCTGCCCCCGTGGCACGGCAACCTCAGCTCTAAACACATCACCACCCTCTCCAAAGCCTCCCTGGCCTTTCCCTGCCTGCGCTCTGCTCTCCGTCCCTTTGGGCAGGCCGGGAGCGGGAGGAGCACGAGTGGCTGGTCCCTGCCCGGGACAGCTCCCAGCGCCTCCGGAGCCCTGCTCCGCTGGCTTGCAGATGTTTATCGAGGCTTGCAGATGTTTATCGAGGCTTGCAGATGTTTATCGCGGCTGATACAGCTGCGCTGGCTCTTTGCACAAGAGGAAGGCGAGGTTCTGCAGCGCTGAGCTGATCCCAAGCCTCGCTGCAGCAGGACCTCAAAGGGTTTTGGCTTTTGCTCGTTCCCGGAGCTCCCGGGAACCTCCAGGACCTGCTGGCTGCAGAGGGGCCACCGAGACCCTCCCCGGGGCCAGCGTGCCCGGTTTGCCCCGTTCAGGTTGTCCCACGGCTTGGGGTAAACACGGGAGCAGCCCGGTAATTACGGCCTTAATTCAGCCGAGCATCCCCACTTAGAAGGCACCTAAGCATGTGCTTAAAGATAATTACGCGCTTAAAGATCTTTCCTGAATAAGCCTGGATTTAAGGCTGTGTTTGCTGTTCCCCGTACTCAACTGCGGTTCAGCCGAACGCCCCACTCCAGCCCGAGCCCATCGGGAGGCGATTCCTGCACCGCAAACCAAACCTCTCTCTGAAGGCTGGCTCTGGAGATAGGAAAACAAATATCCTCCTCATTCCTGTGCTTTTGTTTTCCTTGCTAGCGCTTCTCTGCCTGCCAGCCGGCGGCTTCCAGGCTGTTGGGAAGAGCAGGGCTGTGAAATGGTTCCAGTGCCAGGCTGGGGGGACAGAGAGGCAGAAATGTCTCGGTGGGAATGCCCCGCTGCGAAAGGCAGGGCTGCCCCAGCTCCTCTGCTCTCAGTCACTTTTTCCACTGCCGTTTGCATCTCTCTGCTCTTCTCTCACTTTCCTCTCAGCAGTTTCTGCTCGGCCCTCGCCTGTGAGCCCGGGGCTGCGGCTGCTCCTGGCTCTGTCCGTGCCGGGGGTCACGGCTCTGGTTTGGGGCCAGACCCCCAGCAGGACCCGCAGCAGGGACAGGTGAGACCCCAAAGCAGCAAAAATCCCCGGGGCTGGTGAAAGATGAGGGGCTGGTCGGAACCAGATGTGGCTTCTGTATTTCGACATCATTTCTTTAACAAATCAGGGCAAGGCCCTGCAGGATAAAAGGAGTTCGAGGCAGTGGTTTGGGTGTTCTGCTGCTGAAATTCCCCAGGGAAACATTCCCGGACCCAGAAAGCCCAGAAGAGCCCCCTGGGTGATCTGCAGAGAGCCCAGAGAGCCCCCTGGAATGCTGGAATTTCATCCCTTTTGGGTTTTCCGGGGGAGTTTCTGGCGCAGGTCTCACGCTGAGCCCATCAGCTCCGCTCGGGCTCTTCCCACTCTCCCCTTGGCCACTGACTTTTCCATGGGGCCATCCTGAACGTGCTGGTGATTCCTGCCCTAGCCCGGTGGCTGAGCCAGAATTCCCGCTCCCAGCAGGAGCTTCCCAGCAGCTCCTCCTGTTCTCACACCTTCACCACCCAGCTTTTCCTCCATCCCTGTCCTCCACAGCCCCCTGGAGCAGGGATAATCCCTCCGGGAGAACCCCAGGTCTTCTCCAGGCTCCTTTCCCCACGGAGGGACAGAGCCCATCCTTTGGGTACATCCCAGGAGCCCCAAAAAGAGTTTGGGACGCTGCCAGTGCCATCCCAGCGCCGGATGAAGTTCTCCCAGTGTAAATGGGTTAACTGTACTGCTTAATTAGTAGCGCTTTTTAAACTTTTTTATTATTATTTTATTTTTACTTAGAGTTAGGATTAAAACCAGAAGTTTTTCATGTTCGGACTTGGTTGTTTATTGCATTTTATCTAAAGTACAGAAAGTTTTGTGATGCTTTTAGCTACCAGCCAAAAGTGAGCAAAATGGAGCTTAATTGAGCTAGTTACAAGATTTCTTAAAGCTAAACAGTCTAATAAAGAACTAACACCTATATTATTTATATTTTTGTACTCACAGCATAGCATTAACTATTTAACCAAAAACTACTACTTGAAGCCATGAAGAAGAAGCAAGAAGAAGACAGGAAGAGGCAACACCTAAAAACCTTTATCTTGTTCATACTAATTACTGTATTCTAAAAATTTCAAATTCAAAACTTTCCACCGTGTGAAGAGTGAAATCACCTTTTGAAATTGCACACTTCTACTCTAACTACACGCCTGTGACTTTTATTACTTCAATCCAGAAGCCTTTTCCAAGGCTTCAAGTCAAAAGTAACTTTTTTTTTTTTTTTTTGGTAAGGGGGTGAGAGTTAGAAAGTACAGAAAGCTCCAAATTCCCAGGATTTAGGGTTTCAGCATCCCAACATCCGTTAGCAACAACAAACAAAGTCAGCTGGCTCGTTGTTGTGGGCTGGGTTATTGGTGCTGCAGGAAAAGCTCCCCGGACACCCCGGGAGGTTCATTTGTGTCTCATTAGCACAGCCCAGCTTCTCCTCTCTGATTGTTCTGCTCAAATTAACTATGCTCCTGAAAAAAAAAAAAAAAAAAAAAAAAAAAATCCCAAAACAAAAACAAACAAACAAAAAAAACCCCAAAAACAAAAACAAACACCTCTGTCCTCCCTGCCTGGCACATCCTGGCACATTCTGGAACAGCCTGGAACAGTCTGAAAGACTCTGGAACTTCCTGGCACATCCTGGCAAAGCTTGACACATTCTGGCACATCCTGGCACAGCCTGGAACAGTCTGGAACAGTCTGGAACAGTCTGGCACCTCCCGGCACATCCTGGCACCTCCTGGCACAGTCTGGAAGAGCCTGGAAGAGTCTGGAACAGCCTGGAACAGTCTGGAACAGTCTGGAAGAGCCTGGAAGAGTCTGGAACAGCCTGGAACAGTCTGGAACAGTCTGGAAGAGCCTGGAAGAGTTTGGAACTTCCTGGCACATCCTGGCACGGCTTGGCACAGGCTGGCACAGCCCATCCCGTAGCTGACCCCAAATCTGAGCGTTCACGACGGCTGTGAGGGATCAGCCCCAAAGGCAGGGCTGCTCCCAGAGCTGCTGCCTTCTCCAGCCTGTTCCATTCCATCCGGGCTCGGAGCAGGCCTGCAGGAAAAGCTGCATCCCAAAAGGCAGAAATGCCCCAAAATGAGGGGTGGGGGCTGGGGCTGCTCTCTGCCAGCCTGCATTGCTCCTCAAGCTGTCCCAAATGTCACCGAGTCTCCTCCTTGCCTCCCTCCCTGTCCCTGTTCCATTCTGACAGGGACATTCCCACCTCTGACATTCCCACCTCTGACATTCCCAACTCTGACATTCCCACCTTTCACATTCCCACCTTTGGGTGGAACCAAGGCACAACCCCCTGGGGAAGCTGCTCTGGGGAAGGTTCCCCTGCTCATGGCCACGAGATGAACCTGAAGGTCCTTTCCAAGGTCCTTTCCAGGCTGAATCCCGCCAGGATTTGGTGATTTCTGAGCCGTGGGCTCTGATCTGGGTGGCTTTAGCAACCAGGAGCATCCCTGCGGAGGTGGGGTGGGACCTGGCTGCTCCTCCTGCCCACACCTCCCCTGCAGCCTCACCTGGGCTGGGCTGGCTCCCAGGACGGTTCCAGGGCTGGTCCCACCACGGTGACCCCGTGTCCCCTGGGAATGTGGCCCTGGAGCAGAGGTGGCCCCGCTGTGGGTGTGCAGGGTGGGGTACGAGGAGCTGGGCTGGGGTTTTCCCGAGCAGGGAATTTCGTGTTTGTGCTCACATGTCCTTAACCCCGCGGAGCCGTGAATGCTCCTGTAAAATTACATCTGTTCCTTGTCAGGCTCAGCACTTCCCTTCGGCTGCCAAAGCCGCCTGGATATTTATAAAACACGGCAGAGCCAGCCCAGAGCCCACGCAGAGCACTGTCAGTCACAGGCAAAATCACAACTGAGCCAGGGATGGGATCCGTGGGCACGGACCTGCCCAGCCCTGGCACTGCAGCACAGCCAAATTACCCAAAAAACTCTAATTTTAAGGATTCCCACACTTTTCCTGAGCTTCCCTATACACCCTACCACCCACCAACCCTGCCCTTTATGCTTTTATTTTTATTGCAAGAAAGGGGGAGGTGAGAAAGGGAATCACAAAACCACACCTGGGTGGCACAGGGTGAGGTTGTGCCAAGGGCTGGAGATGCTGCCGTGGGGTTCCAGGGTGATCCAAATCCCCTGTGCCCAGGGAGCTCCGTGGGAAGGACACAAATGGTTCCAATCCTCAGCATCCACGGGGAAATCCATAACAAATCAGCCCTGGGATGAGCCCAGAGCTCCGTGCCCAGCAGGTGCCCACTCTGGGCTGCATCCCTGTGGTGGTGGGATGGGATCCAGATCCTGGCATGCCCAGGGATGTTTTTCTGAAGGGTAGGGACCAGCAAGGATTTTTTGTTTGTTTGTTTTCGCAGAAAAGTGGAATGGTTTGGGTAGGAAAGGACCCTAAAATTCATCCCATTCCTACCCCTGCCATGGGCAAGGGAAACATTCCACTGTCCCAGGCTGCTCCAAACCCTCCAGCCTGGCCTTGGGCACTGCCAGGGACAGCCACAGCCTGGAGGTGGGATGGCCTAACTGAGGGGGAAATGCTGGGATGTGGGCAGGGGGGAAATGCTGGGATGTGGGCAGGGAGAGGCTCTGGTGGTTCCCAGTGAAACCACAGGGAGCTGCAACAGGCAGGGCTGAAACCGAGGGGACTTTGGAAGTGGCTGGCACAGCAGGGAATGGGAGGGAATGGAATGGCAGGGATGGGAGGGAATGGAATGGTAGGGAATAGCAGGAATGGCAGGGAATGACATGGCAGGAATGGCAGGGGATGACAGAGAATGACACGGAATGACAGGGAATGACACGGAATGACATGCCATGGCACCACACGGCACAGTGTGTGCCCAGGGCTGCCCAAGCATGGCAGCTCTGCAGCTCCAGGAAAGCTTTTCCAAACCACCACAACCCCCCCAAATCCCCGCTCAGAACAGGAGGGGTCACAAAAACACCAGGGTGAAATCTTCTCCCTCTTGCCCGTGGTGGGAAGCAGAACCCCGGGGCTGACTGGGACAGTCCGTGTGCTCTTGGGCTGTGCTGGAAATGAAGGACGAAGGTGATAAAGGGTTTATTTCAGCAGCAGCAGCAGGCACGGAACGCTCAGGAACGCAGCGAGGCAGAGCTCAGGCAGCCCCATTCCCATTCCTGTCACGTGCCCCCAAAATTGCAAATGGAGATTTGTTACATTTCATTTGCTCCCATCCCTGGGAAGCCATTTGTGAGGAGTTCACGGCTCCCAGGAGGCTCCGTTCCAATCACAGGGAAAAGACAGGAGGGAAGGAAGCCCCTCCATGGCAGCGGCAGCGATGTCTGACAGCATCCCTGGGAGCTGCAGGGCTGGAAACAGGGACAACAAGGCATGGGGACACTGCTCCAGGGCTGGGGACACTGCTCCAGGACACTGCTCCAAGGCTGGGGACACTGCTCCAGGACACTGCTCCAAGGCTGGGGACACTGCTCCAGGGCTGGGGACACTGCTCCAGGACACTGCTCCAGGACACTGCTCCAGGGGTGGGGACACTGCTCCAGGACACTGCTCCAGGGCTGGGGACACTGCTCCAGGACACTGCTCCAGGGCTGGGGACACTGCTCCAGGGGTGGGGACACTGCTCCAGGACACTGCTCCAGGACACTGCTCCAGGGCTGGGGACACTGCTCCAGGGGTGGGGACACTGCTCCAGGACACTGCTCCAGGGCTGGGGACACTGCTCCAGGGGTGGGGACACTGCTCCAGGGGTGGGGACACTGCTCCAGGACACTGCTCCAGGGGTGGGGACACTGCTCCAGGGGTGGGGACACTGCTCCAGGACACTGCTCCAGGGGTGGGGACACTGCTCCAGGGGTGGGGACACTGCTCCAGGGGTGGGGACACTGCTCCAGGACACTGCTCCAGGGGTGGGGACACTGCTCCAGGACACTGCTCCAGGACACTGCTCCAGGGGTGGGGACACTGCTCCAGGGGTGGGGACACTGCTCCAGGACACTGCTCCAGGGGTGGGGACACTGCTCCAGGACACTGCTCCAGGACACTGCTCCAGGGGTGGGGACACTGCTCCAGGGCTGGGGACACTGCTCCAGGGGTGGGGACACTGCTCCAGGACACTGCTCCAGGTTGGGGACACTGCCCCAGGACAGTGCTGGGACTGGGGGCACCCCCAGATGGATCCCCCACCCCCATTTCCCATCTTTCCTCCTCCTACATAACAAATCCAGGATTTTGGTGAGCTCAGGGGGCACAGGCTGAGCATGTGATTCAAGTTAAACAATTTTCACCTCCCACCCCCAGAAAGCGAAAGCAGAGGGGGCTGGGGCTGGGTTGTTTTGTTTTTTTCTTTGGTTCCCCATTTTTTAAAACACTGAATCTTGTTTTCAGCTCGGGGCATTGTGGTGGCTGAGGGCTGTTATTGATGAGGGCTCGTTGTGGAGGAGCAGAAGCCGCCTGCCATCCTCCCTGCCTGCTGCTAAATTGAAATCTCCTAATCTTCCCAATCCTTTTAAGCAGCAGCAAATGAAAAGGCAGAACCGTGAGGAAAATCTCAGCTCTGAGGGAAGCAGGGCTGGAGCTGCCAGAGCCAGGGTGGGAGCGCCTGGATCTGAGGGATCCATCCACTGCAAGGATAGATCCATCCATCCATCATCCATCCATCATCCATCCATCATCCATCCATCATCCATCCATCCATCACCCATCCATCATCCATCCATCCATCCATCATCCATCCATCATCCATCCATCATCCATCCATCATCCATCCATCCATCATCCATCCATCATCCATCCATCATCCATCCATCATCCATCCATCCATCATCCATCCATCCATCATCCATCCATCATCCATCCATCCATCATCCATCCATCATCCATCCATCCATCCATCCATCCATCATCCATCCATCCATCATCCATCCATCATCCATCCATCATCCATCCATCATCCATCCATCCATCATCCATCCATCATCCATCCATCATCCATCCATCCATCATCCATCCATCATCCATCCATCCATCATCCATCCATCCATCATCCATCCATCATCCATCCATCCATCATCCATCCATCATCCATCCATCCATCATCCATCCATCATCCATCCATCATCCATCCATCATCCATCCATCATCCATCATCCATCCATCCATCCATCCATCATCCATCCATCATCCATCATCCATCATCCATCCATCATCCATCCATCCATCATCCATCATCCATCCATCATCCATCCATCATCCATCCATCCATCCGTCATCCATCCATCATCCATCCATCCATCCATCCATCCATCCATCCATCATCCATCCATCCATCATCCATCCATCATCCATCCATCCATCCATCCATCCATCATCCATCCATCCATCCATCATCCATCATCCGTCCATCCATCCATCATCCATCCATCCATCCATCCATCCATCATCCATCCATCCATCCATCATCCATCATCCATCATCCATCCATCCATCCATCCATCATCCATCCATCCATCCATCATCCATCATCCATCATCCATCCATCCATCCATCATCCATCCATCCATCCATCCATCCATCATCCATCCATCCATCATCCATCCATCCATCCATCCATCCATCATCCATCATCCATCCATCATCCATCCATCATCCATCCATCCATCATCCATCATCCATCCATCATCCATCCATCATCCATCCATCCATCCGTCATCCATCCATCATCCATCCATCCATCCATCCATCCATCCATCATCCATCCATCATCCATCATCCATCATCCATCCATCATCCATCCATCCATCATCCATCCATCATCCATCCATCCATCCATCCATCCATCCATCCATCATCCATCCATCCATCCGTCATCCATCCATCATCCATCCATCCATCCATCCATCCATCCATCCATCCATCCATCCATCATCCATCCATCCATCATCCATCCATCATCCATCCATCCATCCATCCATCCATCATCCATCCATCCATCCATCATCCATCATCTGTCCATCCATCCATCATCCATCCATCCATCCATCCATCCATCATCCATCCATCCATCCATCCATCATCCATCCATCCATCATCCATCCATCCATCCATCCATCCATCATCCATCATCCATCCATCATCCATCCATCATCCATCCATCATCCATCCATCCATCCATCCATCATCCATCCATCATCCATCCATCATCCATCCATCATCCATCATCCATCATCCATCCATCATCCATCCATCATCCATCCATCCATCATCCATCCATCATCCATCATCCATCCATCATCCATCCATCATCCATCATCCATCCATCCATCATCCATCATCTGTCCATCCATCCATCATCCATCCATCATCCATCATCCATCCGTCATCCATCCATCATCCATCCATCCATCCATCCATCCATCCATCATCCATCCATCCATCCATCCATCATCCATCCATCCATCCACTGCCCAGCCAGGGAGCAGGAAGGGGCCACGATGCCCTCCCTGGGCACAGGGACAGCCTGGATTTATCCAGGTCCTGTTTGCACCTCACTGACCACAACCATCCCTGGCAGCAGGTCCAGAGTTTGGGATGGACATTCCCAGTTCCATTGCAGCAGGACTGGGAGTACAGCTTGTCCCCAACAATGGGATGGGATGGGATGGGATGGGATGGGATGGGATGGGATGGGATGGGATGGGATGGGATGGGATGGGATGGGATGGGATGGGATGGGATGGGATGGGATGGGATGGGACATCCCTCACCCCTTTTGTATTTTTGGGATGTGCTCCCAGCAGAGGATGTGGTGCTCTTCAACCTGCCTGCCTGGGAACAACAGTTGCTGCCATCATCTCTCACGGATCAATCACACCATCTGATTTCATTATTTATATCCTTCCTGCTGGGAAATTAATTAAGGTTTCATTTGCAGCCGCGACGCTTCTCCCCGCTCTGGATGGGGACCTGTCGCAGTGTCACGACGATGTCGCAATGATGTCACCGGCTCTCCCAGGCGCTTTTCCTGGGAGCAGCCTTGGCACATCAGGATCGCTGTGCCCCTCCCCGTGCCCTCATCCCACCCTCTGCGGGTGTTCCTGCACTGCGAAGGGACATTTGGGCTTTTGGGCTCTTCCTCATGGATCTTAAGCCACGGTCAGTGGGAAAATCACATTACTGGTGCTGGGGTGGTTCTGGTCCGTCCGTGCAGGGACAGGAGGGCTCAGGGGGAAGGAAGGAAGGAAGGAAGGAAGGAAGGAAGGAAGGAAGGAAGGAAGGAAGGAAGGAAGGAAGGAAGGAAGGAAGGAAGGAAGGAAGGAAGGAAGGAAGGAAGGAAGGAAGGAAGGAAGGAAGGAAGGAAGGAAGGAAGGAAGGAAGGAAGGAGGGAAGGAGGGAAGGAAAACTCCCATGAGTTTTCATGGAACTTTCTGGGAGATGGACAGAGGGGAAAGGGAATTATTATTTTATCGTCATCTTAACCCCAAGTCTCCGAGAGAAGGAGGAGCAGGCTGGGAGCAGGAGCCTCCCTGGAGGTGCTGGGATGGGTGAGAGAAGCTGGGATGAGGCCGGGCTGAGGCTGGGAGGAGGCCGGGGTGAGGATGGGATGAGGATGGGATGAGGCCGGGATGGGTGAGGGAAGTGTTGAGGCTGCCCAGGGTGGGCACAGCCTCGCACCCATTCCCCTGACGGTGCCCGGGGCTGGGATGAAGCCACCCCTGGAACAATGGGGACTGAAGTGTCCCTTGGCCAGGGATCCTTTGGCATCTCCAGTGTTCCCCACGGCCAGGACAGGGAATGGGAGCGCGTGACTCGCTCGGGATGGAGAGGAGGAGCTGGAAAATCAAACTGCCCTGCCAAGGTCAGCGCTTCCCCAGCAATCCCCGCCGCCTCGGGCAGGGACTGAGGTAGAGCCGGAGCTCCGGAGGAGGGGCTGGGCTGGGCAGGGCTCACTGCGAGCACCCCTGAGATCCCCCCCAGCCCCTGTCCCTGTCCTTGTCCCCCGGGCTGTGCGGCCAGCGTCACTCCCGGCACCTGTGGCTCGTTGGGGTCACCACGCAGAGCTGCTGGGACAGTGCCAAGCAGGGCTCGATGTCCCCAGAGCGCTGCCTCAGGTGTGCGATGAGCTCGGAGCCAGCTCGGGACATCCCCATCATCCCACAAAGAGCCCAGGCTGGGCTGCTCAGCCAGGCTGCAATCCAAGCTGCTCCTCTCCAGGGCTCAGTTCTCACCCCAAACCTCTCCAAACCGGGCCCTTCCCGTGCCAAAGCCGGGAATGTCGGGTTTCTGTCCTTCCTCCCCGTTTCGGGATGCTGCTTGCAGGGTTGGGTGCTGCAGCAGTGAAGGCCCGGAGAGATGTCAGGGCAGGGTTGTTACTAATGAATATGAATGGGCTCTTCATAAACGTGGCTTTGTGTCATTAAATTCCTTCACACCTCAGTGCCCGCGGAAAGGTTACTCAGAATTAAATGTAAATCACAGATTTACCGGGACGAAACGCGCGGCCTGGCGGGGCTTTTCAAAAACATCCAATTTAATAATTTTTAAATAATGGGGGGCATCTTCCCCCGATGGATTCCGAGCTCTCCCGCCCGGGGGAAGGTGCTGCAGATCCCACCTGATGGGCGATTTCCCCCCTTTTTTACCCCAAACTGCAGCCTCCGGTTGCCAGGAGGAATTCTTCCCCCACTCCCCCACCCCGCCATAATTAAAAGATTAAGGAATGGCTTCTGTCGGGTTATAAATGAAGGGGCAGGGGTTGGCTGGGGGAGCAGCAGGCCTGGGAACACCAGTCTGATCCATAATGGGATCACAGAATCCCAGACTGGGCCGGGTTGGAAGCTTAAAGCTGATCCCATTCCACCCCCCATCCCTGTGGACACCAGCTCTGCTATCCCGGGATATTCCAAACCTCTTCCAAGCCAAGCCCGGACACTTCCAGGGGGGTTGGAGGTGGCATGGACGCCCTCGGCCCCTCGGTGGGCACAGATGGCTCAGGGGGATCGGGAAAAGCAGGATGTTTTTAAGGAGCTGCCCGGCAGCAAAGCCCCCTCCCAGACTGCTCTGAGCAGCCCGGGCACGTCTCAGCCTGCGAGGGAGAGCTGATTAGTAATTAAATGGCTTTTAAAAATAAAGCCATTAAGACTAATCCCATCAAAATAGGAGCTTCATCCCGGCAACTCTTATTAATTCTCGGCCCACCTTGCGGCTTGCAGAAGGGGCGGCTCTGGAAATAAACACGTGGATTTTAGGGAATTCTCGCCGGGAATTAATCACCTGGGTTTTGTTAAATTCTGTCTGGGACGGGCTGGGGGTGAGGGAATTCTCTCTCCAAGCTGGGGAACATTCCGGATGCTGCTCCAGGTGCCCAGAATATGAATTCCCAGCTCCGGGAGCGCCCCCAGGGTACCCTGAGCAGGTTCTGGGGGAGCCCGGGGCTGCCTTCCCTGGGGATAAAGCCAGGGCTGAGCCCAGCTAATCCCTCCGTGGGGCCGCAGGCTCCTCCTGGTTCTTTCCCTCGGAGTATCCATAATTCCAGGGTTAAGGAAACAAAAGCTCCTCTCTGCTTGTTTGTATTTTCCCCCTCATCAATAGCAGGCCACTCGCAGGCGCTCCCCGGGGCCTGCTCAGCTATTAAAGACAGAAATTACATCTTCATAACCCGGGATATTGCCGCTCGCTTATTTATGACTTGCTCCATTGCGAGAATATTTATTCTAGACAGGGAGCCTGATAATTTTCATCCAATCTACTCCTCATAGCTCAGGGCAAAAGAATGGAACAGCTCAATTGAAGGAGCACTTTCCCATTATTGCCAGGTAAGGGCAGAGCTCATTGCTGCCCTCGCCTCTGCACCAGGCTCGGGGGATTTTTTTATCCTGCTTTTTCTTTTCGCTTTTTTTTTCTTTTTTTTTTCTGTCTTTCTTTTTTTTTTTTTTTTTTTAATTCATCGAGGAATGGCAGCCCACACAACCACTTAGAGGAAGTACTGCATAAATCCCAGTGCAGTAATTACCCATTTGGAACACGAGGCTTTATAGGAGCGGCGGCACCGTGCCAGGATGCTCAGCACGCTGCTCCTGCTCCAGCTGAAATCCTCCCAGGGCTTGTAGGGAACGGCTCCGTCTGCACTCCCAGCCTCATAAAACGGAGCTGTTCCAGCTGGGGCAGGGGGGAGGGCTGGGAGGGGTAAAGGAATCACCAGGGAAGCACTGGGGGGCTGCAGGGAAGGGGGTGTGTGGGGCAGGGAAGGGAGGAGGGACAGCCCGGTGGGGAGGGATGGACAGAGCTCGGAGTGATGGACCAAAAATGGATGGAGGGATGGAGCTCCATGATTTGGGGTGATACCCCAAAAATGGATGAGTGGATGGATGGATGGATGGATGGTGGGTAGGTGGATGGGTGGATGGATGATGCTCCATGCTTTGCAGTGATTCCCCAAAAATTGATGGATGGTGCTCTGAGATTTGGGGTGATTCCCTAAAAATGGTTGGGTGGTGTGATGCCCCAAAGGATGGAGAGATGTCCCAAAAGATGGATGGATGATGGATGGATGGATGGATGGATGGATGGATGGATGGATGGATGGATGGATCCATGGTTGGATGGACAGAGCAATGCCCCATAAGTTACAGTGATTTCCCAAAAAAGGACAGAGCTACACCCTTTAAGGTGATGCCCCATGAGGTGGAATTATACCCCAGTCTGGAACGCTGTCCTGTAAGGCAGACAGAGCGAGGCCCCACGAGCCCAAGTGAGACCTCACGAGCACAAATGATGCCCCACAAGACCAAGGGGTGCCCCACAAGCCCGAGGGGTGCCTCATAAGCTGAAATGATGCCCCACAAGCCCAGGGGATGCCCACAAGCTGAAAAGCTGCCCCACAAGCCCGAGGGGGGCCCCACAAGCCCAAATGAGACCCCAGAATCTCGAGGGGTGCTCCACAAGCCCGAGTGAGACCCCACAAGGCCAGGGGATGCCCCACAAGCCCGAGGGGTGCCAGCACCCACCTCCCCGAGCACCCAGCACCCATCCCCAGCTCCGGGGCCAGGATCCCCTTCCTGCCGAGGCTCTGCTGCCGCCTGCCTTAAATGTCAGAGCCAATGAAGTGTTGCAAAGGCTTTATTGCTTTCCGTGGAGCCGATTAGGAATCTCTTCTGCTGGGTAAAGAGCAATATTGCAATATGAGGGATGGGGGGAGCGGGAGGCAGCCCTGTGTGAATTCCCCACAGGAAGCTCTGTTCTCGCAGCCAGAACAGTTATCAAAAAGACAATTTAGGCAGGATTGTGCTCTAACTGGCTGGAGGACAGGGGAGCCAGCCCTGGACAGGAATCTTTCAGCTCCAAGTAAATGAAACTGCAAAAGAAATCAGCTTTCCTGCCTGGTCTGCAGGGGAGGAAGGTGCCAGAAGGAATTGGGTTTTTTATAACCATTAGCTCAGCCCGGCACTCCTTGCCAAGGCCAGGAGCTGCCGGGGGATGGAGGCAGCTCAGCAGAAATTCCAGCCTCCAAAACACCCAGCAGGGCACGGGGGGAAGCTCTCACCCCTCCGTGTTTCATCCCTGCCAGCACAAAAATCCCAGCTGGGGGCAAAGCAAGACCTTTGTGACCCTTGGAGAGAGATTTATGTCCCCATGGGACACCAATGGCCAGAGGGGTGTCCAGGCAGGTGATTGGCATTGGGGCGCTTTTGGGGAGAGAGGTTTTGGAGAAGCCACCAGGCTCTGAGGGATGAGAATCTCCATTTTGGGGGGCAGAAGGGTTTCTGTTCTGTGGGCACATCCTCACCTGGCCAGTGCCAGCTCCGTGGGGCCACCTCTGGGTGCCTTGTGTCCCGTCCTGGAGCAGTGCTGGAGAGCCAGGGCAGGATCAGGGCTCTGGCAGGGAGGGAGGAGCCAGGCCTTGCTGTTAATGACAATTCTTTCTGGAGCTGTTAATGACAATTCTTTCTGGAGCACCCAGGATTTGGAACAGCAGCACAACAGCCCGATCCAGCCCAGTGCAGCCCCGGTGAGGGCTGTGGGAGGCACAAATCCATTGTCACCAGCTCTGATGGGAGCTGGCCCCAGCTCTGCAGCTCCACTGACATCCCTGGGAACCGAGAGCGCTGCTGCCAGCAGGAGAATGACAGCTTCCCCCTGAAATTACATCCAGACACCGGGGAAAATTCCCTCCATTTACTCCATGGTCAGGCAGAGCTGAGAGCAGAGTTTCTCTGGCTGGGATCCCCACCCTGCCGGTGCTGCTCTGTGATTTTCCAGCCAGGGAAATCACCGGGCTGGGTTCGGGAAATGCTGCCTGGGAACGGGGAGGTTTGTGGGGCCAGCTGGAGCCTGGGGGGTGAGCTCCATCCCACTGCTGGCAGCCCTGGCACTGCTGGAGCAGCGGGAATGGGCACGGAGTGGGATTGGGGTGAGCTGTCTGTCCGTCTGTCCTTCCCAGGGCCACCACTGTGCCATCAGGAGACTTTTAACAGGAATTATTCCACCGGAGCCATTAATCAGGGTCAGCACAGTGACCCCTGGTTCCTCTCGGGGTGCTCAGTGCTCCCCTCTCCCCAAGACCTTCCTGGGGGCGCTGGGATCCCTCATCCCTCTGTCCCTCATCCCAGAAATTCCCATTGGAGCCGGGAGAATGCCCAGGGAATGACAGGGGAGGTGAGCAGGGGGTGGCTGCTCCAGCCCCTGCTTTGGGCGGAGTTTTTTTTTCCCCAAGGATTTACGGAAATCTGCAGTTTTTATTTGCAGTTTTTCCCTGGATTTGCGGGTTCCCAGAACCTCGCCAGGCTCATCCACGCTGTCCCACTGCACCTGCAGGAAAGGTGCGGGAGAGCAGCGCCTGGGGGAGGCTGACGGGCCGAGCTTGGTGCAGGGGAGGCGCTCAGCGAGTCCCGAGCTCCCTGGAGAGCGGGACCCCAGAGCTCCCAGGGCTCCTCTGTGCTGGTCGC
Organism: Cinclus cinclus; assembly: GCF_963662255.1. NCBI lineage: Eukaryota > Metazoa > Chordata > Aves > Passeriformes > Cinclidae > Cinclus > Cinclus cinclus. Next base: position 21,036,018 of record NC_085058.1, read on the forward strand.
ACTGGGCTGAAAGCGAGCACGGCAGAGCGATCCGGGCCGATCCCTCCCAGCAGACCCCACCTCAGCGCGGGGCTTGCACAAATTCCTTAAAAGAGGGATTTGGGTTTGGCCTCCAAGGACGATTTCTCCGAATGTGATGCACGAGAACCCCCTGTGCTGGATCTGCTCCGCTCAGCCCATCGCACCGGCTCTGAGCTCGGGGCTGACGGACAGACGGACATCCGCAGGCCCGGGGAACTCCCGATCAAACCCTCCAGCATCCCTGGGGACGCAGCCAGTGATCCCCTCTGGCTCCAGCTCCCGGGAAAGCTCCAGCACACGGCAAGGGGACCCTGCTCAGCCTCTGCCCTCGAGCACCCGGGCCTTGGCCGATGCTGCCCTCCAAAAAGTGTCCTGCTCCTCCCAGAGGCTTTTCTTCAGCCTCTGGAGGTTCCGAGAGATGAGGCTAAAGGCGATGGAAGCTGCTCTGCTCTCCTCTGAGCTTCCTTCGGGAAAGCTGGGGATGGTTATTGGGGTTTTTTTGTTTTCCCAGCCTTTGTCTCTCCTCCCGCAGCTTTCCCAGGCCGGCCGGGAAGTTTGAGCCGGGCCAGCAGCCTCGCTCACACCTCCTCCAAAGGGAAAGCTCATTAAATTGATGATCCAGGGATCCTTTATCCAGAATCTCCCATTCTTATTAGAGGCATTAATTAAAACAATAGCAGATCAAAGCGCTGCGAAGCATCTCATTTGGGATGGTGCCTCCTCCCCTCCGCATCCCGGCTTTTGTTCTCCTCCCTTTGAGGTCAGCAGCTCCTTATTGCAGCGGGAGGAGCAGGGGCACGGGCGCGGCCCGGCTGTCTCTGTGCGGCTCCAGGAACCCTTCCCAAGGGCACGGGGGTGAGAATTCCCATCCACGCTCCGGGAAAATCCTCTTCTCCCTCCATCTCCGGGGTGTCCCGGCTGCTCTCCCTGCGGAGAGGGACGGGAGCGGCTCGGTGGCCCCGCGCTCGTCCTTGAGCAGCAATTAGCGAGTGCTGGGCATCTCCTCCGAGCTCCTCTCCGGGCTCCTCCAGCTGCTGATGAGCTTTTGGGAGCGCGGGGAAAGCGGGAGCAGCCTGACCCGGGGAAATGTGCAGGCTTTTATTAGCGCTGCAGATAATTACATTTAATAAGGACAGCAGCTTTTCCCACACCAGAGAGCTGAACCATCAATCTTGCCTTTAATAATAAACCCTCTCCAACTCATTTACATTCATTGTTCCTTTTGCAACACAACATTACCCACGCTTTATGGCCCCGGCAGCTCGTAGGGGATCTGTGGGATCAGGGCAGGGTGCCCGTGCCGTGCCAGGGGTGTCCCCTGGGGGTCCTGTCCCCATTCCCGTGCCCACGGGACTGGCAGCCCTTTGCCCGGGGAGCCACAACCCCCTGGGCACCTGGACCCTGCGAAATTTCCCAATAACTCCGTGGCTTTGTGGACTCCGGAGCAATTACTCACCTGGCAGGAACCTGCAGGGCCAGGATTGCGTCTGCAGGGATCCCGGAGTGAATCATGGAATTGTTTGGGTTGGTTAAAGCCCAGCCAGTGCCACCCCTGCCATGGCAGGGACACCTCCCGCTGTCCCAGGCTGCTCCAACCTGGCCTTGGACATTCCAGGGATCCAGGGGCAGCCACGGCTGCTCTGGGCACCCCGTGCCAGGGCATGGCCCCCTTCAGAGCCAGGAATTCCTTGCCAATATTCCCTGAGTCACTCTGAAGCCACTCCCTGTCCCTCCACCCCTTGTCCCCAGTCCCTCTCCAGCTCTCCTGGAGCCCCTTCAGGTCCTGCCAGGGGCTCTGAGCCCTCCTTGGATCCTTCCCTTCTCCAGGTGAACATTCCCAGCTCTCCCAGCCCGGCTCCAGCCCTTGGAACATCTCCATGGGCTCCTCTCCAGCAGCCTCACATCCCTCTGAAGTTGGACCCCAGGGCTGGAGCTGCTCTGCAGGTGAGGTCTCACCTGAGCAGGACAGACTCCCGCCCCTCCCTGCTGCCCAGGGATGGATCCTTACAGGGGGACACAGGAATGTTCTGGAGCACGTTCTTCTAAGGCAGAGCTGGTGGGATTTTAGGGAGAGAAGCAAACGCAGTCTCTGTGTTGGGAAGCGCTGTGTCCCTCAGGAGATAGGAAAAATAATGGATAAATGAATAAGAGCGCAGCAAACATTCATCTTCACAGCTGAAATTGGAGAGGAGAGCTGAGGGTATTATAAATCCTATTTTGCTGCTGCTGCTTCGCTGTGATTTGGTTTTGCTGGCTCAGACCAGGACAGATATTCCAGCCCAGTTTTCCCTCCCTGATGCTCTGCCCTGCCTGGGGTGGGGAGCTGTGGGATGTGGTGGGATCAGAGGGCTCTGGGAATGTCCCCTCCTGGCCCGGAGCTGTGCAGGACACTCTGGAGCCAGGAGGACAGAAATGGGGTCAGGAGCTTCTCCCACCTTTCCCATGGGGTGATGAAGAGGAACCAAGGAGCCAGGCCGGGCTGGATGGGGTTTGGAGCAGCCTGGGATGGTGCAAGGTGTCCCTTCCAACCCCAGCCAACCCCCGATTCCATGACTCTGTGATGATTTAGAGTGGGCCGAGGCCTCACAGGGCCGGGACTCTTCTCCTGCCATCCCTGTGCCCTTCCAGCACCGGGGGGAATCTGGCAAGATGAGGATTTGTGTCAGAAAAGGGCAACAAAAAGGGCTCAAATCCCGCACCTTCCCTGTGATCCCATCTGGCCATCCCTGCGTGCCCAGACCATCCTTCCCCTGTCCCTGGGCCAGCAGCCGGTGCCAAAGGCAGCGTGGGAATGACATCATTCCCAACGGGATGGCGTCACCGTGCAGAGCCAGGGCATCACCCACCGAGGGGAATTTGGGGTGCTGGGTGCCCCAGGATGCAGCTTGGGGTGATCTGCACCAGCCAGGCACATCCCCCCAGTCCGTGCCAGCATTCTGGGATGTGCCCCAGTCCCTGTGGGGCAGCAGCCAGGACACGCTGCGGGATCTGCCCGGGTTTAGTCTGGGCTCAGGGCTCATTATCAGCTCAGCACCGGCTCCTGCTCCTCGGGCACCTCCTGCAATCTCCTTGGATTCCTTGATCCTGGCCCAAAGCAGCCCACCCAGCAGGGAGCAGGGTTTGGAAGGAGCAGGAATCTGCAGGAAGCTGGTTTAATTGGGATCCTGAGAGCCGGGCTGGGCCAGGGCAGCTCCTGCTCCGTTCCCTTCTCCAGCTGAGCACCCTCAGCATTCCCAGCCTGGCTCCAGAGGGGTCCGGCCCCCGGAGCGGCTCCGTGGCCTCGGGAATTGCTCCAGCAGCTCCGTGTCTTCCTCGCACTGTGCCCACGAGCTCCTGCACTGGTTTGATCCCCACACACCTGCCCTGGTGCAGGAGGAGCCTCAACGCCTCCGAGCTGCTGGTGCGACCGACCGGAGGTGTGACAAGGTGACAGAGGTGTGAGAGCAAAGGGACAGGGAGGTGACAGACGCATGGGGCGGTGCAGAGCAGGTTGGTGCTGGCCTGGCAGGAGCTGAGACAGGGGCAGGAGCCAAATGCTGGATTCAGGATCCAAGCTCTGGAAACAGGATCCAAGTTCTGGATGTGAATGGATGCAGGATCCAGGCTCTGGATGAAGGATTCAAGCTCTGGGTGCAGATGGGTGAAGGATCCAGGCTCTGGGTGCAGGATCCAGGCTCTGGGTGCAGGATCCAAGATTTGAATGCAGAATCCAAGCTCTGAGTGCAGGATGCAAACTCTGGATGAAGGATCCAAGCTCTGGATGTGGATGGATGAAGTATTCAAGCTCTGGGTGCAGGATCCAGGCTCTGGGTGCAGATGGATTCACTTTTCCCATGGAATCCCTGTGTGCCTCAGCCCCCCACACCCTGGGGTCGGGGATCTCCCCATGAGGGCCGGGTACCATCCCTGGAGATGTGAGTCCTTCCCAGCTGGAAGCTGGAGCAGGCAGATCCAGCTCCTGGCCGTGTTTGCAGTCAGGTTTCACACAGGGGTGTCCGTGGATCTTTTCTCCTTCCCTCTCAGACGCCTCCCAAACCCAGGGATCTGCATCACGTGTTCCCCCCAAACCCCATCCTCGACTGGAAATAACAGGAGCTGCTGCTCGCTGGGTGGGAAAAAAACCCAAGGATCATCATGTGGGAACAACTCGGTGAAAACCCCCCACCAGTGCACGTCCTGGAACTTATTTATTCCCTTTTATCTCCTGCGAGAAGCGATCAGCTGGGGCTTGGCAGGAGCCACCTCTGCCATGTGTTATCTCTCTGATATCCCGAGCTGATAATCCCGGCTTGGCTCAGATTTGTGCCTGACACCCCTGGGGACCCGGCTGGAGCAGCCCCTGCCTCCCGCTGGGATTTCTCCTGTCTCCCATCGCCCTTCCAGCCCATAAATATTTGTGTAAGAGCCTCTCTGCCCCAGCCCTGCCGCTGTTCCCATTTCTCCAATGTCACAGGCGACTTTTTTTCCAAACTTTTTAATTCCGTTCATTAATCATTTAGAGAAATGTGCAATTACTCGAGTCCAATTACAGAAAATGTGCAACTACTTGAGTCCCATTATGAGCCCCTAGAAAATGCCAAGAACTTGATTAGAGCAAAACCACCGCCAGTCCCACAGACTTTCAAAGCAAACACTGCGACTTCTCCTGGCAGGGGAGCAGAAATCCCAATTTATTTACGCACAAATGTGTCCAAGCCTCGCTGACAAGATGGGAAATCTCTGCTATCGGCTGGAACGTGAGTTCAGCGGTCCCTAAAGGAAGAGATGTCTCTCCCTTAATTAAAGCAAGGCCTGAACTCGCTGTAACCTCCTGATTTCATGGATCTGCTCGGATTTTTCCGGAGGGTTTGTAATTACCCCACGAGCCGGCTGCTCCTCTTCCAGCGGTGTCTGCATCCACTGGAGCGGGGTCTGTGCTCTTCCAAACCCAGCCAGGACCGTGCAGCTCCTGCTTCTGAAATCTCTGCCGAGATTGCCTTCGTTCCCTAATCCATAATTAATCCAAGAGTCTCCCATGCAAATCAGGAGCGGCTCCTGATTGAGGTCAGCGCTGCCCGGGTGTGTCTGGGGGAGCCACAGGAATTATGGTTTATTAGGGATTAAGATGGGATTTAAGGGCCTTACTTAGCGTGGGGTTGTGGCGAGCCCGTCTCCCAAAATCAGAGATTTTCAGGGGAATCTCAAGATAAAGGGCTTAAAGAGGGGAATTAATTTCCTGGACGCCGCAGCTCGTCCGGAATAAAAAAAAAATATATATATATATAAAAAATCTCTTATAAAAGTATAATTTTCTCCTTGTTATTCGCAATTACAAAATAATAAGATTGTTTAAAAATCCAATGGAGTGGATGTCAATATTGGCAGGAGATGTAATTGCAAAGCACGTGCCAGCCGTCCGTGGCTTTTCTTAATTTTAATTAGGATAAAATTTACTAATCTTGCCGGGTTTGCAGGAGGAGGTTTGCCAAGAAGCCATCAATTGATCTGGATGATATTGGCTCCCTTTTAAGAGCCCCTCGCTAACTGCTATGTAAAGCCTGGGCTTTCAGCTCCCTTCTCAGATCCTCTCCGCAGTGTTTTTGGCATGTCAAAAGGCCAGATGTTTTTTATTTGAGAGCAAATTGACACGTTAAATTACATTGTGCAAACAGCAAAGCCAGCCATGAGTAAACAGGCGACGAGGATTCATTGAATTTTATGGGTCGCAATAATGTTTATGTAATTTAACAAATTTATGCTTCGTGTCAGCTTCACCGCAAGAGTTATTCATTCCAAAAGGAAAAACAGCTTCCATGACAGCCCCCATAGATTCTGCCTCGGAGCCAATCAGGAGCAAACCCAGCTTGAAGATGACAATGACACGGCCAGCACAGCCAGGCCGGGGCTATCGCCTGACCCGGCTTTTTTGGGGCTTTTCACTCCAATTTGATGAATTTTGAGCACAATCAAAGAGGGGCTGGTGCTGCTCCAGGCTCTGCAGAATGTGTGGCTCCATAATGCGTTTTCCAGGGATTTCTGGCAGATTTTGCAGGAATCCTCCATGAATCAGGCTGCACCTAGCCGGGATTTCGCTGCAAAGGAATCTTTTCTTTTATCTGTGTTAATATCCCGAACTCTGCTGGATGTTGAAACGCAGAATTCCCTGAGAATTCCCCACAGCGCTGGCAGGGGGGATCAAATCCTTCTCCTTTCCCACCTCCCGTGTTCCAGGACACGTGGGACAGCTCAGACAGAGATCCCAGGCTCTGATGGGATCAGGGTCCCGCGCTCCCAGCACGGGTTAAGGTGGGAATGTGGGATTTTGGAGCAGCCAGGTGCAGGAAGTTCAGGCCCGGCATCAATAACCAAGGGCAGCAGGAGGTGCCGGCGCCTGGAAAAGCCAAAGAGAAAAGAAAAGGAATCTCCAGCCTTTTTTACAGGGATGGAGGGCCAGGACACAGGGAATGGCTTCAACCGCCAGATGGGTGGGATATTGGGATGGAATTCCTGGCTGGGATGGAATTCCCAGAGCAGCTGTGGATCCCTGGAAGTGCCCAAGGCCAGGCTGGAGCAGGCTGGGACAGCGGAAGGTGTCCCTGCCGTGGCACTGCATGGGATGTGAGCTCCTTTCCCACCTGAACCATTCCAGGATTCCCGGAGCTCCAGCTGCCCCTCCAGGCTTTGCTTCCCTCCAGAGCAAGGTGATGCCTTCAGGATGCCCAAAAAACCTCGGAGGGGCTGGCAGGGGAAGCTCGGATTTTGTCAGCTGAAGGGAAGGGAGCTGCTCAGATCCCAAATTTCCCATCTGGCTCCTCTCCGTGTCAGCACCAGCACTGCCCTCGTCAGCAGGGAGCTGATTCCCGTGTCTAAATGGAATTTAATGCGGGCCTGAAGGAGATCTCTGCACAGGACATGGAGAGGGAACGAAGGGTTATTGCTGTCAATATAATTAATTTCAAGCTAATTTGAACATCTGATTAAGTTTAGCATTACCATAAAAACTAAACTGCTATTTAAACCAGAGAGAGGTTTATTAAATAAGTGCTGGAATGCAACAGAAAGCAAAATGAAGGCAATAAAGTAACTAGAAGTAATAAAATTAAGTGAATGCCGGAGATAATCCTTTGATGGATCTTTCCTTTACCCTTTCCCAGTTGGCATTTTCCATCCAGACCTCTGGAATTCTTATGGGTCTGTTCAAATCTTCATGGAATCAAACCATGGAAGAAGAAATGGCCAATGCAACGATTTTTCTTTGGAAAAGGAGGAGGGATCCTCAAGGAGGAGAGGGGGCTGTGAGCGAGCTCCTGGCTGCACAAGGTCAGGGCCATTCCCATCCAGCTGGGAATTCTGCCTGGAGCAGAGCGTGGGTGGGAAAGGACAAACAGGATCCCCCCGTGGGGGCGGCTTTGGGGGCTCCCTTCATCACTGCCCTGCCTGGAATGAGACATTGGTCCGGTGGTGAAATCCCTGTGGGAATTCTCCCGCTGTGCCCACCCGTGCCAGCCAGGACACGTGCCCTCCCTCTTCCCCAGGTCCCCGTGCCAGCCCAGGAAAACATTTATTTACTCTGAAGCCTTAAAATGCAGCGGCTGAGATAACGCTGATAGGATCACACAGACATCCACATTCATTTATCCCGAAGGCCTGAGCTGAAGTGACTGGGGCATGGCAGAGAGAGCTGTGCCCACACTGCTGCCACGTCTCCGTGGGCATCCCGTGCCAGGGGCATGGCTGGGGATGGGCTGGTGGCCACAGGGATCCCGTGCCAGGGGCAGAATTTGGGATGGGCTGGTGGCCACAGGGATCCCGTGCCAGGGGCTCCTTGTCATCCTTCAGCTGCTCTGAGCTCTCTGCTGCTCCAGGTCAGCACCAGCTCAGAGGTGCCACCTCAACTGGTGCCACGCCATCCATGGCAGGGACACCTCCCACTGTCCCTGGGGCTCCAGCCCCAGTGTCCAGCCTGGCCTTGGACACTGCCAGGGATCCAGGGGCAGCCGCAGCTGCTCTGAGCACCCTGTGCCAGGCCTGCCCGCCCTCCAGAGGACAATTCCATCCCAAAATCCCATCCAGCCCTGCCCTCTGGCAGTGGGAAGCTGTTCCCCCTTGTATCAGACTTCATCCAAACCCTCCGAGTGCACCGAGGTTTTTCCTGGTGCTCTCCAGGGCCCCTCAGGACATTGCCCAGGCTGTGACCAGACCTGGAGGAGCCTCACACCGACGTTCCTCAATTTTTGGCACTTCCAGCCAGTGTTTCCTCCCATCCTGAGCCCAAACTTCCCCTCCTAAGTTTTCCATCCGGCACCAGGGTTTGCAGGTAACTTCCACTGCGATGCCGAGCACAATTTAGATTATAAAATATATCCGCGGGCTGTTCCCTTAATTGATTTCTTTTGTTTCGTTCTATTCCTCGAAGATTTGTCAACATTAATTTTTATATGGTTAACACTTTGCAAATACTGGCCAACTTTTTAAAATTAATGTGTTGAGATGGAGATTGAATACCTTCCCTCCCCTACACGTGAAGCAGGGATGAGAGTAAAACACGTTATCAGCATTTAATCGGGGAAATTTGGGTTATTTGAAAGGGAATCCGCCAGCACCCACTGGCAGCCGGATTTAACACCGCCAATTCCCGCACGACCAAAAAGCCCCAATTTCCCACGATAAGGAGATTTCAGGAAATTCGTGGGGTTTCCCAGCGTTCAAGTCAACAAATCAGCGAGGAATGGAGTGGAGAGCGAATTCCCGGGAAGAGGTCGCGGTGTAAATCCGGCGAGCCCAGAGGGCTGTGCCTGATAAAGCCACCAAAACCAACGGGGCCGGTGCCAAATCCTGCCGGGAGCCGCTCCCGGTGGAGGAATCCTGCGGGTGGATGTCGGGAGCCTCTGGAGCGGTGATGAGCCTCGCTCCGAAAACACATTTCGGAGATGGCTCCTATTAAAGCGCAATTACAGGTTAAGTAACGAATTGGCTCCGTGCCTAATCGAGAGAATCGCGCTGTGACAATCAGATAAGGGATGGAACAACACGGCAAGAACCACCGGGGAGGGGAAGAGAGACCGGGGAGGGGAGGAGAGACCGGGGAGGGGAGGGGAGGAGAGAGAGACCGGGGAGGGGAGACCGGGGAGGGGAGGGGAGGAGAGACCGGGGAGGGGAAGGAGAGACCGGGGAGGGGAGACCGGGGAGGGGAGGAGGGACCGGGGAGGGGAGGGGAGGAGAGACCGGGGAGGGGAAGGAGAGACCGGGGAGGGGAGACCGGGGAGGGGAGGAGGGACCGGGGAGGGGAGGGGAGGAGAGACCGGGGAGGGGAGGAGAGACCGGGGAGGAGAGACCGGGGAGGGGAGGAGGGACCGGGGAGGGGAGGGGAGGAGAGACCGGGGAGGGGAGGAGAGACCGGGGAGGGGAGGGGAGGGGAGACCGGGGAGGGGAGGGGAGGAGAGAGAGACCGGGGAGGGGAGACCGGGGAGGGGAAGAGGGACAGGGGAGGGGAAGAGGGACCGGGGAGGGGAGGAGGGACCGGGGAGGGGAAGGAGAGACCAGGAGCCACCGGGAGCCACCGGGAGCCGCGCCCGGGGGGCTCCGCTGTCACCGCTCAGTCCCCGACAATGCGGAGCTTTGAAAGCCGAGCCCGGAGCTGTGGGGTGACATCCAGCTCCAGCTCCAGCTCCAGCTCCAGCTCCAGCTCCAGCTCCAGCTCCAGCTCCAGCTCCAGCTCCCGAGCAGCCGGGAGAGCGCGGCTGTCGCCAAGGAAACCGCGGATTGCCGCATCCATGGCTGCTGCGGGGATGGGGATGGGATGGGCATTGGGATGGGGATGGGCTGTGGAGTGCCACTCCAGTGCCACTCTGGGCTGAGCTCAGAGTGCCTCTCCTGGAAATGGGGACATGTCTCCAGCTGCCCAGGGACAGCGCTTTCCCATCGCGTTGCCCCCAGTTCGCTGGGATGTGGCCCCAGCACTTCACCCCCTGTCCCCGCACACGCAGCGAGGGCACCGGAGGAGCTCCAGGAGCTCCAGGGGCTGCCTAGGCAGGGTCACTGCACAGGGGCAGGGGACACCGAGGTGTGGACCTGGGCTCGGTCACGCCTGGAGTCCTGTGTCTGCTGCGGTCCCTCCCGTGTCACAGGGAGCTGGGAAAGGTGCAGGGACAGGTGACAATGGTGGATGGCAGCTTCCCTGCCCGGCCTGCAGTGCGGGGAGAGACAGAGAACGCCGGGGGCTGGTTGAGAGAATCAGTGGGATGGGCTGGGAATGAATTCCCAGCCTGGGAAGGAGGTGAGAGGGGACTGTGAAGGAGTCTCCAAAGCTCTGGGTGCACGGAGGTGGCAGAGGCATCTGACAGGGACGTGTCTCCACCTCGTCCTGAAGGGTTTCACTCTGGTTCCTTGTCCTGTTCCTTGCAGGTGGAATGTCCCAGAATCTCTCCTCCAGAGCCTCGCTGTGGAACCAGGGGAAGGTTGGGGTTGGGAGGGACCTCGGGGGCCATTCAGTGGCATCATCTCCGTGGTGTCTGCGGGATTGTGTCCGTGTGCCCCTGGTGCTGGGCCCCAGGGCTGGAGCAGCTCTGCAGGTGGGGCCTCACCTGAGCGGGAAGAGAGGACAATCCCCTCCTGACAAAGAGCAGCCAGGACACCCAACCTCAACCTGGCTTCTCACAGCTCCTGAGGCAGCTTTGGCATCCCTGAGGACCACCAGGGTCACCGGGGCCAGCTCCTGCTCAGGACAAAGTCCTTTACCCAGGCGATGGGGAAACCTCCCGTTCCTTTTCTGCCTGGAAAAACTGGGCAGGGAAACACCCACAGAGCACCCTCGGCCTTGGCTCAGGAGATCCCGCAGGATCATGGGAGGCTGGAAAAGCCCTCTGAGACCACGGAGCCCACCCGTTCTCCCAGCACTGCCAAGGCCACCAGTGCCACGCGTCCCCAAGGGCCACACGTGCACGTTTTCCCAGTGTTTCCATCTCCATCCCAACCAAATTCCCTGTGGAGCTGCTGCTCAGGGAGAGCAGGGGCCGGCTGAGGAGCCCTGCTGGGCCCTGCTGGCTCCTTCCCCCACCCCAAAACTCCAACCTGGTGTTTATCCCCGGGTTGGCTCCAACGGGGGAGCGGCAGCAGCAGAATCCTGGAGCACAGCGAGTTCTCAGCGATATAATTCTCTTTAATCTTTTAAGCATTTGACAGTATTTGCTTGAAAGAAGAAGCAACAAGTACATAATTATTGCACTAATTAAGCTGCCAAAACACAAGCATGCTGCAAGAGCACCTTTGAAACAGTGAGCTCTCGATTCATTAGCATCTGCTGTAAGCTTATTAATCACCTAACAGGCAATTAGCAAGCTGTTACTGTTTGAGACTAGTATGTAAATAAATTCTTGGGTTAATTTCTTCCTCTGATAATAAAGAAAACATTATGAAAATTAGCTAAGCGACAATGTAAATGATCTTGACTGTTAATTATGTGCTGGTGTTACACGCACGGCAGAGAGAGGATGCACCTCTCGTTTGGCGCAGTTTGAAAAATAAAATTGTTGACGGAGGGAGCGGGGAGGTTTTCCTGCAGTGCAGCCACAGCTGTTTGCCTGCAGCTCCCCCAAAGCCAGCGCCGAGGGACTGGCACCGCGGGATCCCGCTGGGATTTGGGATGTGCCCGGTCAGGAGCCTGTGCTGGGGCTGGATCCCTGCTCCAGCCAGCACCCGCGAGCAGGGGGTTGATAAAAATTCACAGAAACATGGAATCATGGAATCACAGAAACAGAGAATTGCGGAATCGCGGAATCACGGAATCATGGGATAATAGAATCACGGTATCATGAAATAACGGAATTGCAGAATCATGGAATCGTGGAATCAGAATCACAGAATCACAGAATCACAGAATTACTGAATCATGGGATAATAGAATCACAGTATCATGGAATAACGGAATTGCAGAATCATGGAATCGTGGAATCAGAGAATCACAGAATCACGGAATCACGGAATCACAGAATTACAGAATCACAGAATCACAGAATCATGGAATCGTGGAATCGTGGAATCACAGAATCATGGAATCATGGAATCACGGAATCACAGAATCACGGAATCACAGAATCGTGAAATCACGGAATTGTGGAATCACAGAATCGTGAAATCATGCAATCACAGAATCATGGAATAATAGAATTATGGAATCATGGAATAATGGAATAATGGAATCACGGAATCACAGAATCACAGAATAATGGAATAACGGAATCACAGAATCACAGAATCACACACAATCACACAATCACAGAATAACCAGGTTGGAAGAGACCTTCAGGACCATCAAGTCCAAGCCCTAACACCTCAACTAGCCCATGGCACCCAGTGCCACATCCAGGCTTTTTTTAAACACATCCAGGGACGGTGACTCCACCACCTCCCCAGGCAATGCATCCCAATAATTCATCTTTCTTTCTGTGAAAACTTCTTCCTAGTATCCAGCCTGTATTTCCCTTGGCACAGCTTGAGACTGTGTCCTCTGGTTCTGTGAAATTCATCTGGAACCCTTGGGAGTGCCTTGCCCTGAGGACACCAGGAGCCAGATGTGCCCTGTACCCAGCACCAGATGTGTGCTCTACCCTCTCTCCTTGCACAGGGACCTCGTTTCATGGCCCAAACGAGAGGGTTTGGCTGCAAGGACATTGATTAATCCACAGATCCAGCCTGGCAGCATTGCCTCGTTATTTCTATTCCCTCAAGGGGTCATTGCAAGGATTCCCTCTCCTGGCATCACCTTTCACCCGTGGAAGGAGCAGCGATCCCGTGGCCCAGCGGGGCAGTTCCTGAAGTGCTTAAGGAGCCAGCAGCCTCTCCAGAGGGGTCTGCCCTGGGGACAGCCCCTGGGGACAACAGGCAGTGACCCGGAGCCGTCACACCCCGAGCCAGCCCCAAAGGAGGGGCCCTTCCCTGCCCGTCACCTTCCCTGCCCTGCTCTGAGCTCGGCTCTCCAGCTCCTCTCCCCCAAATCCCTCCCAGCTCCTTGGAAGCTGCTCCAGCGGAGCAGAAAACTCATTATGGAGAACTGCACAGAGGCTGCTCGAGTGAGGAATTACCAGCAGCAGAGGTTACTTCATAATCTCATTAATTTAAACTATTTTATCACCGGCTCCTGCCCCGTAATTACGCCTGCAAAATGCACACAGAGTATTCCAGCGTGAGAGGCTTGAGGGGAAGGATGAAGATTGAGGATGTGGTGAGGCCCTTCCTCGGGGCTGCAGGAGCTGTGGGCAGTGCCATGGCCCTTGTCCCAAGTCGCTCTCTCTCTCTGAAGAGTTTTCCCAAAAGGAAAACTTTTTGGACCACAAAAGAGGCTATAATTTTAACCTTAAAAATATAAAATATATCAACAACCGCATCTTTTCAAGGTCTGGTTTTGGAGTTTTGCTGTTGGTGGCAGCGACTCTTGGCCGGTGTCAATCAGGATGAAAACTCCGGGTGGAGAAATCAGAGCCAGGTCGTGGCTCTGTGCTCCCCTTCCCACAGCCGAGCACTCCAGCTGCCAGAGACTGGTTCAGCTCCCCACATGAAAAATTTACTTTTTAATGGGCCAGACTGCGGCAGCGCCTGAGCCGGATCCAAAATAACCTCTTAGCACAGGGCCCCGAAGGGATCTCCAGCCATGCCCATAAAACTGGAGCACTCTTGGACTAAAAAGCTCTTTCCAGCCGTGCCCTCCTCAGCTTCTCGGGGCCACGCAGTCATTGGAAAGCTCCAGCGCTTGCTCCAGGAAATGGAAAATGATCTTTTGGAACCACACTGCCCATGGCTTTTGTTTTCCGGTTAAAGCAAGCCCACACATCAATAAATTCGGATTTTTTTTGTTTTTCTCCTCCAGGGTCCAACAGCAGGCGCAACCTCAGCAGCCTGGCCGAGGGGAGCAGATGGAGGGAAAGGCTCTGGGATGTTTTCAGGATATGAGGAAAGGTGGGACAGACCTTTGGCCAGGGTGAGGTGGGCACCTCTGTGTGAGCAGGGGCAGAGCCCCACGTCCCCTCCACGCCAAAGGGACACGGCTCTGGTGCTGAGGGGATTTCTGAGGGGGTTTCTGAGGGGATTCTGGGCAGACTTGCAGCTCTGGTTTGGCTTGGAAGGAACTTCAAAGCTCCTCTCATTCCACCAGACCAGGTTGCTTTTTGTTTTCTCTCCTGGAGCTGGTTTCATCTTGGAAATCTCCTTGAGAAAAGGGGATTTTATACGACCAACCAAGCCACCCTGAGCAGTGCACGAGGGCACCAGGATCACCCAGCTCATCCCAAACCCAAGGGCCCTGCATGGCCCCGGATATCGATCCATGAAATATTTCCCTGCTGAGTCATTGGGGAGCAGCCAAGGTAAACGCTTTGGTTTGAGGGAAGGATCTTTGGAGCAGAACAACAGGAGAGTGTTGGAGCCCTGGTCACACAGAAAAATAAAAATAAAGCAAGATGGAGGCTTTAAGGTGGATGTTTGTCCTTCTTTTTCACCTTCTTCTTCAGGGGTCTAGGTCATAATTTTGGATAGAAAAGTCCACATTGCAGGCCATGGGTGGTTGGTTATTGGGTTAAAAGGAAAAATAATTTAGGTGTCATTTCTTAATTGGACAGGTTATCCTCAAAAGGCCTTGTAGAGAGAGATACAGGTCTATTTTTAGTTTGTTAGCATGAGGTGCTGTAGAACTCATGGTTTGTGGGACTGTAATACAGATAAAAACTAACAAACTTCTGAGTCCGAATAGAAAATATCATCTTGAGCATTTAATCTTGACCCTAAAAAAGAAGATAAAAAGTGACAGATGAGGAAAATTCCTCTGCTGGCAGCAGAGGAGCTCCCACCCACTGCTGGGCTGGGGTCTGGGTGTCACTGGTGCTGGCAGAGCAATGGCACAGGGACCACAGTGTGCCAGGGATTGGGGTAGGGCAGGGACCACGATGTGCCAGGGATTGGTGGCACAGGGACCCCGGTGTGCCAGGGATTGGTGGCACAGGGACCCCGGTGTGCCAGGGATTGGTGACACAGGGATCCCGGTGTGCCAGGGATTGGTGGCACAGGGACCCTGGTGTGCCAGGGATTGGTGGCACAGGGACCCCGGTGTGCCAGGGATTGGTGACACAGGGACCACGGTGTGCCAGGGATTGGTGGCACAGGGACCACGGTGTGCCAGGGATTGGTGGCACAGGGACCACGGTGTGCCAGGGATTGGTGACACAGGGACCCTGGTGTGCCAGGGATTGGTGGCACAGGGACCACGGTGTGCCAGGGGCTGGGACAGTGCCCAGATCGATGGGGGAAGGCAGAACTGTTGTTATTAGAGCTGACCTTGTCCCCAGGCTCTCCCACAGATCCAAAGGTCACAGCAAAGCAAACAGCTCCGAAGGACTGGAGATAGCCCAGGACAGGACAGGGATGCAAATATCCCCGGAGAACAAATAAACACCTGGAGGGGCAGCTCGCCAGGGCTGCAGGGAATCCTGGAATCCACTCCGGTGGGACATGGAGGGGATTGGCCCCTTTGTCCCAGCCCCCAGAGCTGCTCCAGCTCCAGGGTACAACATCAGCAGCCCCTGGAGCTGCTGGAACGAGTCCAGAGGAGGCCAGGGAGCTGCTCCTGTCCCCAGGTGCTACATCCACATGGCTTTAAATCCCTCCAGGGGTGGGGACTCCAGCCCTTTCCATGAAGAAATTTTCCCAATGTCCAACCAAAATTTCCCTGGTGCATCTTGAGGCCATTTCCTCTCACCCTGACAATGGATGGATGGGGAGACCTCGGTGTTTTCCTCCCAGTCTCAATCTCAATCTCCACCAGGGACAGCCCAGAGTTTCCCAGTGCTCAGCAGAGCCCAGGATGGACGGAAGGCTCGGGATGATTTTTCCCTGCAGGAAAATGATTTTTCCCTGCAGGACTGCTTGGCTTTCCTCCAGCTCCAGGCGAATTCCTGCAGCCCCGGGTGAGCTGGATGTTCTGTGCTGTTCCACACACTCGAGCTCCCCTTGTCAGCCTCACAAACCCATCAGGCCCAGCGAGATAAGGAGGTCCAGGCTCTGCCATCTCTCCCCAGATCTGCGGATTTTCCAAGCCGCTCAAAGCTGCCGGGGTTGGAATTTTCAGGCAGCTGCTGACTTCAAAGGCAGTGGTGCTCATCTGATGGAAAATCTCCCCAATTTCCCCAGTCTGCCTGGTGAGGGGAGGGTAGCACTGCCCAGTCCCATCAGAGCCTGGTGCCACTTGGGCAGAGACACGGGAGAGCTCTGGAATTTCCAAGGGGCTGCCTTTGGGGTGAGAACACAGATCCAGGCTTCACCCACCTCCCCAGCGATGTTAAACTTCCAGGTTTAACAGGAAGGAAAGCCCAGGGGGAAAGGCTGGGAGAGCTCGGATCTCAGCAGGAGATGCCCAGTGCACCACAGAGACATTTCCCTGCATGGAGAAAAGGAAAAAAAAAAAATCTAAAAGTAGAAGAGGAAAAATCCCCTCTGCCCTGCCCTGGGGCCGGGGCTCAGCATTCCAAGCACAGGATGAAACATTCCCGGTGCTGGGGCTGCCCCAGGAATTCCATGGGATTGGCCTGGGCTAACACACTGTGATCAAAGCTAATCTCTGATTAGCCACACTGAGGAGATTTAATTTAGTTTAAAGCCTTACCTATAATGCAGAACTGGGTATTATTGCATATCTGAGCAGGGCTGCTGTGGTAAAGCTGCAGTATTTGTAGGAGAATTAAACCCTCTCTGCGAGCATCGCCCGAGGAGGGAGGCAGCAGAACTGAGCCTGGCTCCTAACTCTCCAAAATCACCACTCCCTCACGGAAATGTCACAAGGTTTTCAAGTGTCGCCTATTTGCTCTCATTTCTATTTAATTCCAGCCAGCCGAGTTCACATTTTCAAGCTGGGGGGGTTGAAATTTGCCTCTTTCTTAAGGAAGGGGAGATTTTCACCCAGTGCCTGGGACACCTCCAGGGGCGAGCACTCCAAACCTCCCCGGGCAACCCCAAAGCAGAAACTCCATGTCCTCATCGTGTCCCTGTTCCCTGGGACACTCCACCTGCCTGCGATTCCTGCTCCCCGTGCTGGGAATTTCGGGCCCCCGGGGATTTTTTTTGGGCCGGCCCATCCCGGCTTCCAGGAGATCCAGGGTGCTGGGAAGCAGGGATGGGTAAGAGCAGCCCTCCCCGAGCCTCATTCCCTTGGGAAATCAGAGCGAGGTGGGGGGGGCGGAAAAAATATCCGTAAGCGAAGTAATTCCTATTAGGGACGAGCTCCTCTCTCCCCTCATCTCCTGCGAGCGTTCTTGATTAGCTGATAAATGATTAATGGTGCCAAGAAGAGCCGGCTCCTTCATCTCCTGCTTTCATCGCCCCAGCCGCCTCTGGGGGACTCCAAATGTCACGGGCAGATAAAAGGGTCCCCCTGAGACCCCCACGGGCCCCAGTGTCCCGGGAGGAGAGGCCGGGATGGTGTGAGCCTTCATCCCCTGCCTCAGCCTGGGAGCATCCTCTGAGCTCTCCCTGCTCTCCTTTTCCCTGGCACGTCCCTGGAATCCATCGCTCCTGACAAGGGCTCTATTTTAATGCTCCTAACAGCAATTTTTATTCCAGCACTATGCGAAGGCACTTAGATTTCCGTGCAGTTTTTACTTTTTAATCTGCCATACTTCTTGCCGGTGTCAAAGTGTCACCAGTTAATAGTCTGACTGGAAAAAGGAGTGTTTCAGATCTTGTTCCGTCGTCCACGCTGTGAATACATTAGAGAGGCACTGAATGATTTAAGAGGGATTTTTTTCTCCCCCTGAGCAGGCAGGAAAGGCAAACGCGGGAGCACAAACGCTGCTCCGAGATAAAAAGATGGGCAGAGCCTTCTGCTCCAGGTTCCCCCGAGGCACCGGGATGGGATTTGGGGTGGGGAAGGCGCTGCTGGCACCTCCTCATCCCTCAGGAATTCCGCCTTGCCTGGGACCCTCCGGTTCAGCTCTCCCAAGCAGTTTTCCCCCAAGGATTTTGTCATTCCTGAGCGCCAGGAAAGCGGACAGCCTGTGCCAGAGGTTCTGGAGCACGAGGAAAAGCCTGGAAAGGGAGATTCCCACTGGAGTTATCCCAGGTGAGGGGCAGAGCATCCCCTGTGCAATACAGCCCATAATGCCCAGCCTCACTCATTTCTGGCTCCGAGGATGCTGCTTTAGGAACCCGAACATCCCCCTCAGCTCCCAGGGGATGTTCTGGGGTGCTTTAGGGATGCTCTGGAAAATGAGAACGGGAGATCAAAGCTCCCCGGCTGTTGCAGCCCTCAGCAGCAGCAGCAGCAGCCTCCACCAGCCCATCCCTGCGCATTCCAGCAATTAATTCCTTAATTTGTCCCCACCCTGGCACCAGGCAGGGCTGGGGGAAGCACAGGGAGGAGCTGGGGCAGGGATGGAGCAGCACAAATGTCAGGCAGCATTATTGACAACATTATTATTATTATTATTATTATTATTATTATTATTATTAATCACCTCCTGCAGCCCATTTATTCTCCCCAGCAGGATTCCACAGGAAAACCTGCTGAGGCCTGTGGGACTCTGGGAATTTTTGGGTTAAATCAGACCTTTACCTGGGATCTGGAATGTTCTCTCTCCCAATATATCAATAACTGATATCGGTCCCCATATTGGATATCTGATATCTCTCTCAATATATCAATATCTGATGTCTCTCCCAATATCCCAATACCTGATTTCTCCCAATATCCCAATACCTGATCTCTCCCAGTATCCCAACACCTGATCTCTCCCAGTACCCCAATACCTGATCTCTCCCAGTATCCTAATACCTGATTTCTCCCAATATATCAATACCTGATTTCTCCCAATATCCCAACACCTGATCTCTCCCAGTACCCCAATACCTGATCTCTCCCAGTACCCCAATACCTGATCTCTCCCAATATCCCAATACCTGATCTCTCCCAATATCCCAATACCTGATCTCTCCCAATACATTGATAAGGTTTGCAGTGCCCACAGCCAGGGCTGGATGCAGGGAGCACCAACAGCTCTGCCCGTCCCCAGTGAGTGGAAGGGCAAGGGGCACTAATTGTGGAAGGAGAAGAGGAAATCCCGGGGTTTCCACCGTGTGGTTTCCCTCAGCTCAGCCCTGGCTGCTGCAGCTCCTGGGATTTCCTGTCAGGCCTGCGTGAGTTTTAAATAAAAGGTAAAAGGGTTTAACTGGAACACGACACCTCTGAGCACTCGGGAACAGCTCAGCTCGAGTTCCCAGGGATGCCAGGGCTGGATTCACAGCAGGCAGGGACAAGCACATCCCTGCTCCTCCCCTCTGCAGCACAGGAGCTGCTCCCGGCCTTTGCTTCCAGCTCATCCCAAACCAAACCCACAAACAAAACCAAGGGACCCACGGCTGCTGCCTGGGCTGGGCTGGGGAGGGCGATTGACCATTCCAGGGTTTCTTCCAGCTGGAATGGCAGAGAGGAGAAGGCTTGGTTTGGGTGGGAAGGGACCTTAAACATCACCCAGTGCCAGCCCATTGAACCGAAGTCTGGAAAGGCTGCCCTGGAACAGAGACTAGGCAGAGCAAAAGGGATAAAGGAGGTGTTTATTGAAAGGATAAAAGAGGTGTTTATTGAAAGGATAAAACGGGAATTTATTGAAAGGATAAAACGGGAATTTATTGAAAGGATGCACCTTGGGCAGTGCAAGAGCCTGGCCAGGGCTACACCCAAATCAAATCCAAGATGGATCCTGGTCACAAGTTTTACACTTTCATAAGTTTTGGTTCATCTGTGTATTGAGGTTAATTATCCAAGCACAGCCCCAGGCCATGAACTCTCAGCTCCCTCTCTCGCTGTTGTTCCTGCTTTTTGGGTACCAGCTGTCCTTGATTCTCTATCTAGAAAGGAATTGTCCTGTCGAACGCCCCTGTGAAGAGAACTCACTAACACCCAACATGAATTTTCAGAGTTACACACTAAGCAGCAGAGATCCTGAAGAATCTAAAAGCCAAACCCCAAGGCATCGCCACGAGCCCATGGCACACCTACAGCCCCACAGCAGCAGGGATTGGATCACACCCTCAGAGCTCTGGGATCCCCTCCGTGGTTTTCCACGGATGATTTTTTGGTGATGGATGGAGAACGCTGCGCTCGGGGCGATCCCTCTCCGAGCCACGGCCCCGCTGCCAGGGCTGGGCATGAATTATTAACTCCAGCCAGGAGATTTGCCTCTCTCCCAGCACCAGACGCTGCTGCAATAGCTCCCCACATAAAAGAGCATTAAGTGAAAGCCGGGATAAAGCAGATCTCTCTGCAAAGTGACGTCCCCGCTTTCAAGGCCCATTGCTCGGCAGGAAAATTTACAATCCTTTAATTCCATTTACAAGGCGGCAACACAAAAGGGAGCCGGAGAGACGGGGGCTGGAAACTGGGAGGCTGAAGGGGAGGAATAAAATAAACAGGAATCCAAGGGAGCCGGGATCAGACCCTCCCCCCCCCACCCCCCGAAATTCAGGCTCTCATTAAATTCCAGCCGGGATTAGAGGGGAAAGCGCCGGGCGAGGCTCTCTGCTCCTCAATGGGAGCTGTATTAAGTTATATGGGTTCCATCTTGTCCCTGTTCACGCCAAGCCGGGCTGTCTATACCCGAGCAGCTCGGCGTAATTTGCTTATAAATAATTGACTTCTTGGCGATTAAAATCTCTGGAGGGGCTCCGGGTTTATTCACAACAAGCTGCCTCGGCCTGCCGTGCAAATTAGGCCTTTCAAACCTGTCTCATCTCCAACAGAAATGTTATGAAGAGTGATTTTTTTTTATCCCCCGTAATAACCTTCAACTAACCTTTAAACTGAAGTGAATAATTTAAATCTTATTTTCATATCAATGGGGGAGTCAAGCCAAGCAATTATCTTTTATCTGTATACTCTGTCGTCAGAGCGAGGCATAATAAAGTTTTCCCAAGTGGGCAGAGTGAGGCAGGAGAGGAGGAGAGAGCGGGAGCGCGCTGGGATCTGAAGCCATTAATGCAGCAATGAATTATTCAGTAATGAGGACAAGATCCGCCGGCGAGGATCCGCAGCTCGACACAAATCGCCGGATTTTCGGCACAATCGGTGGCTGGGTGGGCGGCACCACCTCCCCAGGGTGAGCGACCGAAAAAAAAAAAAAAAGGGGGGGGGGAAAAAAAAAAAATCCTTCCCCAAAAAGTCCCCACCCCAATGCAAGGAGCTGGGGGGTTGAAATTCCCAAATTCCCCTCCCCGTGCTCGTTGAGATTCTGCCTTTCCTGCCGTGATCTTGCGGATCTGGATTCCCTTTTTCATGAATTCAGAAAAGATGGTGATGGAGGCGCTGATGGCAGCAGCAGCAGCAGCCCAGCTGCTGGAATGTCAGAGCCCGGCCCAGGGAAAACACAAATCTTGGCACGGCATCAAATCTTCATCCCTTGCCTCGGGCAGGGGGATGGGATGGGATTTGGGATGGGATTTGGGATGGGATGGGATGGAATGGGATAAAGGGATGGGATGGGATAAAGGGATGGGATGGGATAAAGGGATGGGATGGGATGGGATGGGATGGGATGGGATGGGATGGGATGGGATGGGATGGGATGGGATGGGATGGGATGGGATGGGATGGGATAAAGGGATGGGATGGGATAAAGGGATGGGCTTTTGGATTGGATTTGGGATTTGGGATGGGATGGGATGGGATTTGGGATGGGATGGGATGGGCTGGAAAAAGCCAAGGGAAAAAAGAAAATAATCCTTAAAGCGCTGCTCGGAGCCTCACTGAAGTGCCAGAGGATGATCCCACTTTTCCAGCTGGAAGGAGGATTTAACCTGCAGGTCCTCCTGATCTCCAAATTCCTCTGGCATCACCCATAAAGGGAATAATTCGTGTCACTAAATGTAGTGGGAGGGTCTGGGCTGGGACCCTCCTCCGGCTCCCGGCTGAGCCACATCCATCACTGCATCCCTGGAAATGTTTGCGCTGCACCAGGGGCAGGCCCGGGGGTTTCCTCTCTGTTTTTTTTTTTGTTTTTTTTTTTTTTTTTTTTACCCAGTGCTGGGAAGTGATGGACAGCTCGTGAAAATCCCAGCGGGTGCAGAAAAGCAGGAGCCAGGGCAATCCCGGGGAGGGAGCAGCGCTGGATTGGATGTCAGGGCAGCTCTGGCACCGAGCATTAAATATCTTCATGTAATCTTTCCACTTAAACCAGTGATTAAACAGATTTAGCAGATGATTAAACAAATAAAGATTAATGAAACAAGCAAAGCAATCAAATCTTTATGGGGGAATAAATGCGTGATCCAAAACAATATTAGGACAAATTGTCTAAAACTAATCGAGGCTGTGCTGCTTTTGTCTAAACAGCGTTTGTTATGTTCGCACTTGGGTGCAATCAAAATATTTGCTCAAACCGGGGTGGAAGTGAAAATCCCAAACACCATCGAGGATTGAAGGAAAAATGAGGAATGTTTTGCAGGATTCCCTGTGCTCCCTGGGGTCCTGAGGGGGCTGAGGGATCCTGTGGGGCTGGGTTGGGGATGGAGAGGATGAGGCTGGCCCTGGGAGGGACCCTGGAGAGGCTCCATCCCACAGCTGCCGGTGCTGGTCCCACTTTAATTAATTTTACGGGGTCCACAGGATCTCCAAGTTCTCTCCAAGCCAGCCCATCTCATAATTCCATGAACTCGAGGCTTCGGCTGCTCCAGCAGCAGCAGCAGCGCCGGGGTTTAGAGCTGTAAGTCTTTTTCTTTCATCAATTTTGCATAGGGGAAGATCGTGTTTGCTCTAAATACTTTTGTTTTTAAAGCCTCCTAAATTTTTGAAATGAAAATAACAAGGGGGTGAAAAGACTTTTCCAGACAAACTGTCAGGAGGCTGCAGCCGCCAGCGAACACAAACAGAGCTCTTCTTAATTAGGGGGGAAGGGAAGGAGGTGCCAAATCCAGGGATAGCTGTGCCTGGTGGGAGCAGGGATGGGCCAGGCTGCAGCACTGGGGTGTCCCAGGGTGTCCCTGGGGTGTCCCAGGGTGTGCCAGGGTGTCCCAGGGTGTCCCAAGGTGTCCCAGGGGTGTCCCAGGGTGTGCCAGGGTGTCCCTGGGTGTGCCAGGGTGTCCCAGGGTGTCCAGGGGTGTGCCAGGGTGTCCCAGGGGTGTCCCAGGGGTGTCCCAGGGTGTGCCAGGGTGTCCCAGGGGTGTCCCAGAGGTGTCCCAGTGTGAATTTTGGGGTTTTCCTGGGCACTGGGATGATGCTCTTGGACAAAGTCACCCCGAGTGGTTTGAGTGCTGCTCCCAAACCTTTGCTGAGGAAATGGAGTGCCCACTTAACTGTCCTCCTGTTCCACTGTCCCTCTGTCCCTTTGTCCTCCTGTCCCTCTGTCCCCCCAGCCGGACAATCCCAGTGGGAATTCCTGCCCCATGCCCTGTGGCAGGGCAAGGACAGGATCAGGTGGATGCCATGGGGTGACCTCCAGCAGCTCTGACCCCTGTGCCTGGCCCTGGCCCTGGCCCCACAGCCCCGGTGCTGCCACTTCCAGTGGGAATTCTGGAATTCTGGACCCTCGATTTGCATCCTTCAGCTGCAGCAGGAGAATCCAGCAAATCCATGACATGAATTCCAAGTCTCCCTCCCTCAAGGAAAGGCTGGAGCCAGCTCAGCATCCCTCCTCTCTTCCCCCTCCTTCCTTTTTATTTTTTTTTTTTTTTTTTGGAGACTCATTACTATATTGTGGATATTCTCCACTAAAGGGCATCTCTTTGAATGCATTTGCTTTTTTATTAATGTGTGCTAAGACAAGTCAAGCCTGATTATCATGAAGACAATTGCTGAATTCCCTCCTGGAGAAATCTCATCTAGACTGTGTAGGCGTTTTAATTTCAGAGACCCATTAATTGGCACAATTGCTTAAGCAGCTGCTTTCCGTGTCATTTTAGGACCACTTTATGAAAAACAGAGCTAAAAAAAAAAAAAAAAGAAAAAAAAAAAGAAAAGAAAAAGAGAAAAAATAATAAAAAAAATATGACAGGCCAGAGCTTTCTACATGGCAACATAATTAATGCAAGGAGTTTCCTTGGAGCAGCAAAGCAACAAAAAAACACCAAAATACGGCTGCCCTGAGCTGGCTGCACGTGGGGAGGGGAGCCCAGCACCCTCCTCCCTCTGGAAATCAGCTGGGAAAGCTGCCCAGCAGCCTGGGCTGCCACAGACCCCTCCTCACCCCGGAAAGAACCCCCTGGGCCAGAGGGGAATGCAGAGGGACCCAGCAGGAGCCAGCCCAGAGCTCCCCAAGGTGGGCTCAGCCCCGGGGGATGGCACGGAGGGTGCCCGGAGGGTGCCCAGGTCCCTCCCTGCTCTGGGGGAGACGGGAAGGGGTCCGGAGGAGGGAGAGGCCCTGGCAGGGGTGGGGGAGAAGCAGCAGGACCAGAGGGTCCCAAACTGACCCCAAACGTGGGGGGGCAAATCAAACAGGGAGGTTCCTGGTGCTGCTGCCCTGCCAGTGCATCCTGGCACATCCCGGCACATCCCAGCACATCCCAGCACATCCCGGCACATCCCAGCACATCCCGGCACATCCCAACACATCCCAACACATCCCAACACATCCCAGCACATCCCAGCACATCCCAACACATCCCAGCACATCCCAACACATCCCAGCACATCCCAACACATCCCGGCACATCCCAGCACATCCCAACTCATCCCAGCACATCCCGGCACATCCCAGCACATCCCGGCACATCCCAACTCATCCCAGCACATCCCAACTCATCCCAGCACATCCCAGCACATCCCAACACATCCCAGCACATCCCAGCACATCCCAGCACATCCCGGCACATCCCAACACATCCCAGCACATCCCGGCACAACCCAGCACATCCCGGCACATCCCAACACATCCCAGCACATCCCAGCACATCCCAGCACATCCCAACACATCCCAGCACATCCCAGCACATCCCGGCACATCCCAACACATCCCAGCACATCCCAGCACATCCCAACACATCCCAGCACATCCCAACACATCCCAGCACATCCCAGCACATCCCGGCACATCCCAACTCATCCCAGCACATCCCAGCACATCCCAACACATCCCGGCACATCCTGGCACATCCCGGCACATCCCAACACATCCCAGCACATCCCAGCACATCCCAGCACATCCCAGCACATCCCAACACATCCCGGCACATCCCAGCACATCCCAACACATCCCAGCACATCCCAGCACATCCCAGCACATCCCAACACATCCCAGCACATCCCGGCACATCCCGGCACATCCCAACACATCCCAGCACATCCCAGCACATCCCAACTCATCCCAGCACATCCCAACACATCCCGGCACATCCCAGCACATCCCAACTCATCCCAGCACATCCCGGCACATCCCAGCACATCCCAGCACATCCCGGCACATCCCAACACATCCCAGCACATCCCAGCACATCCCAACACATCCCAGCACATCCCGGCACATCCCGGCACATCCCAACACATCCCAGCACATCCCAGCACATCCCAACTCATCCCAGCACATCCCAACACATCCCGGCACATCCCAGCACATCCCAACTCATCCCAGCACATCCCGGCACATCCCAGCACATCCCGGCACATCCCAACTCATCCCAGCACATCCCAACTCATCCCAGCACATCCCAGCACATCCCAACACATCCCAGCACATCCCAGCACATCCCAGCACATCCCGGCACATCCCAACACATCCCAGCACATCCCGGCACAACCCAGCACATCCCGGCACATCCCAACACATCCCAGCACATCCCAGCACATCCCAGCACATCCCAACACATCCCAGCACATCCCAGCACATCCCGGCACATCCCGGCACATCCCAACACATCCCAGCACATCCCAGCACATCCCAACACATCCCAGCACATCCCAACACATCCCAGCACATCCCAGCACATCCCGGCACATCCCAACTCATCCCAGCACATCCCAGCACATCCCAACACATCCCGGCACATCCTGGCACATCCCGGCACATCCCAACACATCCCAGCACATCCCAGCACATCCCAGCACATCCCAGCACATCCCAACACATCCCGGCACATCCCAGCACATCCCAACACATCCCAGCACATCCCAGCACATCCCAGCACATCCCAGCACATCCCAGCACATCCCAACACATCCCAGCACATCCCAGCACATCCCAACACATCCCAGCACATCCCGGCACATCCCGGCACATCCCAACACATCCCAGCACATCCCAGCACATCCCAGCACATCCCAACACATCCCAGCACATCCCGGCACATCCCAACTCATCCCAGCACATCCCAGCACATCCCAACTCATCTCAGCACATCCCAGCACATCCCAACACATCCCGGCACATCCTGGCACATCCCAGCACATCCCAACTCATCCCAGCACATCCCAACACATCCCAGCACATCCCAGCACATCCCAACATATCCCAGCACATCCCAGCACATCCCAGCACATCCCGGCACATCCCAACTCATCCCAGCACATCCCAACTCATCCCAGCACATCCCAGCACATCCCAACTCATCCCAGCACATCCCAACATATCCCAGCACATCCCAGCACATTCCAACTCATCCCAACACATCCCAGCACATCCCAGCACATCCCAGCACATCCCAACACATCCCAGCACATCCCAGCACATCCCAGCACATCCCAGCACATCCCAACACATCCCAGCACATCCCAGCACATCCCAACACATCCCAGCACATCCCAACTCATCCCAGCACATCCCGGCACATCCCGGCACATCCCAACACATCCCAACACATCCCAGCACATCCCAACACATCCCAGCACATCCCGGCACATCCCAGCACATCCCAGCACATCCCAACTCATCCCAGCACATCCCAACACATCCCGGCACATCCCAGCACATCCCAACTCATCCCAGCACATCCCGGCACATCCCAGCACATCCCGGCACATCCCAACTCATCCCAGCACATCCCAACTCATCCCAGCACATCCCAGCACATCCCAGCACATCCCAGCACATCCCGGCACATCCCAACACATCCCAGCACATCCCAGCACATCCCAACACATCCCAGCACATCCCAACACATCCCAGCACATCCCAGCACATCCCGGCACATCCCGGCACATCCCAACTCATCCCAGCACATCCCAGCACATCCCAACACATCCCGGCACATCCTGGCACATCCCGGCACATCCCAACACATCCCAGCACATCCCAGCACATCCCAGCACATCCCAGCACATCCCAACACATCCCGGCACATCCCAGCACATCCCAACACATCCCAGCACATCCCAGCACATCCCAGCACATCCCAACACATCCCAGCACATCCCAGCACATCCCAGCACATCCCAACACATCCCAGCACATCCCAACACATCCCAACACATCCCAGCACATCCCGGCACATCCCGGCACATCCCAACACATCCCAGCACATCCCAGCACATCCCAGCACATCCCAACACATCCCAGCACATCCCGGCACATCCCAACTCATCCCAGCACATCCCAGCACATCCCAACTCATCTCAGCACATCCCAGCACATCCCAACACATCCCAGCACATCCCAACACATCCCAGCACATCCCAACACATCCCAACATATCCCAGCACATCCCAGCACATCCCAGCACATCCCGGCACATCCCAACTCATCCCAGCACATCCCAACTCATCCCAGCACATCCCAGCACATCCCAACTCATCCCAGCACATCCCAACATATCCCAGCACATCCCAGCACATTCCAACTCATCCCAAAACATCCCAGCACATCCCAACATATCCCAGCACATCCCAGCACATCCCAGCACATCCCGGCACATCCCAACTCATCCCAGCACATCCCAACTCATCCCAGCACATCCCGGCACATCCCAACTCATCCCAGCACATCCCAACATATCCCAGCACATCCCAGCACATTCCAACTCATCCCAACACATCCCAGCACATCCCAGCACATCCCAGCACATCCCAACACATCCCAGCACATCCCAGCACATCCCAGCACATCCCAGCACATCCCAACACATCCCAGCACATCCCAGCACATCCCAACACATCCCAGCACATCCCAACTCATCCCAGCACATCCCGGCACATCCCGGCACATCCCAACACATCCCAACACATCCCAGCACATCCCAACACATCCCAGCACATCCCAACTCATCCCAGCACATCCCAACACATCCCAGCACATTCCAACTCATCCCAACACATCCCAGCACATCCCAGCACATCCCAGCACATCCCAACTCATCCCAGCACATCCCAGCACATCCCAGCACATCCCAGCACATCCCAACACATCCCAGCACATCCCGGCACATCCCAGCACATCCCAACTCATCCCAGCACATCCCAGCACATCCCAGCACATCCCAGCACATCCCAACACATCCCAGCACATCCCAGCACATCCCAACACATCCCAGCACATCCCAGCACATCCCAACACATCCCGGCACATCCCAACTCATCCCAGCACATCCCAGCACATCCCAACACATCCCAGCACATCCCGGCACATCCCAGCACATCCCAACACATCCCAGCACATCCCAGCACATCCCAGCACATCCCAGCACATCCCAGCACATCCCAGCATATCCCAGCACATCCCAGCACATCCCAGCACATCCCAGCACATCCCAGCACATCCCAGCATATCCCAGCACATCCCAGCACATCCCAGCATATCCCAGCACATCCCAGCACATCCCAGCACATCCCAGCACATCCCAGCACATCCCAGCACATCCACCCCCCTGGATCCATCCCGCTGCTCAGGGGACAGGGGCAGGTGGTGGCAGAGCCCCCGTGGGCACCTCGGGCTCCCTGGCTGCCATCGTGGCACACGCAGGCCGTGCAGCCTCCCAGATTTAGGTTAATTACAGAATTAATGAAGAACTGATCCTTCACTGCAGAGTGACCAGCCCGAGTTCTGCACTGCTCTTCGCCACAGGCGAAATCACACATCCCCATTTATTAATAAATAAAACCCTATCAATGCCTAAAATTATCAGCGGAATATATTTGCTAACCCAAAGCAATAGTGGGAACAATTACTTATTAATAAAGCAATAGCTAAATCTAATTACATCCCCATCAGATCCTGCAAGTAATAAAACCACAGTTGCCTCGCAGAGCTGAGGGACCTGCTGACCTCAAATCAAAGTTTAAACCATCCATCAGCTCCCAATCCATTGCCAGCACATCCAGCAATTACCGTGGGCTCCCCCGGCAGGGGCAGGGGTCACCCCATGTGCTGCATGGCTGGGAGCAGGAACAGAGCCTCAGAAATCTCATTATCCTGTTAACCATACATTTATCTGACAAGATAAAAGAGACTAGGTGACCAAGCTATCATTAAAGATTAATAGAAAGTATAAAAAATTCAGCTGCAACCAGCATTACTGTTTAGTGCCTGTGATAGGCCTGACAGGATTATTAATCAGGCAGCCAAAAAGATTTAGGGCTTTGCTCTTGGTTTTTTTTTTTTTGCTTTTCAAGTCTGCGGTGTCATCCCCTCTCCCCAGCAGGCAGAGCCCGGGTCAGGGGGTGGTGGTTAATTGGTTCTGGGGGTTTGGCAGGGGTGGCTGGGATCAATTATTAAATCCAGGGCTGAGGAGAGGACGGGGCAGGGGCTGGGGTGCTCCGGAGAGGGTCGGGGTGTTTATGGCAGCGGCTCCTCTCCGTGCCAGGCTATTAATAAATTGTACAGATCAATGCCAGGATTAATTTTAATCGAGGGCTACAAGGATCACGCAGCTCCCAGAGTGATTTTCCTCCTCATTCTTAATTCCATTTAAGTTTAACATGAAAGATTCCCAGGTAACACCTACACAGGAAGAAACGAGATTTCCCTGTTTTTAAGTCTTAAGTATTCTTTTTATTCTGCTTTGCTTTTTTCCCTTTTGATCATAAATCAATGTCCGTCGCTGCTTTCCCAGGAAGCCGGGCTGCAGGCAGGGCTGCCCTGCATTTCCCCACCTGCCACAGAGAGAAAAAAAAAAAAAAAACAATAAATTAGGGAAAGAGTTTGCTAAAAAACTCAGTGGAGGGGGAGCTGGTGTGGATGGGGGTCCCCAGCTCCCCTCATCGCTCCCTTCCAGGAATCCCTGCCTGGATTTCCCTCCAAACACACATTTAAAGCAAGAAATATCACTGAAAGCTTGAACAGCCTTTGTGAGTCCATCCCAGGGGGTTGGAACAAGATAATCCTCACAGTTCCTTCCAACCCAAACTTTTCTGGGATTCTTTGATTCCACAAAAACCGAGCCTTTCTTTTCTCACGTGAAAATATCCCAGTGGGAGCTTGGAGAGGCTCAGACCAACACAGCCTTTCCCACAAAAATGGG